>NC_134601.1:93361472-93661472 GCF_037038515.1 Microtus pennsylvanicus | reverse complement strand
ACATTCCTCTCTCCCTCTCTCTCTCTCTCTCTCTCTCTCTCTCTCTCTCTCTCTCTCGTTCGCTCGCTCGCTCTCTCTTTTCCAAAATGTCACACATAAGGAAGCTTACAATTATTTTAACTCTTTTATGTCTGGCTTCTTACCCTGACAAACTGCATTTAAAATTTATCCATGTTATAGAACATGGTGGCTCATGCCTTTAATCCCAGCACTCAGGAGGTAGAGGCAGGTAGATCTCTGTGAGTTGGAGGCCAGCCTGGTCTACACAGAGAGTTCCAGACCAACAAGACATGATTGTCCAGAATTCTGTTGGGTTTTTTAATGGTCTTGGTAAGTAGCTCAGGCTAGCTTTGAACTCATTATGTAGATCAGGTTGGCCTTGATTAGCCAGCCCTAGCCTCCCTAAAATTGGGTTTGTAGGCATATGCTACCATGCTTGGCATTGATTCTAATTTTTTATGAATAAAGCTGCTATAAATATTTGCATATACATTTTGTGTCAGATAAATTTTCAATTCACTTGGCTATTTAAGAAAACTCATAAGCTTTTAGACTGTGGAAACAAATTAAATATCATTACCAGAGAAACAGATTATTAAGTGAAACAAACAAAAAAAGAATTACAGGCTTTTTAAGGCCAAAGTTACATTGCTAAAAGAAGCTCTGCGTTCCAGACCTCTTTTCTGGAAATAAATTCAAAGATATTTAAGAGACCAAGAAATTATCTTATCCTATTGCCATGTGTGTGCGTGCGTGCGTGCGTGCGTGCGTGCAAGCTGTGGTCACAGTGCTTATTATCATAACTCAAAGAACACTGGCCTAAGGAACTGGCATCTTTTAGCAATCCTGCTCTTTGACCCAAAAGGAGATAGCACCAATCCCCCCAGGCAGCTCCTTGCAATGCAACTCAGGTATAATAGCCCTGTCCTGGCTTTGCATTCTTGGCATACCCTAAAAAGAAAAACAGGGGCAGCCCAGCTCACACAGGATTGTATCTCCAGCAATATGCCCCCAGAGAAACTAGGCTGTCTCCACTTCTACCCGAAGCAGACAAGATGTCCTCTGACTAATGCTCTGCCCCAGAACTATCTCCCTCCTCCACTGCCCTGCAGGGCCTCGAATGCAGCTGCTGTGATCGTTTGATGGTTGGTAGGTCTGTACCCTTTCTCTGTTGGCTGCTCATGGGAAACTTCCAGAAAGCCATAAATGTGGATTAAAGGAGAAAGAGTCTTGTAGCCTTAAGTGCAACGGGCATCAGAACTACCTACCTCTTCATGCCCCACAGCTGACTCGTGCTTTCTACCCACCCTGAGAACCAAATTGACACAATGCAATCACATGGTGATGGAAAAGAGCTAGGCATGCTTGGCCTAGCTCTTGCCGCTTATATTAAGAACCCTAACTCATCCGCCGTCCATCTTCCAGATCTTGGATCCGTCCATGCCTCGCAGAAGATGGAGGGTAGGGAATCCTGTCAGTCACAGCCCCTTTCTGTGACACAGAAGGATAGAAAGTGTCTGGAAGGGTCGGGAAAGATATTCAGCACAGCCCATAAATGGCATTGATGTCATTGGTGTGGTTTTTCAAAAGCATTAAGCCATTCTTGGGAAAGTTCCAAACAAAACACTGCTCCACACTCCTTTCAATTTACATAGGAGTTCCATTCCTGGAAAATTCCGTGTACATTCAAGCCATACAAAAACTACTTTGAGTTATGCTTGCTTCAGCAGCAATACGCTACAACTGCAGTTATACAGAGAAGCACCCTGTGGCCCCATTCTAAAATGACATGGAGCTTTGTGAGCGTACTCCCTAGTTTTCTTTAACGCAATTTTAGAGCTAGAAAACAAGGGCTTTGGAACGATAATTACAGGTAGGCCTTTAAAATACATGCGTGTCGGGGGAGTATTTGGAAAGCATGAAGGTGTAGAAAAAAATCTTTAGGAATGTCACATGCAGTCAGAAATGCGACATTCTTGGCTCCTGCCCACTGCTCATTAGGAGACCCTCGTCAGGAGATTCCTGTTAATCACTATAATTACCAAAATGTTTCCCACGTTTTGGAAGCATACCTTTGGGGGATGCTGCTCACAGTAATCTCCATTCTCCTAAGGTAAAATAGTCAACATGGCAGAATTTCAGTATGAAACTTTACATTTTTACTGTCTGGGGCCACACTGAATGGAAGAAATGACTTCTCCATTTATGAGTCCCCATTCAATCCGGCATACGGAAGAAATTTCTGACCCCCAAAATTTCCTGTCTTTTGTTTGTGTGTTTGTTTAAATGTATAACTCTGAGTCAGAATTTTCTGATTTAGTACAAAAAAGAAAATGCTGACTAAATGAGACAATTATACTTTACACTGAGCTAAAAAATATTAATTACCCACGTTTCACATCACTTGAAAAATATAATATTTAACTATGTTTTTTTTCCGTTTGAGATAAGTGTCACTACATAGCCCTGACTGGGCTGGGACTCGCTATGTCGATCAGGCTGGCTTTGAATCACAGAGATCTGTCTGCCTTTGCTTCCCGAGTGCTGGACTTAAGGGCCTGTGCCACCACACCTGGCAAATTCCCTTTGCTATCACTGAGAAACCTCCATTGTGTGTTTATGCCACCTTTTCTTTATTCATTCATCTGCTGATAGGCGTGCAGGCTGATTCCTACACCAGAACTCACTGAGTCGCCCAAACTGGCCTCAAACTCACAGCAATCCTCTTGCCTTTGCCTCCCCAAAACTGGGCTTACAAGTATGAGCCGGTCAGCCCTTGCTTTTTTTTTTTTGGTCTCTCATTGTCCTCAAACTCTTTTTGTTTGTTTGTTTGTTTTTCAGGACAGGGTTTGTCTGTTGCTTTGGAGCCTGTCCTGGAACTCGCTTTGTAGACCAGCCTGGCCTCGAACTCACAGAGATCCGCCTGCCTCTGCCCCGCCACCACCACCGGCTCAGCCTCAGATTCTTAATTCAACTGCCTGTTCCCTGAGTTCTAGGAGTGCGCACATGCGCTACCACACCAAGTTCCTCACTAGACAACAGTTGATCATCATGTCTGAATCTAATGACCAACGTGAAAATTATCATTATCCTAATAATTTCATTAAAGCGTATGAGGGACAGGGGCTGGAGAGATGGCTCAGCAACTAAAGAGTGTTTGCTCTTCCAGAGAACTGGAGCTGGTTTCCCAAGACTCACATGACAATTTACAACTGCCTTTCACTGCAGTTCCAGGGGATCCGAGGGCCTCTTCTGAAGTTTGGGCGCCTGCACGCACGTGGTCTGTGTGCATGCAGTCCCACACGTACACATGAAGCTTTTTAAAAACTTTAAAAATCTTTGTTGTGTTTTGCTAAATCCACCATCCTTTCCACATTTATTAGTTGGATTTCACCTGAGTACAGCTTCTCCCTGTTGTCTAGTGATATTTAGTTGACAAAATATATATAACATTCTGGGAAGGCTGGATAAAAAGCTTAATTTTGCATTATTAATGACCACTTTTCACAGTAAATAATTAACTTAATTTTTTACAAGCTCTTATCTGCTTCATTAGTCCTATATTATTTTGAGCTAAATCCTACAAGCAAATAGTTAACTTCTTTAACTTTCATTTTTAATTAACCTTTTTTTTGAGTTAGGGTCTCTCTATATAGTCCTAGCTGTCCTGGAACTCATTGTGTAGACCAGGCTGGCTTTGGGCTTAAAGACCTGAGCCACCATACCTGGCTTTTTAAGATGAATTAACTTTTTAAGATTTCTTTATGTTGTGTCTATGAGTGTTTTGCTCTCATGTATGTATGTACACCATGTGCCTGCCTGGTGCCTTTGGAGGTCAGAAGAGGGTGTCAGATCCCCTGGGACTGGAGCCACAGACAGTTCTGAGCTGCCATTTGAGTTCTGGGAACTGAACCAGGGTCCTCGGAAGAGCAGCCAGTGCTCTTTAACTGCTGAGCCAGTTTTCCAGCCCCATCAGCAGTTAAATGTAATCTATTTCTTTTAACAAGTTTATTTACTGTGACCGTGAGCACATGGTGTCTGTGGGCGTGGGTCGGGGCATGCCTCCCTGAGCATGTGGCAGTCAAAGGACGGCTTTGTAGACTCGCTTCTCCGGCCACATGGATCCCAGGGATAGATAGCACTCAGGGCGGCAGGCTTGCACGGCAAGCACTTTACCCACTGAGCCATCTCCCCGGCCCCAATATCTTCTTTAGATACTAACAAATATTTTCAGACCTTCCCTAAGTTGAACATCATGATTAGGCAGTGAATTTTCATGTAAATTCAATCTGTCTCATTTCATCGCCACCATTAGCCTTTATATGCTATAAATATCATGACTGTCCAATGAAACACAACCCTACTCATCCTTGAGAACCTTACTGATTCTGTTCTCTCTCTCTCTCTCTCTCTCTCTCTCCCCTCCCCCCCCCTCCTCTGCAGGCCTCTAATTGAGTGATCTGCCAGAGCTCTGCCTCCCGAGTTCTGGGATTAAAGGCATGCGCCACCATGTCTGGCTTGAACGTTACTGATTTCCAGCACCATAAAATTACCCCTGGCTCTGTGCGTGCTTTCCTTGCTCCTTATCTGGAACAAGCCGTTTCTGCAGAGGACCCAGCTTCCTCTTAACAGAGAACGAGTTAAAAGACAACAACCCAAGCACTGGGGACACTCATTACAAAGCTGGGAAACCCATACACATTTGGGGCAGACAAACTCTACAGCTGCCCCCATAATCCCTGCCTCCAAGGCTCCTGTGCGAGCTGCTCCTCTTGAACGAAAGAGGACCTCCCACACCATTGGTTCCTTTCATCTAACCAGTAGTATATAGCAGAGGTGATGGGACGTACAATTTTGCTGTTGCTATTTTATTTTACTTTTGAGATAGGAGCTCACATAGCTCGGTGGAGCTGAGGATGACCCTGCATTTTTAATCCTCCTGCCTCAACATCCAGAAAGCTGGGATTCCAGGTTTATGAGGTGCTGGAGATTGAGCCCAGGCCACCGTGCATGCTAGGCGACACTCTATCAACTGCTACATTCCCAGGCCTGGTTTTGGTTTTCATCTCTCCGGTGGTAGGATTATGTGTGCGCCATCGCAGCTTTTGTTATTTTTTTCCTACATTTTTGTGTGTATGTTTGTGGGTGTGCACACCCTGGTGCGTGCGTGTGAAGGTCACAGGACAACTTGTGGGAATTGGTTTTCTCCTTTTCTCCTGCCACGTGGGTTCCAGAATTGAACTCAAGTCACCATGTCTTTGTTTTTTTCCCCCTTAGGCTGGCCTCACATTCTTGGCAATAGTCCTGCCTCAGCTGGACATATACACGATTATATTATGTTTATAATGATTACATGGTGGGCTGTCCCTCTTGTAGGGAGACTTCCTCCCTTGCTGGCTTTACAGAAGCAGACTAACTATGAAGGAGGCCATGTGGCAAAAAACTGGGGACAGCTTCTGGCTTGTTGGGTTTTTTTTGCGGGGGGGGGCGGGGAATTGGGAGTAGGACATTGAAGCCAGGGCTTCAGGTATGCTAAGCTCACATTCACCCTTTCACCCTCTGTGCATGAAGATTTATGAGACCCTAAAACAGACAGTGCAGACACTCCTTAACTCAGCATCCTGGCGCAAGCCATGTTCCGACTCCTGGCTCACAGGAAGCATGCAAAAGCCATGTGTCTCAAACCTCTACGCTGTGGTAGAACTATTGAACAGGAACAGATAACTGATATAGTTCTAGCTAAAAAATAATAAATTTAAGTTTGTTTCATTTTTGAAATGTGTATGAGTGTTTTGCCTGCATATATGCCTGTAGCCAGACACTTCAGTGCTTGGTGTGTGGGGGTCAGAAAAAGGTATGAGAGCCTCGGGAACTGAGTCACCGCACGGATTTTGGGAAGCAAACCTGGGTCCTCTGCAAGACTAACGAGTACGCTTAACTGTTGAGCCAACTCTCCAGCCGTGTTTTTCTCAGCCATGTGCTTACAGAAATGTTTTCAATTCCAGCTCACCATATGGTGTTTCCCTTAATTTCTTGGATTTTTATCCTACTGAGACTCCTCCTTGGAAGAGCACGACTCAAGTTGTGAACAACAGCAATGAAAATAAAGGCTCTTTCCCCTCGTGTTGCCCCCTCCCCCAAAGGAACCGATTATTCTTTATTTCTAAAGCTTGCTTCTTTCAGTCATCTATGTCTGTGAAAGCACTCTGCAATGCGGTAGCCTGAATTCCCTTCAACTCTTAACAAAAGTTTAATATCCCCTGTTAATGTAGCATTATGTGGCTTAAAATATTTTTTTCTTTTACTTTTCAAGACAGGGTTTCTTTGTGTAGATCAGGCTGTCCTGGAGCTCAGAGATCTGCCTCCCAAGCGGTGGGATTAAAAGATTTTTTTCATACATGAGTTTCTCTAATAAATTTTGGAATATTGTTCAACTCACGGAAATGCAGTGGAGGCAAAATTATCATACAAATCATTTGCTTGCCAGCAAGTACTTATTCCCCCGAACAGGGCACCTGCATGCTTTTGAAATGACTTTTCAAAAAAAAAAAAAAACCAGCGCGATGATCCAGTAGATAAAAGTGCTTGCTGCCGAGCCTGTCACCTGAATTGGGTCTCCGGAACCCACGTGCTGGAAGGAGAGGACTGATCCTGCAAGCTGTCCTCATGCTGCGGCACATGCGTGCCCACCTCTCCCCAAGGAACAAATAAATGTCAGAAGAGAAGAAGAAACACAACTTACAGCTTAATGCTTCGGCTCAAAAATCAGATATTTTAGGGCTAGGCATGGCCTTGCACACCTTCGATCCCAGCCCTCAAGAGGCAAAGGCAGAAAGATCTCTGCGAATTCAAAGCCAGCCTGGTCTACAGAGTTGCGTTCCAGAACAGCCCGGGCTACATGGAGAGGCCCTGTCTCAGACAGACAAAAATTAGATAATTTAAAATGTTCATTTGAAACGTTGTTAAGTTGATTGAAAAATTACTCAGATTCATTTTAGATATTCTATCTCAAGTACGTCATTTAACAGGAGGCATTATAGGGATAACACAGCCTGACAAAAAAGCATTTCCCCAAAGTGATAATCCTGTAGCAATTTCTCTATTGACCTGACAATAAGCATTGTGAAATACCTCCTAACTACCCTGCCCAGGGTTGCTAAGTATTTCTGTAATGGATTTCTCATAGAAAGAAAGTAGCTAGGCTAGCTTTACAGAACCTTCAGAAACAAACAAACAAACAAAAAACCCCTAGAAATGAACTACGTGAAAAACTTGCTACAGCTTCACGTGTTCCTTAAGCCTCTGTTCTAGGACATGAAACTGTTTTGTCTGGATGAACAGTGTGCAGGAAAGGCTAAAGGAACCTGGAGGAAAGCTTTTATTTATTGTTCTTTTTCGAGGCCTAGTACAGAACCTGGTATTTTAATTCAATTAATGTTAAACAAACAAGTGGATAATTAAAAAGAAGGGAGGGAGGGAAAGAGAAAGAAAGAAAGAAAGAAAAAGAAAGAAAGAAAGAAAGAAAGAAAGAAAGAAAGAAAGAAAGAAAGAAAGAAAGGAAAGAAAGAAAGAAAGGAAAGAAAGAAAGGAAGGAAGGGCAAATGAGTCGATGAGATGGCCCTAAGTGCCTTTTTTTAGGATAAAATATATCTGAATATCAGAAAAGGGGGGTTGGGACACCCCCTTTTCAGTGGACAAAAGCACTTGCTGCACTAGCATGAGGAGCTGTAACCCCAGTGCTGTGCTGGGTGGAGGCAGGAGAGTTGCAGGAGCTTGCTGTTGGCCGGCCAGTCTAACTGGATCAACACTCCAAGTCAAGCGAGAGACCTACTCAAAAACTAAGATGGAAGCCAGGCAGCGTGCTGGAGTCTTTAAGCCCAGCACTTAGAGGGCAGGTGTCGGGATCCGGTGGCTGTGAATTCCAAGCCAGCCTGGTCTACCTAATGAGTTCCAGGAAAGCAAGGCCACATAATGAGACCTTCACTCAAAAGACTAAAAGCAACAATGTGGAGATCGAGAGAGGAAGGGCCCCTACCTGTTGAGCTCTAGCCTCCACGTGGTCATGCACAGAAGACACACCTGCACACATATGAATATACCAGGCGTGCATGTGCCACACATACGTGCACACAAAAGTAATTATTCAAAATACTTTAAATATCTGAAAAAGAATAACGAAGCGCAAAGGTACGAAACAGTCATCCAGGACCCTGGTGAAGGCTGCAGAGTTTTCCACGAACCGATAAAAGAAGCGGGCATTAGCAGGACAGATGACCACGGGAGGAAGATCCTGTGCGCATCCTGTATTTTAAAACTTCACAATCTATATTTTGTCTATAAAAAGGAGATTAGCCAGGCCTTTGAATTTAGGAGAAACTGGAGATCTGCAGCCCAAATTTCACAAACCACAGTCTCTGTCCAAAAGCAACCTCAGGGTAAAGGGGCAGTAATTGAGCCCCTCGCCATGTCACACTTCTGCTATCTCAGTGCTGTCTGGAGTGGGGGGTGGGAGAATCCTGCGTTCCAGGCCAGCCTGGAGTGCATTGCAAGACCCTGCCTGGAGAGAGAGAGAGAGACAGAGACAGAGAAAGACACAGAGACACAGACAAAGGAGGGATTTTCTCCCAAGAATGTTATGGATACTATGGGTGATATTGCCCTCCGCTGACATTTTCAAAGTTTGTATGTGTTTGTTTGTTTAACGCAATAAAACAAAACTGCAAAACAGAAATGCTAAGAGAATCTTTAAAACCACAAGAAGCTAGGCGTGATGGCCCACAGCTTTAATTCCCAGCACGTGGGAGGCAGAGGCCCCAGCCGACTTGGAACTTGCTGTGTAGACCAAGCAGGCCTTGAACTCACGGAGACTCACTTGCTTCTGCCTCAAAAAAAATGAACAAACAATCCCACAGGAGATAAATTCCTTACCGCTAAGAAATAAAAGTTAGATCATTAGCAGCTAACCGCCAACCACTGGGAAGAGCTCTGAACATTTTAAAGCGGGGGAAAAAAAGTTATTCGCCTCCAAAGGTTGTATACCTAGGTAAACACACTTTTCAGAGTCAAGGCAAAATTCACAAGCATGCAAAGACCAAGTCTACCGTTTCCCCGACTCAAAAAAGAAACAATGATTTCTGGTGTCAACCAAAACAGGAATAAATCCACAATAATCACTCTTACCTGCTTCTAGCAACCGGACGTCTCTGTAGAAAAGAAAAAGAATTACCTGAGGTCTCGGAGAAGCAAGCCAGAAGAGGCCGATCTGGAGGAGAGAACAAACGTTCTTCAGGCTCCGTCCGCGCCTCCGTGCCTAGTGAGCGAGCGAGCAAGAGGGCTTTCAGTAGATAAAGGCTCTAGCCACGCCCCTCTGGACCCGGGGCTTGGTCCCCGGAACTAGGGGATGAAGAAAACTGACTCCACGAAGCTGTCCTCTGACCTCCACATAAGCGCTGTGACGTGCAAAACTGCACAAACAAATTTAAAAAAAAAAACTTGAAAAAACTAGGCGTGTTGGCGCATACCTTAAGTCCGAACACTCAGGCAGAGGCAGGCCGATCTTTAAGAGTTTGAAGCCAACCTTCTTTACATGCGGAGTTCCGGGACGGCCATAAAAAAAATGCTCAAGACCCCTAAATTCAATCTCCAGAAAAACAAAGCAAAACAGAAAACTTGAAAAATTGGCTTGCCTGTAATTCTAGAGCTTGGGAGACCGAAGCAGATGATCTGGAGTTCGTGACTAGGCTCAGTTGCAAAGCAAATTCAAAGCCAGCCTGGATTACATGAAACTCTGTCTCAAACGACAGAAATGGATAAGGAAAATAGATATTATATGTATACATATTATATATAAATTTTTTCACCCATAAGGGAAAATAAAGTTATGACATTTGAGGGAAAAAATGGTGGACAGAGATAATCACATTACATAAATTTAATCAGTCTGAAAAATATATTCTTTTTCCTCTCATTTATAGTTCCTACACAAAATCTTATATGTATAGATTAAATAACAGTAGAAATGAGATTGTCTAGAAAGGCTGGAAACATGGCTTAGAGGTTAAGAGGACTTGCTGCTCTTGCCTGGAACCCAAGCCTTGTTGCTGGGCCCACACGGCAGAACTCTCCTTCCTTCTTCCTTCTCCCCTTCCTTCCTTCCTTCTTTTTTGAGACAGGTCTCTCTCTATATCCTTGACTGTCCTGGAACTCACTATGTAGCAAGCTAGGCTAGAACTCACAAAGATTCACTTGTCTCTGCTTCCTGAGTGCTGGAATTAAAGATGTGTGCCACTACACCTGGCAACCACCCACAACGTCAGTTCCTGGGGATCAGAAACTCTTCAGGCCTCCATGGGCACCAGGCACATGCATGCAGTATACCTACATACATGCACGCAGTATACCTACATACATGCACGGAAAACACTCATACACAAACTAGAAATAAGTAAATCTTTGGTTTGGTTTGGTTTGGTTTGGTTTGGTTTGGTTTGGTTTGGTTTTGGTTTTGGAGACAGGATTTTTTTCTATAACAGCCCTAGCTGTCCTGGAACTCTCTTTGCAGACCAAGCTGGTCCTGAATTCACAGAGATCCTCCTGTCTCTCTCTCCTGAGTGCTGCGATTAAAGGTATGTACCACCACTGCCTAGCATAAATCTTTTTTTTTTTTAAGAAATTTTCTAGAGAAAAGGAGGAGGAGTGGGGATGGGAAGGGGGAAGAAAAGAGGGAGAGGAGAATGTATCGGGGAAGATATTCTGAAATATAATATTTATAGGTAAAATACTTTAATTTACACTTTAGTTCTTAAGGAGCATGTAGCACACTGCACAGTAGAGACCAGAGGTTAGAGTTCTGGAGGTGCTTCTCTCCCTCCTCCGGATGGGTCCTGGAAATAGGCCTCTGATTGTCAGGTTTGGCCGCAGGCGCTTTTAATCTGAAACATCTCTCCAGACCAAGCGAAAGAATTCTCAGAGGGCTGAATTACCTATGCCATCAACCCCTGCTTCCTGAGGAACTGTAAACTGCGAAAGAGGACAGACTCTGAGAAATCCCATCTTTAGGGCCTCGGAAAAGCACACAACGTGAGCACAAAGAGAGCCTGAGGAGGCAACTTTTTATCTTGTGTGAGCACAGCGTGAATCCCAGGCTTACCTCTAAACTGGACAAACATTCGTCAGCCTCAAAGCAACACCACAAAGACCTTGAGAACTGAACTATGATATCACACGCCACCCAGACTAACCCCTGAGTAAACCGTAGATGAAGCAAACCCAAAGGAGTTGGGCAAAGGCGTTGGAAACAGGGCTGTTTGTGGAACAGCTGCGCACAGAAGATGAAACACAGTTTAAATCTGAGCCGAACCAGGCCCGGGGATATAACTCTAGAGCTCTTGCCTAGCGTTTGAGAAGCCCTGGCTTCCATTCCTAGTACCACAAGCAAAAACAGAAACAAAACTTGGTGCAGAAAGAGCCAAGAAAACACTAGTTTCTGAGAGAAAAGACATTCAGTAAATGTCAAAATCAAGATGACTCAGTTGCTGAGATTAACAATGGCTTTATCTTTTGAGATTTAGCTTATTTTGTGTACATGAATGTTTTGCCTTTGTGTATGTGTGTGCACCATGTGCTTGCCTGCTGCCCTTAGACGGCAAAAGACAATCTGGAACTGGAGCTACTGATGGCTTTGACTTGCAACTTGGTTGCTGGGATTTGAACCTAGCTCCTCTTTAACAGCAACATGTGCTATAAATTACTGAGCCATCCCTCTAGCCCCCTTTAACAATGACTTTAAAGCCATTGTTATAATACTGATCTGTGAGATAAAGGTAAACAAATTTATTTTTATTTTTATTTTCCACTGCTTGGGATTGAACCCAGAGCCTTATACCTGTTACATGAGTACAAACATGTTGCTTTAAATAAATGAAGATACAGGTCTCGGTAGAATATAATGAAATTATAGCCAGGCATGGTGGCGCACGTCTTTCTTTTGTTTTATTTTGTTTTTTCTTTGTTTGTTTATTTGTTTTTCAAGACAGGATTTCTCTGTGTAGCTTTTGAAGCCTATCCTGAAACTCACTCTGTAAACCAGGCTAGCCTCAAACTAACAGAGCTCCACCTGCCTCTGTCTCCCGAGTGTTGTGATTAAAGGCGTGCGCCACCACTGTCCAGCTGTGGCACACATCTTTAATCCTAGCACTTGGTATGCATAGAAATTTTGAGACCAGCCTGATCTACATAGCAAGTTTTATGATAGCCAGGAGTACATAGTGAGGCTCTGTCTCATAAACAAACAAATAGACAAAAATAAATAAAAATAAATTCAAGAATGCTGGAGAAATGGCTTAAGGGTTAAGAGCACTGGCTGCTCTGGCTGCTCTTCCAGAGGACCCGGGTAAAATTCCCACCACCCACATGGTAGCTCACAACTTTCTGTAACTCTAGTGCCAGGGGATCTGACACCTTTGCACCAATGCACAGATATAATAAATAAATAAGTGAAATAATTATTTTAAAATGAACATTCAATATTCAGGAGGCTGAAGCAGGAAGTTCAAAAGTTTGAATAAGCTTGAGCTATGTACAGAGTTCTAGGCTATATGTACAGAGTTCTCTGGGCTATATGAGATCATGTCAAAGACAAAAGGAAAGGAGGAAGCTAGGAAAAAACTAATGTTCAATAGTAATAATACAGTATATGAAATTTTAAAAAATCACTAAGTGATCTTATAAACACACACACACAAACGGGGTAGTGGTGGCACATGTCTTTGATCCCAGCACTGAGGAGGCAGAGGCAGGTAGATCTCTGTGACTTTGAGGTCAGCCTGTTCTACAAAGTGAGTTCCAGGACTGTCAAAGCTACACAGAGAAAAATATTTATTTGTTTTGAAAAATTAAAAAATAAGAAAGAAAGAGAGGGGGAGTTCTGCAGGGAAGTAGACCCAATAGAATATAATCATACAATATATAGGAAAGCCCAAAATCTGTAGAGTACAACCATAGTCTGGAAACCAGGAAAAAGTTGAGGCTTCAGGCTTGAGTCCAAAAGTCAGTCTGGAGGCAGAATTCCTTCTTTGTCAGGAAAGGTCAATCTTTACTCCCAAGAACCTTGGTGGGATGGGTGAGGCCCTCTTACATTACAGAGGACAATCTGCTTTACTCAAAGTCTACAGGCTTAAACATTAATCCAATCCAAAAATTAGACTCACAGCAACATCTACCCCAGTGTTTGAACAAACAACAGGTACCATAATCTATCCAAGTTAACCACTGGGCCAACAGGAAGGCCCAGTGAGGAAAGGCATTTGTCGAGACTAGCAACCTGAGTTCAATGCACAAGGTAGAAAGAAGATCCAATTTGTGAAAGCTGTCTTCTGACTTCTACATGTGTGCCGTGGCATATGTGTGCTCCCCCCAAATAAATAAACAAAATGTAATTCTAAGATTTACCATCAGAAATAGCAGAGAATAAAGTCACTGAGTTTTAAGCTAGAACAATGGGAATTCTGTAATCTGAAGAATGAAAAGAAAGAAAACTGAAAAAAAAATTAACAGAACTTCAGGCTTATGAAAATTTATGAAAAAGTCTAACATTTATAACAACACAGTCCCAGGAGAGCACACAGAACAGAAAAAATATTTGAAGAAATCATAACTGGCTGGGTGGTGGTGGTACATGCCTTTAATTCTAGTACTCGGGAGGCAGAAGTAGGTTGATCTCAGGTTCGAGGCCAGATTGGTCTACAAAGCAAGTTCCAGGACAGCCAGGACTACACACACACAAAAAAAAACCAAACCGGTCTTGAAAAAACAAAAAAGAAAAGGAAAGAAAGAAATAACTGAAAATTTCTAAACTTGGAAAAAGATGAATATCAAGGTTCATGATCAGCAAACCCAAAGCAGTGCAAACTCACTAAAAAGAAGAAAAAAATTAACTTTCTTGGTATAGGTTATTGTTATTCCTAGGTTCAAGTGAATTCTCCTGTCTCAGCCTCCCAAGTAGTGAAGGCCATAGGTACATATCATCATTCAATACTTGAAAATATTTTGTTCATTCTTCTCAATCACATAGAAGGTATTTATTTAAAATGATCACTTATAAATGACAAATAGAATTCCAACACATTTCAAAGAATCAAGATTAAACAAGCCCCAAGCTTGGATGAAAAAAAAAATAAAGGGATAATATAAAAAGTAAATGTTTAGACCAGGCATGATGGTGCATGCCTTTCATCCCAGCACTCTGGAGACTGAGGCAGCAGGACCAGGGGTCCAAGGCCAGCCTGGGACATATGGGAATTCCCTGTATCAAATGAACGTCAAAATAGTAATAATAATAAAGGTGTGTAGACACTAAAATGCTACTAAATAAGTCATGGGTTCATTGGTAAGTCATGATTTAATAAATGATTCTTAGATAACACCAGAAGCTACAGTGATAGAGAGAATGAATAAATTCTTCATCGGCATTTAAAGCTCTGGTCACTAGCAATGCCATGCACAGGAAAGCCACAGGGAGAGAGACCATATCTACAAATCACAGATCTGATAAGAGCTTTGTACCTAGAATAAATAAAGAACTCGGAACAGCTGAAAATCCAATATAAACAAATGTCAAAGAATCTAGGGAGATAAGGCCTGTATTTCTCCCATTTCTCCCAGGAATGTGCAAACAGCTAGCACACAGACAAAAGATGTCCTACATTGTTCACCATTAGGAGAAGACAAATCAAAATGGCCATGAGATGCCACTTTTTAGCCCATAGGATGAGTAAATTTCTTTTTTAAAATTTTAAAGATTTATTTATTTTTCTGTGTATGGATGTTTCCCCTGCATATATGTCTGTGCATGTCTGTGCACATCTGGGCACCAAATGTGTGCAGTACATGTGCAGTTCCCGTAGAGGCCCAAAGAAGGCATCAGATCCCCGAGAACTGGCGTTACAGACAATTGCGAACTGCCATGTGGTTACTGGAAATCAAAACCGGATCTTCTCCAAGAACAGTCATCTTTCCAGCCCCATAAAGGCTAGAATTTAAAATCTTCAACAATAACTCTGATTTATTGTAAGAATGAAAAATAGAACAACCATTTTGGAGGAGAGATTGGTAATTTTTTACCAAATTAAATACATGCTTACTGTATTTTCCCCAAATGAACTAAAAACAGGTCAGCATATAAACTTGTATGTGAACGTTCATAGCATATTCGTCCATAATTGCCAAACTGAGCCAGGAACGGTGGCACATCCCTGTAAGTCCCGCACTTGGGAAGTACAGAAAGGATCAGAAGTTAGTTAGGCCATCCTTGTCCACATAGCGAGTTCTGGGCCACCCTGGACTACATGAAGATCAAACTATAGATTATAGTAAATCAAACAAGAATAGAACAAAATAAAAGTTAATACATATTTCTACCTCAACTGAAATTTAAATATTGCAAAAATATTGTGAAATATATTTTGTCGTTTTGTTTTGTTGCTGTTTTGGTGTGGTTTCAATGGTTGCTGGTGTTTACATTCTGTAGCTAAGACTATCCTTGCACTTGCTATGTAAAATGAGCTGTCCTTTGGACTAGTGGCAATCTTCCTGACTCTGCCTCCCAAGGGCTGCATGGCTCAGTGAGTAAAAATGCTCACCATGAAGCTTGCTGACCTCAGTTTAATCCCTGGTATTCACATGCTAGAAGGAGAGTGCTGATTGCCACAAGTTGTCCTTTGATTTACACTAACTCATGCTGTGGTCCTCACAAACACATATACACACAGATTAATAAATCAAATGTAAAAAGAAAAATATTTAAAATTGTGTGTGTATATACATACATACATACATACATACATGTTAAGAAAGACATTAAATTCATGGAACAGAATTAAGAGTTCAGAAATAAACCCTTATATTTTGTGGTCAACAGATTTTGAAAAAGATTCCAAGATCATTCAATGGGGGAAAAATAGTCTAGTCTCTTCTATAAATGCTGCTGAGACAACCAGATACACACGCAAAAGTATGAAGTTTGACCCTTCTCATACAACGCACAAAAACGACCTCAGAGTTGCTCATGGGCCTGAATGTTAGGAGGTAAAACTATAAAACTAGTAGAAGAGAACAGGAGCAAGTTTTCACGGCCTTAGTTAGGCTTTGCAATGGATTCTTAGATGAACTATCAGAAGTACCTCCAACAAAACAAAAACTAACTGGGCTTCGTCAAAATGACACGTTCAAAGCTGTAACTGAGATCAGATTTCTAGCCACAGAACACTAAGAATAAACTTCTGTTGTTTAAGGCACCCAAGTGGTGGTTTGTTGTGACTACTTCTAAAGACTAATGCACATACTAAAACATTCAACAACATGAATAGTTGAACCTTGAAAAAAATCACATTAAATGAAAGAAGTCTATATATATCATATGGCTCCTTGTATGTAAATGTCTAGAAAAAGGCAAATCCATGAAGAACAGAAACTGGTTTAGTCCTTGCCAGGGCCTGGGTAGTGATGGGTTGGGAATGGCTGCCTAATGGATATGAAATTTCACATTTTGGAATTAGCCAGGAGTAGGGCTAGAGATGGAGCTCAGTTGGGAAGTAGAGCACACAGGAAGCCCTGAGTTCAATTCCCCAGTGCCACATAAAACTGGACATGGTGGTACACATCTGTGATCCCAACACTCATGAAGTGAACAGAGGAAGATCCGGAGTCCAAGGCCAATCTCTGGTACTTGAGACCCAGTCTCAGCGGTGGGGGAGTCTGGGAGTGGTAATCACGCAACTTTGTAAGTATGCATAGAACCACCGAATTACACACTTTAAACGTGTGAATTTCATGCTGGATGAATTGTATATAAAATAATTGTATCTAAAAAAATTCATATACAAGAGACTATGAAAAACAGTCCAAGAATTTGGGGTCAGAGATGCCTGTCTAATGTGGGAGGCTAGGTGCTGGGTTTGATCTCCAGCAGAGTCAAAGGGGCAGCAAGTCACGTCAGGGGCCTGTGAGAACAGAAAAGCAGAAAACTAATGACAGAAAACAAAATTTTTAAGACAGGTGTGGTGGTGGATACTTGCAATCCCAGTACTTAGGAGGCCAAAGCAGAAAGATTACCATACTTTCAAGGCCACCCTGGCCTACACAGTAAATTCCAACCAGCGTGGCGTACGACGTGAAGCTCTGTTTCAAGCAACAAAACAAAACAAGTCAGGTATAGTTGTGCATGCCTTTAATTCCAGCACTCAGGAGGCAGGAGAATTTCTGTGAGCTCAAGGGCGCCTGGTCTACTTAGCAAAGTTCCAGGACAGCCAGGGCTGAATGGTGAAACCCTGTCTAAAAAATATAATAATAATAATAATATAAATGTCTCTCATTATAAGAATTAGCAAGGTCAGTCAGAATTAGTCAAAAATCTTCCCAGACTTTCAAAGGGAAGATGATCTCTCTATATTGTGCTGTACATTTTTAGAAAACAAAAGTAGAGGCCCACAGAATCAACTAAACAAGATTTGAAGGGGCTCACAAAGACTGAACGGACAATCACAGAGCCTGGATGAGTCTTCGCTTGCTCCTAGAGATATATGCTATGGTTGTTTAGCTTAGAGTTTTTGTGGGACATCTAACAGTGGGAATGGAGGTGTCTGACTCTTTTGCCTGGCCTTGGGACCTTTTCCCCCTTTTAGCTTACATAGTCCAGCCTTGATAAGAGACTTTGTGTCCAGTCTTGTTGTATCTTGATATGCCCAGTTCCGTTGATATCCCTAGAAGGCCTGTTCTCTTCTGAAGGGAAATAGAGGAGTAGTGGATCTCAGGGAGAGGGAAGATGGGAGATGGCTGGGAGGAATGGAAGGAGGGTAACTGTGGTTGGGATGCATTATATGAGAAAATAATCTATTTCAATAAGTAAACTTAAAAGATTTAAACTACAAAAAGTAGGTAAGTAAATGCATTAGTCCTTTCTATAAGCTAGTGCTAATTTGGCATCAAACCCATAAAATATTTTAAAAATAATATTTAGACCAATACTATTTTTATTTTATTTTTATTTCGTGTATATTGGTGTTGCCTACATGTATGGCTTTGTGAGGGTGTTGGAACACCTAGAACTGGAGTTATAAACAAGTTGTGAGCTGCCATGTGGGTGCTGGGAATTGAACCCAGGTCTCCTAGAAGAACAGTCAGTGCTCTTAAGCGCTGAGCCATCTCTCCAGTCCCCTAATATTTATTAAGATGTATGTAAAACTTCTTCTTGCTACATTTATTTAGTGGGAATACTTGCCACAGCTCCCATGTCGGGGTCAGAGGACAGATTCAGGAGTAAGTTCTCTTCTTCCACCACCAGGGATTGAACTTGGGTCATTAGGCTTGATAGCAAGTGTCTTTATGTACCTTGCTATCTTGCTGGCCCTAAAATTTCTAAATAATATAACAAACTCGGTTTTTGCAGTGTATTAAGGAAGTAATGTGGAGTGATCAAGTATGCTTTTATGAGTAATTGTGGTGCTCTCAATGGCCCTGATCGGCTCATATATTTGAATGCTTAGCCCCCAGTTGGTGAACTGTTTGGGACCAGATTAGGAGGCATGGCCTTGTTGAAAGAGGTTTATCACTGAGGGTGGGCTTTGAGGTGTCAAAAGATGGCACAAGGCACAAAGTCTTGCTTTCCCTCTGCCTCCGTCTTACAGATCAGATGTGAGCTCGCAGCTGTTGCTCCAGCACCATACCTGCATGCCTGTCTCTGCCATGTTCCCTGACATGATGGCCATGGACTAGCCCCTCTGAAACTGCAAGCCACCCCCCCAACTGAATGCTTTTTCCTCTAAGACGCCTTGTTTGTGATGTTTCATCGCAGCAATAGAACAGTAACCAAAACAGTAGTAACACATCACAAAGAATTTCACATCAAAAAATATAGTGATCTATTTTATAGATTCACATTGAAAACCTAAGAGATCAAAAACAAAAATAGAAGAAAAGAAGCTGGGCGGTGGTGGCACATGCCTTTAATCCCAGCACTCAGGAGGCAGAGGCAGACAGATCTCTGTGAATTTGAGGCCAGCCTGGTCTCAACAGCTAGTTCCAGGACAGGCTCCATAGCTACAGAGAAACCCTGTCTCGAAAAACAAAACAAAACAAACAAACAAAAAAACCCTAAGCGATAATAAATCCTCATTTATTTAAAACAAAACAAAAAACTCCTTTCAGAGTATTAAAAACACTATGGAGTAGAGAGGCAACTTCCAAGGAGGATAGTAGTCAACTTCCCTCCCCCAAAAAGTGACTATAAAGTTGGGCAAATTTTACCAGGACAACCATACAATGATCTGTGAAGTGTCCACACACGAAAGCTTCATGGGAGACTGTGACAGTCCCCCGGAGGCCTCTCCTGGATGCACTCCCCCTCCCCAGTTTGTTACCATAGAAAGTCTGCAGTGGTTGGGTTACCTATGGGAACTGGCAGGTTTTCATCCAATGTGGCACAAAGAATAAAAACTCAGAGACAGATATTGGGGTTCAAGCTGAAGTTCAGAAAAGCAAAACAGCCAAATCCCTAGAAAAATCTTACCTCTACTAAAGTTGGGTGACAGCAGACAGAGCTGAGCCTCTGTCTCCTCCTGTCTTATATTCCCCTTTGGTGCTGGGATTAAAGGTGTGACTCCCTAGTACTGGCATTAAAGATGTGAGCCGCCGCCACCACCTGGATCTGTGTCTGGGTTTTTCTTATTTGCGCTACTATCTACAAAGTGATTTCACTCAAACTGGAGCAGGAAGTGATGCCAATGCAAGCACTGTCAGAAAAGAAGTGACAGTTTAGGTAAAGGTAGAGATGGGAGGACCAACGTCTTTTCTAGCCCAGTGATGACATAGTGACAGGAGCAATCATATTCCTGGTTGAGATGCATCAAGTAAAACAGACTTAAAGACAAGAAACATTATCAGAGACTGACAGGTACATTTATTTCATGGGGCTATAAGTGGTACTGTGTGAGGAAGATATAGTAGTCATAGACTGTATATACACCTAAAAAGAATCTCAAACCATATGAAAAAATAATGAAAGACATCAAAGGTGCATTAATTAATTCAGAAACAATAGGCAAAGATATCCACAGCAAGTAGCTGAGTGCGGTGGTGCACTTCTGTGAGCCCAGCACTTGAGAGACGGGAGAACTAGTTCAAGGCCTGCTTGGGCTACGTATTGAGATGTTGTCCTCCAACCCCACCCTTGTTTAAGAAATAATAAAGATAAAGGGAAAGAAGAGGAAGAGAAGGAGGAGGAAGAGGCAGAGGAGGAGGGGATGAGAAAAGAAAAAGAAGAAAATTTAAATTACATTATGTGGTAGCGTTACCATAATGACGGTCTCTGGGAGCTGCCCCATCCTAATCACCGGTGCCTATGAATATGGCACTTTGTATGACAAGTGGGATTTTGTAGGTGTGATGAAATGAAAGGTTTTCAGATAGGGAGATTGTTGTGCATTCTCTGGGTGGGCTCAGTGTAACCACAAAGGTTCTCCTACTTGAAAGAGCGAGGAAGGAGAGTGAGCATCGGCGTGATGGCAGAAGAGAAAGGCACAACCAGTTCTTTGCTGACTGAAGACAGAAAGGGACCCTGAGCCAAGGGATGAAGGCAGCCTGGAGAAGCTGAAAAGACAAGGAAATGTCTACTCCCTGGATCAGTCCATCTTCTGTTATCCTGGCCACAAAGTTCAGACTGGCTACTTTACAAAGAAGGGCGACTATTTAAATAGCGCACAGTTTTGGTAGCTGAAAGTCTGAACAACATGGTGCTGGTTCTGGGGAGGGTCTTCCCTTCGTGGTGTAAGACATCATGGTAGTATCAGCGAAGAGAAAGAGGGGGGAAGGACGGAGGGAGGGAGGGAGGGAGGGAGGGAGGGAGGGAGGGAGGGAGGGAGGGAGGGAGGGAGGGAAGAATATGATAAAAAATCTCATGGCAAGAAAAGAAGCGAGGGTAAGAAAGAACTAATTCAGGGTTCCCACAGGTAATATAATTTAAACATTATTTATTTGTGTGTCTGTCTGTCTGTTTCGAGTCATACATGTGAAGGACAGAGGACAATTTACAGAAGGAGGGTCCTTTCCTTCTCCTATGTGGGTCCTAGGGATAGAGCTCAGGCCGTCAGGCTTGTGAATCTTCGCCACTTAACCATCTCCCCAGCCCAAGATTTATTTTAAATCTCTTCTGAGACCAATAAACTTCCACAGGCTCCACTTCTAAGAGTTTCCACCCCACACCCCGAACATCACTGCAGACCAAGCTTCTAATGCTGGGACCTTTGCAAGACAACCTCAAATGCTGTGCAGGGAGAGACGAGATTAGGGGAGAGGCTCTATCCAAACTATACCACTTCCTTAGAGTCACGAGAAGAAAATGCAGCCTTGCCAGTATCACCATCACCCAGTGAAAGCTGTTTCAGACTTTTGCCTGCCGTGCACGCACAACAGTACATTCCTGTTATTGTAAACGACTGCTTTTGTGGCAATTACTACAGCAACAAGAAAGACTCACAGAACTAGCAACGAACTCAGCCAAACTGACACTTTTAGAACATTCCATCCAACCGCTTCAGAAGACACATTCTTTTCAGGCACACAGGGAACATTCTCTAGGATAAGCTATGGCATAGGCAGTAAAACAAGTCTCCATAAATTTAAAGGGGCTGAAATCATATTGAATCTTCTCGGACAACAACGCAATAAGAGTAGAAGTCAAAATGTCTCAATACATGGGAACAAATAGGCTTCTAAATAACGACTAGATCAGAGAGGAAAGCCAAGGAAACGAAACCAAAATACAGTTAAAACATAAATATTATATAGCTACTTATATGAGGTGTCAAAATCATTCAAATTCATAAAAACACAAACTTTAATGATGATTAACATGAGGTCAGAGGAAATTATAAAGAGGAACTATTTAGCTGGGCATGATGGCATAAACCACCTAAAACTCAAGAGACAAAGGCAGCAAAGATCCCTGAGAATTCAAGTCTAGCCTGGTCTGTATAGCAAGTTTCAGGGAGCCAGGGCTACATAGTAAGATCTGTCTCAAAGCAATGAAATAAAATTAAAAAATTAAAAAGACTATTCAATGAAGGCTGCACTTAATTTTTCCCACTCTGGCCTATAACTTATTATGTAGAACAGGTTGACTTTGAATTCATGATTATCCTGCTGCCTCAGACTCTCTAGTGTTGGAATTAGAGGCATACGTCACTATACTTCACCTGTTTTTAAATTTTATCTCTGTCTGTCTATCTATCCATCTATCTATCTATCTATCTATCTATCTATCTATCTATCTATCTATCTATCTATTTTGCGGTTCTGGTTACCCAACTTAGGGCCTTACACATGTCAAGCAAAATAGTGTTTTACCCATGAACCACATCAATTCTTGGTTGTTTAGACAGAGTCTTAACTATGTAGACCAGGATAGCCTCCAACTGGAGACCCTTCCTCCTTTCACCGCAGTCTACCTACTACTGGGATTATAGGTGTGTGTTAGCACACTCAGATCTATCTATCTATCTATCTATCTATCTATCTATCTATCTATCTATTTTGGTGCTGGGGTTTCTCACATATAGTAGGAAATTTTTCTATAACTGAGCAATACCCACAGTCTGAGTAAAGAGTTTTAAGCTAGCTCGTTTCATACCTGGGAATCTGGTTCACAGAAATATGAACATTTATTACTACTGAACCATACACTTGAAAATGGCTAAGATCAGATGGGTGATGGTGGCGCACACCTTTAGTCCCGCCACTCGGGAGGCAGAGGCAGGTAGATCCGTGAGTTCGAGGTCAGCTTGGTCTACAGAGTGAGTTCCAGGACAGCCAGGGCTACACAGAGAAACCCTATTTCACAAACAAACAACAACAACAGCAAAAAGGTTACGATGGGGCGGGTGAAATGGCTGAACGGGTAAGGAGATCTGCTGGCAAGCCTGCTGGCCTGCTGGCCTGAAATCATCCACAGAACCCATGTGGTGGAAGGAGCAAACAGGCTCCTGCAAGTTGCCCTCTGGCCTCCGTGCATGCCATGGTATTTGTGCTACCCACTCCCAACACCCGCCAAAAATAAATAGATGAAAAATGGTTTTGAAGACGTTAAGATAGTAAAATTCATTAATTTTTTTTTGTTTTTGGTTTGTTCGTTTGTTTTGGTTTTGGTTTTTGAGACAGGGTTTCTCTGTAACAGCGCTGGCTGTCCTGGAACTTGCTTTGTAGACAAGGCTGGACTCCAACTCACAGAGATCCACCTGCCTCTGCCTCCTGAGTGTTGGGATTAAAAGTGTGCACCACCACCACCCGGCTTCACTCTGTTTTTTTAAAAATCACAATTTAAAATGCAAAGATATTATCTGTTAGGGGAAAACTGGAAAGGAAAATAAATTACCTATTACTAAAGACCGTATACAGAAGGAAAACAAGTGCACAAACTTCCTCAAGACCCAGCAAAAGCACTGCTGAAAGGACAAAGACTCAGGGCATTTGTCTAGGCCTCTGACAGAAAACTCGAGAAAAAGGAACATTAAACTCAAAAGAAGCAGAAAAAGAGTAGGGTGGTGGTAGCGCACACCTTTAATCCCAGCACACAGGAGGCAGAGGCAGGCAGATCTCTGTGAGTTTGAGACCAGCCTGGTCTACAAGAGCTAGTTCCAGGACCGGCTCCAAAGCTACAGAGAAACCCTGTCTTGACAAAAAAAAAAGGAAGAAGAAGAAGAAGGAGAAAAAGAAATAATAAAGAGAACACCTAGACCTGAAGAGATGGAGACATGGCTGAGTGAGGTAAGTGCTTGCCACACAAGCACGAGGCCTGAGTTCAAAGTTCAGATCTCCAGTCCCCTGTAAAAGCCATGTGAAGGCCCATGTCTGTAACACTAGTTTTGCAGGCCCTAGATTTCCTGGCCTCCAGTCTGGTCAAAAAAGGCAAGCGGCAAGTTCAGTGAGAGACACTGTCTCAAAAAACAAATAGCTGGGCGGTGGTGGCTTTTGGGAGGCAGAGGCAGGCGGGTCTCTGTGAGTTCGAGGCCAGCCTGGTCTACAAGAGCTAGTTGCAAGACAGGCTCCAAAGCTACAGAGAAACCCTGTCTCGAAAAATCAAAAAAAGAAAAAAAAAGAAAAACCACAAAAACTAAACAAATAGAAAAACTAACAAAACAAATAAAAAACCCGAAGAGTAGTTATTGAAGACACCAATGTGCTGGCTTCTGCTCATGCAGAGGACCTGCTCTATCCTCACACATGCCTTACACACAGACAGCACAGAAATCACTCTGACCACAGGATGATAGAGAAGAATTAAGGACAGAAAAAACAACCATGAAATAAACCGGGGAGGTAGAGATCTGAGGACTTCAATGGACAATAACAATTCAACACACAAGAACTTGACAAATACGATGAAGTGCACTAATTACTTTCAAAACACAAACTACTTGGGACTGGAGAGATGGTTCAGTGGTTAAGAGCACTTCCAGAGAAACCAGGTTCAATTCCCAGAACCCACATGACAGCTCACAGCTGTCTGTAACTCCAGTTCCAAGGGATCTGACACCTTCATACCAATGCACATGGAATAAATTCAGATAACCCACAAGCTACCACAAAGAACCCAATATGAAACACAGTTCTCTACTTTTTCAAAAATAAATTGAAAGAAAAGAAAATTTAAAATTAATTTTGTTGTTCAGTTTTAGGAGACAGTATCTTCCTAAATTGTTCAGACTTATCTTGAACGTGTTGTGTAACCCAGGCAGTCCCTGAACTTTCAATCCTCCTGCCTCAGCCTCCCAAGTAGCTGGGATTGCAGGCGAGAGCCACAATGCTTGGTTGGTCCCAAGTTTCTTAAGAAAACGGAATTTTTCTTTTCAGTGGTGCACAGCATCCTAGGGCCTCACGAATCTTCGGCACGCACTCTACCACTGAAACACACACACATCCCCCACCCACAGACACTGAATTCTTAAGCTTAAAAATGCCATGTGAAATGGTCCAGCCACTTTGGAAAAATAGTTTGGCAGTTTCTCAAATGGTATAATATATAATTACCTTGGCCCAGCAATTCCACTTCTAGGTATGTACCTAAAAGAATTGAAAGCAGGTGTTCAAACAAAGGCCTGAACACAAATGTTCGTTGCACCACTATCTGCAAATGAAAACAACCCAGATGTCCATCAACAGATGAACAGATAAACAAAATATGGCATGCTATGCACGTACGGAAAGGAATGAAGTACTGCCACAGGGTGCAACATGGATGAACTTTGAAAACAGTATGCTACGTGAAAGAAACCAGACACAGAGGAACACAGAATATGGGCTCCATTTATGTGAGTTATCCAGAATTGGCAAATGCATATAAACAAAAAACAAGTGTTAGTGGTTGTCAGGGGCAGAGGGGAAGGGGAATGCGCAGTACGTACTTCATGGGTATAAGGTTTCCTTCGGGAGAGATGAAGATGTCTTGGAATTAGATATCAGGAATGGTTGCCCAACGCCGTGAAAGCCCTTGATATCAATTGTTCATTTAAAAAAATAGTGAAAATGAAGCCGGGCGGTGGTGGCGCACGCCTTTAATCCCAGCACTTGGGAGGCAGAGGCAGGAGGATCTCTGTGAGTTCGAGGCCAGCCTGGTCTACAAGAGCTAGTTCCAGGACAGGCACCAAAAACTACAGAGAAACCCTGTCTCGAAAATAAAAAAAAAAAAAGTGAAAATGAGATATGTATTTCGTGTGAAAGTAAAAAAAAAAATAAAATCAAACACTACAAGCTAGTTAGGTTCATTTCATGGATGCAAATCTGGTTCAATATTTAAAATCAGTGTAACCAATTACATTGATTAGCTGAAGAAGAAAGATCAGAAAATCATTATCAGGGTTTTTTTGGTTTTATTTTTATATGTATGAGTGTTTTGCCTGCATGTCTGTCTGTGTACCACCTATAATCCTAGTGTCCATAGAGAGGCCAGAAGACAGACTGGAGTTACAGGAGGTCCTGAATTGTCACTGGGGGCTGGAAATCAAACCCAGATCCTCTGGAAGTGCAGTCTGTGGTCGCACCTGTTGAGCCATCTCTCCAGTCCTCAATTTGGTTCTGAGGAGGGGGTTTTTCATAGCCCCAGGTTGGCCTTGCCCTCAGGATGTACTCGAGGCTTTCCTTGAACTCCTGACACTCCTGCCTCTGCCTCTCCAGGGCTGGAACTACAGGTAAGTGCCACCATGGACAAGAGCATATCAACTGATTAAGAAAAAGCATCTATAATTCCAACCACCATTCCTGTTCAGATTTTGCAGAAGCTAGCCAGAGAGATGGCTCAGGGGTTGAGAGCCCTGACTGGCCACTCTTGCAGAGCCCCTAGATTTGGCTCCCAGCAAACATGATGGTTTACAACCTTGTGTAGCTCCAGCTTCAAGAGATTTGACCCTCTTCTGGATTTCACAAGCACCAGGCGCACATGCAGGCAAAACACTCAGGCGAAAAATAAAAATAAAACTTAGAAAAAATTCTTCTTCATATTGATAAAGAAAAGCTGCCAAAAAATTCTTTAGTTCACATATACACTAGTGAAGGGCAAAGCTGTCCCCTTTTGTCACCTTATTCAACACGACACTGGAAATTCTAGCAAGTGCAACAAAATAGGGGATTTTTTTTAATTGACCAGAAATTGACTATACTGTCCCTTGATTTAGATGGTATGATTCTCTCTATGAGGTCTATAAAGGGGCTGGAGGGCTAGCTCAGTCATTAGAGTGCTTCCGTTTCCTGCTGTTCTAGGGAACCTGAGTTCAGTTTTCAGCACCCAATTGATTTTTAAAAAAATAAGTGCAAAAGGAATTAAATGGGGAAAGAACAACTTTTTTCAATAAAAGATGTTGTAGCAATTCTGCACCATGAGCAAAAATACAACTCAGCCTAACCTCACGTCTCAGAGAAACTTAGTTCCAACATCCCAGTCTTACATGTAAAACACACAGACTTCGGGGAAACAAACAAGCGAATGCACAGGAGGATCTGAGGCCAGACAAAGTGTTCTTAGGGTTGACATCCAAGTGTTATACCAGGGAAGGACCCATTTGGAGGATGAAAAGGCAAGCTACAAACGGGGGAGGGGGGGAATATTTGCAAACCACACATTAAACAAAGGACGGGTATCTCAAAACTCAACAATACAAAAGCAAATAACGCAAGTACAAAATGAGGGAAAGTTATGAACCACTTTTGTCAAAAGAGATACACAGAAGGCAAATAAGCCCATGGAAAGGCATCCAATCCCATCAGCTGCTAGAGGGGCGGTCACGTGCCTATTAGAATAGTTCAAATGAAAAGGGGTGGTGTCAATTCCTGGGAAGGATTCAGGAAAACAGGATGCATTGCTTAAGAGAATGCAAAACAGCGTATCCACTCTAAGAAACAAGGTAATGGGTTTTTAAAACCCTAAACACATGGGGCTGGAGAGATGGCTCAGAGGTTAAGAGCACTGACTCCCCTTCCAGAGGACCAGGGTTCAATTCCTGGCATCCACATGGCAGCTCACAGCTGTCTGTAATTCCAGTAATTCGAGGTCCAGGGGGGACCCTACACCCGTGACAAAACACCAATACGCATACGCATAAGATAAAAAATAAATAAGCCAGCCGGCGATGGTGCAGCGCACGCCTTTAATCCCAGCACTCGGGAGGCAGAGGCAGGTGGATCTCTGTGAGGTCGAGACCAGCCTGGTCTACAGAACTAGTTCCAGGACAGGCTCCAAAGCCACAGAGAAACCCTGTCTCGAAAAACCAATAAAAAATAAAATTGCTGTGACCACTGCACGCCTCCTGAGGCAGCGGCAGGCGGATCTCTGTGGGTTTGAGGTCCTGGCTCTACAAGAACTAGTTCAGGACAAGGCTTCAAAGCTACAGAGAAACCCTGTCTCAAAAATTTAAAAATAAAATAAAATTGAAAAAACCTAAACATGTTAGATGTTACTATTGGAAGATATGCTAGGAACACAAGGTTAATATAATATCCCCAAATTAATTAGTAGGAGTTAGGAATGCTGTTTAGTGGTAGAGTGCTTGCCCAGCATGTGAGATTCTTAGTTCCATTCTCAGAAGGAAATAAAACTGGGGACAAAAGAAGAATATCTACTATTGTCACTTAGGTTTGGCACTGGGCCAGAGTTCTTACCAACTTGTGCAAGACCTGGGATTTGACCTTAAGCATCATGAAAATGTTATTTGTGCGCTGGGCAGTGGTGGCACACGCCTTTAATAGCAGCACTCAGGAGGCAGAGGCAGGTGGATCTCTGTGAGTTCCAGGACAGCCTGGTCCACAAAGACGGTTCTAGGACAGCCAGGGTTGGTACACAGAGAAACGCTGTCTTGAAAAACAAAACAAACGAAGAAAAAAAAAGTATCTGTGTGTTCTGGAGGTTCTGACTAGCAAACTAAATCAGTAGAGAAAAATGAAAAGCATTCAGATAGGACGGGAATGGAGCTGCCTTTCCTTGCAGAAGACATGATCCTCTGTGATGAAAATCCCATTCCAGGACAGCCAAGCCTACAGAGAGAAACTCTGTTGCCAAAATCAAGTAAAATAAAATCCAAATAATGCACACATGTGAAAGAAACAAGGAAACAATCGCTACCCAGATCAATAAGCACATGCTTCAGGCACACAAGGCTGAATAAGGTCAATATGCAAAAGCCAACTGTACTTTTATATACAATTCAAAAATGAAATTAAAAATAACATAAAATGGCTAGTTAGGAATTAATTTAACAAAAGAAGTATAAGACATGTACACTGAAAATTAACAAAACATGAAAGAGAATGAAATATGGAAAGATTCCACACTTAGTCACTGGAATTCCCAAGAGTGTCAAGATGGTAATTTCCTCCAAACTGGTCTAGAAATGTATTACAATCCTCAACAAAATTCTAGCAGACTATTTTGGAGAAATTAGCAGGCTGGTACTGAAAGTACATGGAAATCAAGGCCTTAAAAAACAGCCGAAACAAGAACTTAAAATAGTCAAAACAGCCTTAAATATAAAAGAGTTGGGGATGTAGCTTAGAGTTAGGGTTCTTGCCTACCACGTGTGAGATCCTGGGATCCATCCTCAGCACTGTCAAACCAAACAAAACAAAAACTATAAAACTTCTAGAAGAAAACACAGAAAATATCTGTGATCTTGAAGTAGGCAACGAATTCTTAGCTATGACACTAAAAACACATTCTAAAAGAAAAACATTCTGTACTTCATAAAAATGAAGTTTCTGGACTTCAAAAGTTATCTTTATAAAAAAGATAAAGCTAGGATTGTAGCTCAGTGGTAGGGTGTGCTTGGTGTGTGCTAGGCCTTGGGTTCAAATTCTAGCACCAAAAGAAAAAGCAAAGTCTGAGGGTTTAGGTAGAGTGCTTGCCCAGCAATTTATAGTTTGATCCCCAACAAAAGACACAAGACACACACCCAAAGAGGGGGTGGTTAAACACAATGAAAGATGGGCTAAATATGTTTTCCAATGAGGACAAACAACAGCAAAGGCCTGGGAATGTAACTTGGTGGCACACTGCTTGCTGAGCATGCCTGAGGCTCTGGCCCTAGTGTAGCTCAATCCCCAGCACCACAATTGGCAGAGTGTGATAACACAAACCCTTAATCTCAGCACTTAGGCAGCAGAAAGGTGGTGGATCTCTGTGAGTTCAAGGCCAGCCAGGTCTAAGTAGAGAGTTCTAGTCAAGCCAGGGTTTTATAAAGAGACCTGTCACAAGTCAAAGCAAAAAAACAAACAAAAAACATGTATGGTAGTACAGGCCTGTAACTTTAAGGCTAGCCTGGGCTACATCAGTACATGTGTTTAAAAAATGAAAAGGAGGGCCAGACTGTGGTGGTGCATGCCTTTAAACCCAGTACTTGGGAGACAGAGTCAGGCAGATCTCTGGGTTCGAGGCCAGTCTGGTCTACAGAGTGAGTTCCAGGACATCCAAGGCTACACAGAAAAACTTTGTCTGAGATCTCCTGAGTAAATTGGGAGCATGGGTACCATGGGAGAGGGTTGAAGGGGAGGAGAGAGTCAGGGAGGAGAGCAGAGAAAAATGTAAAGCTCAATAAAAATCAATAAAAGGGGGGGGGGGAATTGTGTTTGGAAAAACCAATAAACAAATAAAAGGAGGAAAAGACAGGTTGAAAGACTGGAGAATTTGCTTACCATGTGCATGCCCTTCGATTTAATTCCCAGCAACTACACAGGGGCGGGGGGGGGGATGCATGTAAAAAGTATGAAACACTACTAAGCACATAAAAGATGTTCACTAGTTAGGAAGATACTAACTGAAATGACAAACACTGCACAATAAACATGGAAAGGATAGTACAAAACATTAGAGTAGACTTGGGGAAACTGAGGCCCTTCTCCATTGCTGATGGGAATATAGAATGGAGTAGTGACTTTCAAAACCAGTATAACAGTTCTCTTTTAAAAAGCAGACATAGTGGGGGCTGGAGAGATGGCTCAGCGGTTAAGAGCATTGCCTGCTCTTCCAAAGGTCCTGAGTTCAATTCCCAGCAACCAAATGGTGGTTCACAACCATCTGTAATGAGGTCTGGTGCCCTCTTCTGACCTGCAGACATACATGTACACAGGATATTATATACATAATAAATAAATAAATAAATATTTAAGAAAAAAAAAAGCAGACATAGGGGCTGGAGAGATGGCTCAGAGGTTAAGAGCATTGCCTGCTCTTTCAAAGGTCCTGAGTTCAATTCCCAGCAACCACATGGTGGCTCACAACCATCTGTAATGGGGTCTGGTGCCCTCTTCTGGCCTGCAGGCATACACACAGACAGAATATTGTATACATAACAAATAAATAAATATTTTTTTAAAAAAGCAGACATAGACTTAGCATATAACCTAACATCACACTTCTAAGATCTGCTGCAGAGAATCTTATCATTACACACAGACCTACATATGAATGTCTACAACAGCATTATACTCACAGTAGGTAAAATGCCAACAGTCCAAATGTCCATTAACTGGAGAATGAATGGGCAGGGTGTGGCATATCTTTACAGTAGAATATTGTTCTGCAATGAAAATATTAAAACTGGTACTCACTACAATATACATGAATCTCAAAAATATTTGAAGTGAAAAAAATGCAGATGTGGGCCAGCAAGATGGATCAGTGGGTAAAGGTGTAGCCTGATGACCTAAGTTTGATTCTCCAGACCCACATGGTGGAAGGAGAGAACCAGCTCCTGTAAGATGTCCTATGACCTCTACACACATGCCATGACACTATGGCCCCCTCTCAGATAAGTAAGTACAAAATGAAAAGCAGCTCAGATGCCAAAACATTGCATGTGGTAGAATGATGCGGGAAATCTTTGGAGTGTGAGAACATTCTGTATCTTGCTTGGTCTGACAGATACATGAATATATAAACAAGTCAAACTTTTTGAAGTAAATTCTTGAGATTTGTACATTTTACTGACTATAAAATATCCAAATAAGTAAACAAAACTTTATTTGATTTAATCATGCAAGTCTCGAGTAGAAAACACTTCACTTTAAATGTTTTTATTAGAAGAAAACAAGATGGGAAGGCAGAAGTAGGCAAATCTCTATGAGTTCGAGGCCACCCTGGTCTATAGAGTGAGTTCCAGTACAGGCTCCAAAGCTACAGAGAAGCCCTGTCTCAAAAACAAAAGAAAGAAAGACGGGAAGAAAGAAAGGAGAGGAGAGGAGAGGAGAGGAGAGGAGAGGAGAGGAGAGGAGAGGAGAGGAGAGGAGAGGAGAGGAGAGGAGAGGAGAGAAAACAAGATGAGCCCAGTATTGTGGTGTACAACCTTTAATCCCAGCACTTGAGAGTCAGAGGAAGGTGGATCTCTCTGAATTTGGGGCCAGCCTGGTCTACAGAGTGAGTTGCAGGACAGTCAGAGCTACACACAGAAACCCTGTGTCTAAAAACCAGAGAAACAAACAAGAAGAAGAGAAAAAGATGAAAGGTGAAGAGTATCCCCAGGGCTGGCTGCTGATCTTTCGTGCACTGTGACGCAGATGTACCAGACACATGCAATAAAGTACAATAGGAAAAATTAACAAAGTCAAAAACTGGTCTTTTGAAAAGAATAGTAAAATTAAAAAAAAAACCAACAAGTCATGTGGCTAAGAACCCTTGAGACAAACAAGATTATAGGATTAGTGCTTTTGAGGTTGCTACAGAGCTGTTACGTTTTGTTGGATTTTCACAACCCTTTGGAGGTTGATGATTACAGATGATGAGGTCTTTAGGACTTAAGGGGAATTCACAACAGGGCAGAGTTCTTGTTTAAGTTTGAAGTACACATTATCTATCTTACTAACTCCAAAATGCATTCCTGATTAGTTGAAGTTTTTTTTTTTTTTGTGGAGGAGGGGGGCTCTTGAGACAGGGTTTCTCTGTGTTGCTTTGGAGCCTGTCCTAGAATTCGCTCTGTAGATCAGGCTGGCCTCGAACTCACAGAGATCCGCCTGCTTCTGCCTCCCGAGTGCTAGGATTAAAGGTATACACCACCACTGCCCGGCTCCTTGAAGTTTTTACTGTGACATTTTAACACACACACACACACACACACACATACACACGCAGCTTATCACTTTTGGACTCTAGCATTTAAAATTGTCTCTGCTAAATCTGCTAAATCTCCACCAGATATTCATGTTGGAGAATATATGATTCACTGTAATAGGAAATGATTTATTGTTTTCTAAAACATTTATTGATTGAATTTAATGTGTAGGTGTGTGACTGAATGCATGTATGTGTACCATGTGCATGCAGGAGCCCTCAGAGGTCAGAAGGGGAATTGAACCAATTGGAACTAGAGTTACAGATAGTTGGGAGCCTCTGTGGGGTGCTGGAAATGGAACCTAAGTTCACTGCAAGAACAATAATTGCTGAGGCATCTCTCCAGTCTGTTTGTTTGATTTTTGAGACAGGGTATCACTATATAGACTGGGCTGGTTTTGAACTCATAGAGATCTGTCTGCCTCTGTCTCCTGGGTGCTGTGATTAAAGGTGTGTGCCACCACACCCAGCTAGGAAATTATAGCTGATAGGAAAATTTATTGTAATGGATACCTCAGCCAAATACTAATATGAACATGGCAGAGCTTGGCACGGTGGGGCATGCCTATAGTCCCAGCTCTCAGGATGCTAAGGCAGAAGGATTGCAAGTTTACGGTCAGCCTGAGCTACACATGATACCCTGCTTCTCCCTATACAGCTGTTAGAGAAAAGAAGGCTGTGCCTCTAATAGATTCGATGATGAGACTGATGAGGCGCTTGTCTAAGACTGATGTGGCATTTGTTCCCTTGACCGTCCTCTTTCTTCTTTGCCTTGAGCTGAGTGATAATCGATACTGCGTGTTGAAGTCTCATATCACTCTCATTCAAAATGATTATTTCCTCTCAGGGATTTCAACAAAACACTTTCCGGATCAATATTTTCACCTTTAATTTTAACCAGGGTAGAATGAAAGGCAGCTCATGCCTTCATTTTATAATAGAATAAATAAACCACAAAACATGTTTAATCATCCTCTTGACTAACATTAAGGTGATTTATGATTTTGTCATAATAAATAATACTAGAATTAATATTTGTACATGTATCTTTTGAACATAAGCAGGTTTTCTTTTTTCTTTGTTTTTTTTAATTAATTAATTTATTTTATGTGTGTGGGTGTTTTGTTTTCCTGTATATCTAAGAAAGCATGGGGTCCCCTGGAACTGGAGTTATAGACAGTTGTGAGTTGCCACATGGGTGCTGGGAATCAACCTGGGTCCTCTAGAACAGCCAGTGCTCCTAACTGCTGAGCTATCTTTCCAGTCCCATTTTTTTACAAATAGAAATTTAATGTTTTCTCCATCATTAGGAGGCTTCAACCAGTTACTACATTTATTATTTATTTATTATGTTATTTTTGTGGGGAAAAGTACATGCCACTGTGAGCATGTGCGTGTATGCGCGCGCGGGGGTCAGAGAATCACTTGGGGAAGCTGGCTCTTTCCTCTATGTAGGTCCCCAGGATCAAACTCAGATTGTAAGGCTAACAAGTTACCTTTACCCACTGAGCCAATTTACCAACCATCTTTCGTTTAGTGAGTTTTTGTTAATTTATTTTATTTTACTTTTTTTTTTTTTTTTTTTTTTTTTGGTTTTTCGAGATAGGATTTCTCTGTAGCTTTGGAGCCTGTCCTGGAACGAACTCTTGTAGACCAGGCTGGTCTCGAATTCACAGAGGTTCACCTGCCTCTGCTTCCTGAGTACTGGGATTAAAGGCCAGTGCCACCAGCACTCGGTGAAAGATCTTTTAAATTTTATTTTTATTATTTTTAATTACGTGTATATATGTGTGCAGGGGGAGGGAAGATCGTGTGTGAGAGCAGGTGCCTGCAGAGGCCAGAGGCATCATATCCCCTGGAGCGGCTCTGTAGAGCAAGTTCCAGGACAGAGAGGTCTACACAGAGAAACCCTGTTTCAAAAAACCAAAACCAAACAACATCAACAAAACCGCTTTCTGCCTCAACCTCTAAAATGCTGGTAGCTGTCTCAAAGAGCCACCCTTAAAGAATATCCCATTGATTTACAATTCTCAGGGAGAAATATGTCCTGGCACCACAGACAATATTTTTTTTCTTTTTGTGGTGCTGAAGATTGACCCTCTGGCCTCACACATGCTAAACAAGCACTCTACCACTGAGCTACAACCCCTACCCTGTTATTATTTTAAGAGATGGGCTCGGGGCTGAAGAGATGGCTCAGCAGTTAAGAGCACTGACTGCTCTTCCAGAGGACCCGGGTTCAATTCCTAGCATCCACATGGCAGCTCACGACTGTCTGTAAATCCAGTTCCAGGGATCTGACACCTACCCACCAATGTACATAAAATATAAATAAATCAAAAAATACCTTTTAACTTCCCATAGGGCAGGGAACCCTGATTGCTCTTTGGGCTGACGAGGGAGGGGGACTTGATTGGGAGAGGGGGAGGGAAATGGGAGGCGGTGGCGGGGAAGAGACAGAAATCTTTAATAAATAAATAAAATACCTTTTAAAGAGAGGGGGGTGGGCTCTACCTATAGTCAATGTTTGGAACAGGTGGGATCAAAAGATTTCCCCCTTAGTCACTTGAGTAACATAGAACTACTGGCACAGAGTGGGCCTAGGTAGCACTGCCTCATTGTTAGCGTTCCTGTTCCTCGGGCCTACATAGTCTGGGCACTTCACTGATGGAGTTTGGTGGTTTTCAATTCTTCGCTTTCGTTTGGCGGCGGGGTGGTGATGGTTGTGGTTTTTCTTTTTTGAGACATGATTTCTCTGTGTAACAGTCCTGGCTGTCCTGGAACTCACCCTGTAGACCAGGCTGGCCTCAAACTCAAAGATCCACCTGCCTCTGCCTCCCAAGAGCTGGGATAAAGGTGTGTGCCATCACCGCCTGACAATTCTTCTCTTTTATGAATTACTCAAGTATATACATATGCCTGTTGCATAAGAGGTTTTCCATGTTCTCATAAGCATGGAGCCAGTTGTACTGTTTGCTGGAGCTGCTTTATCCTGGACTGGGGATACCACTCTGTGGTAGAGAGCTTGCCTACCATGTGAGGCTCTAGCTTGGCCTTCAATGCCACAAAGTAATGGTAGTAATTCTTTATTCCCCAGGACACAGTGTGATTTACCCGATGCTCAGTGTTTGCAAGTATTACTTTAAGTGGAAACATCGAGAAGCCAAACCAGGCCTGCTGATGCATACTTGCAAACTCAGCACTCAGAAGGTTCAAACACTGGTTAAAGACCAGCCAGTGTGGGTGTCATAAGTTAAAGACCAGTAAGACTCTGTCTCAAAAAATAAATAGGGGATTAGAGAGATGGCTCAGTGGGTAAGATTTGCCTGCTGCTCTTACAGAGGACCTGGGTTTGGTTCCCCCACACCCACACCATAGTTCATAAACGTCTGGAGTTCCAGTTCCAGGGATTCCAACATCCTCTTCTCGCATCCATGGGCACTGTAGATATGTGGTTCACATGCACACATGCAGGCAAAACACTCATACACACAAAATACAAGAAATTTTAAGTTATTTTTATTAAATGTATGTATGCATGCACCTGAGAATGTGTGCTACATGTATGTGCCCACAGCGACCAGACAAGAGTGTTGGGTCCCCTGGACCTGGAGTTAGAGATGACTGTGACCCACCACATGGGTGCTGGAAGAGCAGCCAGTGTTCTTGACCACTAAAGCCATCTCTCCAGCCCCCATGAAATAATTCATTTTTAAATTGCATGTTTGTGACTGTTTTCCGTGTATGTACACTATGCGCACGCAAGCTGCACTTGGAGATCAGAGGAGGATATCAGAATCCCTAGAACTTGAAATTTTAAATTTATTTTTATTAAGTAATATTGTTAATTACTATTTGATTTTTCTTTTTTTTTAACTATTTGATTTTTCAAGACAGGGCTTCTCTGTGTAACAGTACTAGCTGTCCTGAAACTCATTATGTAGACCAGGCTGGTCTTGAACTCACAGAGATCTGCCTGCCTCTGTCTCCCATGTGCTGGGATTAAAGGTGTGCATCTCCACTGCCTGGCAAAAGTTCCTTTTTTTTCCTTTCTTTCGGTTTTTCGAGACAGGATTTCTCTGTAGCTTTGGAGCCTGTCCTGGAACTAGCTCTTGTAGACCAGGCTGGCTTTGAACTCACAGAGATTCATCTGCCTCTGCCTCCCAAGTGCTGGGATTAAAGGTATGCACCACCATCACCCAGCTCTATCTTTTTTTTAATTTGAAAATTTTATTAGTGTGTGTGAGAGAGATGTGTGAGCACATGTGGAGAACAGAGAACAACTTCTGGGAGTCTGTTTTCTCCTTTCACTATGGATCCCCAGGCTAGAACCTAGATCAGCAGCCTTACCTGGCAAGTATTTTTATCTATTGAACCATCTTGCCAGCCCTCAATTTAAGTTCTTAAAATTTAGGAAATGGAGCTTGAATAGCTATGAGATTGCAAATGTCCTGAAGCTCTATTAGAAAAACAACACAATGCAAAAAAAAAACAAATTAAGCCAGGTCAAGAAGGCTTCAGGCTGGTGTCCACCATCACAGGAAAAACGATGTGCTTTAAAAGGCAGAGTTAGCAGGGTGCAGTGGCTCATCCTAGAATCCCAGTATTTGGGAAGCTACATCAGGAAGACTGCTGTCAGCTCCATAGAGAATTCCCGACCAGCATGGGATATAGAATGAGAACCTGCACCAAAAAAGAAAAAGGAATAAACAAAATGAGGGTTTCAGGCGAGGAAGTGGGGAATCTGATAGCAGCAAAGACTCTCGTTCCCTCCCATTGAAGTTCGGGGTTTTAATTTAACCGACAGGCAGCTTTGGAGATTAATTCAGCTCTTCACAGCATTTCAAATCCACGATGGCTTTTGCCAGAATGTTTTAATACACCACAAAAATTTTATCTTAAAATGAAATACAATAAGCATTCGTGCAAACTCCACCCCCAATTTCTATTATAAAAATAACTTATCACATGTGCTGTTGACGATATACTTAATTGGAAACCTAGATTTAAAAACCTGAAAAAAAATCAATCTTCATCTTCAAATAGAAAAAAAATCAAAACGTGTAACTTAAGGCTTATGGCACATAGTTTAGTTGAGCGCATACAAGCAAGAGGAGAAGCAGACATGGAGGCGTCCTAAGCAAAGCTGCGTGAGCGAACACGCTCAGCGGGGCGGATGTTTGAACAAGGCTGGAGTGCACGTCTGAGAAGGCGGCGCGTGCATTAGTGCGCATGCGTCTAAAGGTGCTGTGTGCCTCTATGGCGGATGGACAAGCGGGGAGCTAAAGGAGGCCACTCCTAGCTCGCTTTAGACGTTCCACGTGGAAGACGAGCGTGGGGCGCGGTGGAGCGAGGCTGGGGCCTAATGGCTCCGCAGGCAAAGTACAGAGACTGCGTCAGCTCCGCTCCCTGAATGACTGACTGGTCTGGGCCCACCCCTTTTCCCAGCCTCGTCACTTCCTGTTTGCCTAGCACACGCTCCGAGGGCTCGTTTCGGGCCGGAAAAAGTCGAATAGCTTTCCAGGCTCGATCCTCCGGGTGCAGCGCACCGCGCACGCTCAACGGAGCTCCGGGAAGCGGCCGCCGACCGGGGAAGGGGCAGCCAACCCGGGAAGCGGCCGCCGACCCGGGAAGGGTTCGTCTCCACCCATACTCCCACGGTGGAGGCGGAGACACCTCGGGTGGGGGAAAGGGGAGGGGTTGAGGGCGTGACCGGAAGTGAACTCAGCGCAGGACTTGGCTCTGACTCCTTCCGTGTGTCGATTGCGCGCGCGCGCGCCGCGGGCGCCGCCGCCATCCACCCGCATGCCCCGCCCTGAATACAAGGAAGAGAGAAAAAAAAATTCCCAACAGCTAGACATTTTTATTACAAAATTGTCTATCAAAATTGTCTGTTCCGGAACTTAACACTGCCATGTCTTAGGCGTGGTTTTTTGTTGTTGTTGTTGCTCAATGAATTATTTTTTTCTGTTGAAAGCAGGAAAGCCTTTTTCCTCTTTGACAGCATACGCTGCCTATAAAATGCATTACTAGAATTTCACGTGTAGCTGTATTTTGGTGCAATGACTGATCTGTCCCTGCAGCAATTGCACAGTTATAAATATTATGCTTTTAGGTCTGGTGTGGCGAGTCAGACAGTAAAGGTGCTTGCTGCCAAGCCTAACAGCGAGTTCGATCCAGCGACTCATGGAGGAAGTTTTTAGACCGCCAGATGGGCTGTGACAATACCCCTCACGCAATTAATAACATAAATGTAATTTTAAAAATTGAACAAACATATGTTTTTAGATGTTCTAAAATGTGGCATGCCTGGGCTGGAGAGATGGTTCAGCGGTTCAAAGTACTTACTGCACTTGCAGGCGACCCCCATCCGTCGGCTCACACTTGCTTTGAACAGTTCCAGAGGGATTGGACGCCTCTGACTTCCGCAGGCACTCGCATACACGTGCATACCCAGACAACACACACATAATTAAAAGTAATAAAAATAAATCTTAAAACTGTACTATTGTTTTATTGTATATTTTCTTTGTATGCCTGCGTGTACAGTGCACCACATGTGTGCCTGGTGCCTAGAAAGGGCGTTGGATCTCCTGGAACTGGAGTTACAAACGGTTGAGTCGCCTCGTGGGTATTGAAAATCTAACCCGGGTCATCTGCAAGAGCAACCAATGCTCTTCTTAACTGTTCAGCCATCTTTCCAGCCTCTTAAAAGAAGATATTTTAAAAGTATAGAATTGTGTAATATAAATACATATATGGTTTGGGCGTGGAAGGCTGAGGCAAGAGGATCTCAGTGAGTTCAAAGCCTGCCTGGTCTATATACTGCGCTCCAAACAGCCAATGCTACATAGTGAAATTTTGATTGAGAGCACATATAATGGAAGGAAAAATTGGGAGGCATTGACATCTCTATAATACAGTTGTCTCAACCAAGAATATTGTCCACTTTCTAATTGTTCATATATTCTGGGTTTATTTATTTATTTATTTAGTTTTTTAAGACAGGGTTTTTCTGTAGGTTTGGAGCCTGTCCTGGAACTTGCTCTGTAGACCAGACTGGCCTTGAACTCACAGAGAGCCGCGGGCCGTGTGCCTCTGCCTCCCAAGCGCTGAGACTTAAAGGTGTGTGCCACAACCGCCCAGCATATTTTGGATTTTTATCGAAAATACTAGATTTAATCACACATATCTTATTCCAGTTAAATGCGTGCCTGAATAGTTTAATCGATTGCATTTTTATTGTGTATGCTTGGTAGATAAGGAGTAATTTTGTATGTTTACCTTGAATTTTGTCGCCTTATTCTCTTACCTGTCCCGAGTTAGGTTTTCTGAGTGAATAACCTGTACTTTGTAAATAATGTTCTGTATTTTTTATTACTGATATGTATCCCCATTTGCTAAGTGCTGGGTGAGAAAACTGCAGAACTGAAATGGGAAGTGGCGGTCAGGCTGGGGTCATGCTAACTAGGAGCATGGATTCAAATCCAGTGAAATGTCATCCTCTGAATTTCATCTTAGCAACTTCATTAATCCACAGTTCTCACTCATTCCCTTTTGAGACAGTCTTGTTTTGTAACTCAGAGTAGCTTCAAATTTACAATTCTCCTGCCTCGGCCTCCTGAGTGCTTGAACTACCGATGTGAGAGACTATACTTGACTTTCTCGGCTTTTTTTGTTGTTGGTGGTGGGGTTTTTTTTTTTCCAGTTTCACCGTGAAGCTCTGGCTGTCCTAGAACTTGCTTTGTAGACCAGGTTGGCCTTGAACTCATAGAGATCTGCGTCTCCTCTGCTTCCTGAGTACTGAGATTAAAGGCATGCGCTCCCACCACCCAGTGGCTTTCTTGTTTTTATGCAATATAAAAACTTGCCCTATCTGTGGTACTATGAGATCATACTAAACTCTGATGTTTCAGTAAGGTTGCCTTACAGGAGTAAGGAGTGGAAACTGGAGCCCTGGACATACCAGACAAGCGATCTACCACTGAGCTGCACCCTAGCCCCACTGTTTCATTAAATATGATGGTTCTGATAGTAAAATTCTACCAAATGCATCTCTAAGCCATTTCCCCCTCAATTTATAAAACATTCATATGGACACAAGAATGAAATAATTGCTGGATTTTACTTTTTAAATTTTAAAAATATTTATGTTTATGAGCCAGGCATGGTGGTGCATGTCTTTAATCCCAGCATTCTGGAGGCAGAGGCAGGCGGATTTCTGCATTTGAGGCTAGCCTGGTCTACAACTCGAGTTGTAGGACAGTCAGGGGCTGTTGAACAGAGAAACAACAAAAATATTGTGTTTATGTGTGAGTGTGTATGTATACCTGTGTGTGCAAGGATACTTTCAAAAACCAGAAAGGGGCACAGGATCCCCTGGAGCTCCAGTCACAAGGCACGTGTGAGCTATCTGATTTGGCTTCTGGGAACTGAACTCTGGTCCTCTGCAAGAGCAGCAAGTAGCTTAACTGCTGAGCCATTTCTCCAGCTCTTTTCATTTTTAAAAAAAAATGTATTTTAATTATGCATACAGGTATGCATTTGTGTCCGCAAACATGAGTTCCGGTGTCTGCAGACACCTCTCGCCACCCTGGTGCTGGAGCTCTACACACATGTATGCATTTGTGTCCGCAAACATGAATTCTGGTGTCCACAGACCCCTCACCACCCTGGTGCTGGAGCTCTACACAGTTTGGAGTCACCCAATGTGGGTGCTGCATACTGAACATGGGTCCTCTGCAGGTACAGCATGAACTTGTTAGCCACCTCTTTATCCCCTTTTATTTTTTGAGACCGTGTGTCATGTAGCCCAGGCTGGCTTGGAATATGTTACTTAGCCAAATGTGTTTATTAATCTTCATTGCCAACCAACTTCAGTAGACTTGGAATTACCATGGACACTCACCTCTGGGTATGTCAATGAGTGTTATTTCCAGAAAGGTTTAGATAAGTAGGAAGGGCTGACCCTGAATATAAACAGCAGCATCTCCTGGACTATGTTCCAGGACTTAATAAAATGGAGAGAGCAAGTTGAACATCTGTCTGCTTCATGACTGTTACACAGTCGATCAGCTGCCTTCCCCCCCCACCCCGCCTTCACAGCCACCTTGATCCCCCAAACTGTGAGCCAAAACAAACCCCTCATTCCTTAAGCTGCTTTTTGCCAAGTATCCAGTAGTGAGAAAAGTACCAAATCCAGAAAACTGGTACTGCTAAGTAGGACTGTTGTGGTAAACCTACATACACCGTCTTGGGCCTGTGGAAATTATTTTCAGGGGGAATAAGAGTCTGGAACTATGGGCTAGAATGCTGTTCTGGTGAGGACTTAGAAGACCACAATGCCGCGAGGAATGCGGAAGCGAAGGCCCACCTTGAGAGGTTTCAGAAGGGAACACGAACTCTAGAAGCCATATATATATATATTCAGGTAAAGAAGCTGACTGCATTCTACCTCCATCCTGAGAATTTGAATTTGAGTCGGGCTGGATTAAAAATTAATGGTCTAGCCAGGCACATGCCTTTAATCCCAGCACACAGGAGGTAGGGACAGGCGGGTCTCTGTGAGTTCGAGGGCAGCCTGGTCTACAGAATGAGCTCCAGGAGAGCCAGGAATACAGAGAAACCCTGTGAAGAAAAAAAAATGGCAGAGGAAATGTCAAGACAAGATCGTATTCAAGCTGTCATTTGTCACTGCTTTTGTTCAAGTCCACAGTAGGACAACAAAGGGAGTAAAATATGGAAAAACATTGTTTGGCAGGGGTGGGGAATTCAAATTTGTAAACAAGTCTGGTGTTGAAACTGCAGCTCTAATTGTGAAAGTAATTAGCACAGTTAAAGAGGAACCTCCTGTACGGCACTGGGCCAACATCCTAGCCAGCAAAGGCCCCACCTTGTGAATATACAAATTCATTGCGAGGAGGGAACCTAACCTAAATAGAAAACAGGGATTCCCTGCTCTAAAACCACCACCTAGGTGCTGAGGCCAGGGTATTACTTGATCTGACTAAATCTAGAACTGGCAGCTTTGCCCACGTGGCCCTGGTTTTATGGGCATGCAAGATCCAAAAGCACTAAGGCATATAGGGTGGTACCATAAAATCTGCCAAGATTCGATGAGGCCAAGAAATGTGTGACAGGGTAGGATTCCTTCTGAGGAGGCAGAGGTTCTTGTGTGGCGGCCCTCTGGAGGTGAAGCCTAAACTGCTGTGGAGACCACAGAATAGTGAAGCTATCAGGATAGTGAGGTGCCCAGGCCGTGTAAGTGTGATGTAGCGCTGGCCCGAGAGGCTGTGTACTGGCAGGCAATAGAGCTTGAGGGCTGAGACTAGCCAAGATTTCTGAAGCCCAGATGATTTCATCATGATCCTCAGATGCCTGCCAAGGACCTGCAGATCTGGTGTTTGTTCTGGGTTTTGCCTTACTCTGCCTAGACCTTTTGTTCCTATGCATCCATCCCTCCCTGTGCTAATGGGAATATTTACCTTGTGTCACAAAATAATTTGTATTTTGACATTGCTTTAGGTCCCAGAAAAGACCACTTAAAGACTATGGAGACTTTTAAAGATGGACTGATGCATTTTGTAGATATGAAAATGAGACTTTTTAATATTTATTATGTATACAATATTCTGTGTGTATGCCTGAAGGCCAGAAGAGGGCACCAGACCTCATTACAGATGGTTGTGAGGCACCATGTGGTTGCCAGGAATTGAACTCAGGACCTTTGGAAGAGCAGGCAATGCTCTTAACCACTGAGCCATCTCTCCAGCCCTGAAAATGGGACTTTAGGGTACAATGTTATGATTTAAAGTGATGTAGTTGACAAAGGGTGGAGCTATGAAGACTGAATAATTTATAATCAAGACGGAAACACATCTCTTTGGGGGTTGTATATGAGCATGTTTCCAGAAAGCTTTAAGCAGGGGAGACCCACTCTGAATATGAGTGGTACAATCCCATGGCTGGGTTCATAGACTGAATAAAAGAAAGCAAAAGTGGCTGGAGAGATGGCTGGCTCAGTAGTTAAAAGTGTTTACTGCTCTTACTAAAGGTCGCAGACAACAGCTCACAACTCAGCTCCAGGGGATGACACCCTATTTTGACGTTGGTGGGCTCCTACACACGTGGTGCACATATATGTACTCAGGCACTAAAATAGACTCACTAAGTTTTAACGCGGACCTTATACCAACATGAAAATACTCAATTCATTTTGTGTTTGTCGTGCTGGAGCTTGAGTCAGGGCCTCATATACACTAGGCTGGCACTCTATACCTCCTAACCATTTCCCACAGAATTTGTCCATGTTTTCATAGCAGAAATTCGTAATAATAAAGTAATGGGTTTCATCATGATGTTTTCTAGCAAAATATATACTTAGCTTGTCAAGATTTTTTGCAGAAGCTTTTTGTCTTTTTTAAAAACATAGGTATTTTGCCTGTATGGCCTAGAGTTCAGCCCTCCAGCCTCAATTTTCTTCCGAGTGTTATAGCATTAGGGGCCTGTGCCACTATGCTTGGTTGAGCATCAATCTGAAGTATACTTGTTTTCTGAAGAAAAAAAAAAAACCCAAAGTATCTATTTCATTGAAAGCATCACCAAATGAAATCTTTTTTTTAAGAAATCAGATTTATGAATTCAGTTATTTGCACACTTATTAGTTCTATTCTTCTGTAAAAAAAACTTAGCACACATATCTCATCCTTGTAGGTTACATACAGAGTATAGAAAGAGAGCTCTTAGGTGGCATATTCCCGCCCCTTATTCTTCTTAGACTAACTTTAAATCAGGTACATGTTTTGTTGAGAACCATTGCATTGATCTGAAGGGACTTCAGATCTTAAGACAACAAGGTACATTGTTTTAAAACCTATATGACCACTACACGAAGCACAGTGCTTTACAAAATTGATATTCACACAAATGCTTGAAATTAATGACAAGAGATTCTTATTTCAGTTCTGATGAGATTACATAAGCCATTCAGTATTTTCAGTCTCATACCAGAATTTTTAGTAGAAAGTATCTACAAAACACGGGGCACATAGATATAAAATTAATGCTTGATTCAGAATTTTGTTTTATTTAAATGTGTTCTTCATGCTACAATACAACCCTTCAGAGTCAATCAAATACATGTCAATAGTTCCCTCAAAACTCTTTAAGGCTCACAGCCACAGTTCTAAACCTCTATAAGGCAGCTTCAGTATTCAAAAGATCACAGCACAGTAACTAATTGTGGCATGAAATCCCATTTTTATGCAAACCAAAAGAGGATCAAACTATCAAAAGCCAGTAACATCATTTAGTATGCATATTTCTTAACTCCTTAAACTTCTTTCTCAATGTTGAGAAGTTTTTTTTTTTTTAAACCCCCAGTTTTTCAAGACAGGGTTTCTCTGTGATGCCCTGGCTGCCCTGGAACTCACAGAGATCCTCCTGCCTCTGCCTTCATCGTGTTGGGATGAAAGGCTTGCACCACAATAGCCTGGCCTTTTTAAAAAAAATTAAAACAAAAAAAAAACAACACAAAAAACCTTCCGCAGCAATTCTCATGTCAGCTAGAGCTGGAAATCACGGCTCTTGGAGTATCTAATTAAGCAAAAACATGGTTAATTTAAAAGTACAGCACAGGAAAATTGCAGGCACATGGGGGATAGATTTAGAACCAATACACTCTGCTTTTGACACTTTTTCTCTCTTCCAAGGCTCAAAGATTACTAATAGCACAATTTACACCATAATCCTACCAACTAAGGAAAAGTACCATGGCGAGGGGCAGTAGAATGCTTGTTCATCATGCAGGAGACCGTTCCATCCCTAGCTTACTAAAACAAAGACCCCAGAAAACACAACCTGGACAGAACTTTGTCAACTACCATTAATCAGCCATTGTTATAATACTATTTGCAAGTGAGGGAAGACTGAGATTTTAGGCTTAAGAAAGACACAGTCTCAGGGCACTGGAAGAGGGCAAGAACTTCTGATGCTGGAGTCCTATGGTCCCATCCAGGAAAAAGAGAAGAGGAAAGGTCTGCCCGTGGCAAGGGAGTGAGCACTCAATTTCTAAGAGCCTTGCTCATTTGAGCTCATTGGTCTTCTTTTCCCTTCAAATTTCAGATAACAGAACACCAAATAGGAGGACAACTGTCCCTTACTATGGAGCCCCTCATAGAGGAATCAGGAAAAAAGAGACCATTTTCACTTTGATAGGTTCATGATAGGTGTGCTATAGCAAAGGCTGGTTGTGGTGAAGTTTCACTTCAAATTGCACTGACTGATTTTAGACATGTTTTTGGAATGCTTAACTTCTGCTAAATGTAGATTTAATCCAATATAGTATACCACTTTTCACATTTACTTGTGGGCCCTATTTTCATCACCAAAATATGAGAATAGTCTTACAGCTACTACCAAGGTAATGAGCTATGAAAGTAATTCGCTAGTATTGCTTTGAAAATATACCCTAGGCTAGTAAAAGAAATTCGAACTCCATCCCAAGGCATCGTTTAAATTGGACTCCTCAGTCATCATCTACAGTCGGCTTAATGGTCACTCCTCTTCTAATCTGACCCCAACCAATTAAACTGCAAAATAAAAATAGAAGAAATTATGAGTTGTGTACTACCACACTGGTATCACCACAATCATCTGACAGGTTGCTTTACTTGCCCACCTTCCAAACTCAGATGTGTTCCCAAAGCTGCTTCTTTATAAAGAGCGCCCATACTATTTTCTCAGGTTCTAAACAAAACCTGCTGTCATAAATATACTAGTAAGTTGGGTGTGGTAATAAATTCAAGCATTTGGGAGACAGGAAAATTAGTTCACAGCTATATAGTAAGTTCGAGGTTAACCCAGGTGAGAGGCTCTCCCATCTTAAACAAAAATTGCCGGCTGTAGTGGCACAATGCCAGCAGAGGAAGGCAGATCCGTGTTCAAGGACAGCCTGATCTAAAAGTGAGACCCTGTCTCAAAGAGAAACAAAACCTAAGGGCTGGAGAGATGGCTCAATGCATGGTTAAGAACACTCACTGCTCTTGCAGAGGGCTTGGGTTCAGCTCCTAGTAGCCATATGGTGGCTCACAATCACAGATCTCAACTTCCTCGGGCACCAGGCACACATGTGGTGCACATACATACATTCAGGCAAACACATAAAGTAAAATTTAAAACAAAAAACTACTCCCCAGAAAGGATATATTTGTTTTACTGCTCTAGTCAAAAGAAAAAAAGAATCCACCTACCTGTTCAGATGGTACACTCAAATTACATCTCTAATACATTATGTGTTTGTATGTAAACATGCATGAGTGTGTCTGTCTGTCTCTATATGTGTTTGGTTGTTTTGAAAAGGAGTTTCACTATGTAGTTCTGGATGTACAAAGTTGCTTTGTAAATTAGGCTGCTCTTGAACTCAGAGGTCCACCTGCCTCTGTTTCCCGTGCTGGGGATTAAAGGCCTGTGCCACTACATCCAGCTCAAATTTGAAAACAAATCAAACCCACTTCTCTATACTTATCTTTGGGAAATGCTTTCTTTTCACTGACTGCCTCAGTAGATCAATGGGCTTTAAATAACATCATCCGGGAAAATAAAGAGAACCACAGGAACACAGTCTATAAGCAGACTGCTCTCCACCGCAGGGCCTTTGATAGCTCTGGTGATGCACGCCTTTAATCTCAGCACTCAGGAGGCAAAGGCAGATGGATCACTTTGAGTTCTAGGCTAGCTTGGTCTGTATAGTGAGTTCCAGAGCAGCCAGAGCTACACAAGGGGTAGTGGTGGTGGTAGAGATAACAAAACGATTAACTTTTGCTAAATTGCAGTTACAATTCAAATCAATTTTAGAGAGCATGCAATGAGAGACAGTCATCTGCACAGTATCAAAGAAGGGCTGACAAAGGAAATAAGCAGGAAAGAACAGAGCCAAGGCACAGCGCGATAATTATGAAGAAAACCAGGCTGCAGGATAGTCTAATTTAGACGGCATATTTTTGACAAAACAACAGAAAAGGCTAAATGGACCAAAACTGGCTTCTAGAAAGATCCCAAATATTCACAAGCAGTGACGAGATATTAGAAATTCTTTAGCACAGCACTATGACAGTATTCAGAGGATCCCTTCTGCCTGAGCCCTTAAGTAACAACAGATGAAGGAAAGCAGGACTTTGTGTCAAATTACTTGTTTGCCCTGGCTGTCCTGGGACTCACTTTGTAGACCAGGCTGATCACATAAATCCACCTGCCTCTGTCTCCTAAGTGCTGGGACTAAAGGCATGCACCACCACTGGCTGGCATGTGTGAAACTCTTAAAAAAAAACTAATTTAAAAAAAGTAAAAAGTTTTAATTCCAGCACTCTGTGAGTTCGAGACCAGCCTGGTCTACAGTGCTAAAAACCAAAAAAAAAAAAAAGTAAAGTCCTGGGCTGATAAAAGATGGCTGAACAGATAAATGTACTCAGCACCAAGCCTGACTACCTGAGTTTGATCCTCAGAACCCATAGTGGAACAAGAAGTTGTTCTCTGACCTCCATATGTATACTGTGGCACGTGTGTACTTCGATTCATACACACATTAAAAAGAAGATCATTTAAAAAGGGTGCTTGCTGCAAAGTCAGACGACCTGAATTCAATCCCCAGAACCCACATGGCAGCAGAACCAACTCCACAAGTTGTTCTGACTGATTCTTTCTCTCACACACTAAATGGAGGGAACATTATAACTCATTATTTTTTTTATAGGTTACACCTAAAACAAAGGGAAGCCAATTGAAGTATTTGTACTAATATAAAGGAATACAAATCAAGGCTATAATACAGCTTCTAAAACCATTCAAACAAAAAAGTGAGAGCTGAAGCCACACTGTTGTATTCAAGAAGCATGTGTGTGTGTCTCACCAAAATCTTAAGCTGTTTAGACAAAGGTAAACAAACTTACCGCCAATGTTTCTCAACTCTTCGGCTAAGAGCAATTTTTTCTCCTACTTCTGTGCACACAGGATTAGTCAAAACAATCTTGCCCAAATCAGCCTTGACAGCACTAACTCTTCCTCCTGTTGACAGGGATCCTATATTGACCATAAGCACTTCATTCTTAGACAGCTTTTGGACCTAGGAAAGTAAACAAAGGGAAAAACAAATAAGGAAATGGTCTCTGAAGAGTGTGAAGACTTTTAATCCCAGCAGACAGAGCTCTGGAAGTCCGAGGCCAGCTTGCTTTATAAAGAAAGTTCCAAGACAGCAGGGGCTATGTTAAGAGACCCTGCCTCAAAAACATACCAAAACAAATAGGAGCTGGGCAGTGGGGGCACACACCTTTGATCCCAGCACTCAGAAGGCAGAGGCAGGTGGCTCTCTGTGAGTTTGAGGCCAGCCTGGTCTACAGAACACATTTCAGTACAGCTAGGACTCCAGAGAAACCCTGCCTTGAAAAAACAAAAACAAGAAAACAAATAAAACCCAAAACAACAGTTTTTGTTTCAGTAGGGATTTTTAAAAAAACAACACAAAATTGATTGCATGAGAGCTGTTTTTGATTTTTTTCAGGAAATTAATTTACTTATAAATTAACTACACATTAGCTATAAAAGACCAAAACTCAAAACTGAGTTCAGCATTGTTGTTGGTGTCTTTCTGAAAACGAGTCACACTAAGCACTTACCTTTGCTGCTTTCTTGTCTCCTTCAGTTCGTACACCCAGGAGACGTCTCAGCAGGAAATAGGAAATTTCCAGTTCTGTGAATATTTCAGGTAAAGCTCCAACTGCACCAAGCACTTGTCCCACCATCCTGTCAGCTCTGCACAAAGTGGGGTCGATCTTTGTTCCAACTCCTAATATAAAGCAAGAGTATTTGGCCTTATTTCTTACCTGAAACACCTCTGGAGTGATTTGTTTGAAAGACTAGTTAAACAAGCATAAATCGATACCCCTTTACACATACTTCCATATTCACACACATAAATTAAGCTTCACAAAATTCCTGCTTTATTTCTATATCATTCATTCATTGGTTTCTCTATGTAACAGCTCTGGCTGTCCTGGAACTGGCTTTGTAGACCAGGCTAGGCTCAAGTTCAGAGACTCGCTCACTTTGTCTCCTGAGTACTGGGATTAAAGGTGTGTGCCACCACGGCAGAGCTATTTTTAAGTTATGTATATATGTATACTATCTGTGTGTGGATCCGTGCCCGTAAATGTGGTGCCAGAAGAGGGCACTGACTCTCCTGGAGCTGAGTTTCAGGTGGTTCCGAGCAGCTCTGCCTGAGCAGCGGGCGTTCCTCACCACTGAGCCACATCTCCAGTCTTTAGTCCAAGGGTAAATTATGGACTCTCATTCAATCTTGCCCTTTTCTCAGTAACCAAAAAGTTTTAAGAAATTTAAAAACCCTTAAATCAATCCAGCACCTCCTGCATGGTAGAGGTTCTCTTATTTGATGTACCACCACCTTGATCTTTTCTTTTCTTTTTTTTTGAGACAAGGTCTTACTTGAGAAAGGTCTTATATCTCGAGTCTGGTTATGCTGTCCACACTGGTCTCAACTTTCTGTGCTAATGGCAATCCTCCTGCTTCTGACTCCCAAGTATGTGGGACCACAGGTGCTCACTACCACACTTACTAGAAGTTATTTTCTTTCATCGCCACCACAGTATAATTAACATTTTTGAGTAACTTTACACTTGTGAAACACACATAAAAGCACCCACTATAACCAAGTGTTTCACCAAACAGTAAACCAGGCACTCACTCTAGTGCAAACCTGTAGTAGTCTCAGCTACTTGAGGACCATTTGAATAAAGAAATTTAAGGCCAGCTTGGGAAATATAGCAAGATAGTAACACAAACCTAAATCCTCAAACTATATCTAAGTAGTTGGCTGCTTTGAATGCTAGGGCCGTCAAGCTTATTTTCTGCCAGGCCCGGTGACACAGACCTGAAATTCCAGCTACTGGAGCTAGTGAGGCAGGAAGACCTCAAGTTCTAGCTCAGTCTGGGTAACCTTGTAAGAGCCTTTCTCAAAATGAAAGAGTGGGGCTAGAGACATGGTTCAGTGATTGAGAGCACCCACTGGCTACTCTTCCAGAGAACCCAGCTTTCAATTTCCAGCACCCACACAGCAGCTCACAATTGTATATAACTTCAGTCCCAGGGGACCCAATGCCTTCTTCTGGACTTTGAGTACCACACACCCATGTGGCGCGCGCGCACACAAACGCGCACACACACAGGCAAAACACCTATACATAAAAATAAATAAATAGTAATAATTTTAAAAAAAGAAAAAAGAGGGTATATAAGGTATACCTCAGTGGTAGAGACTCTACCTAGCATGTTCTAGACATTAGGTCCAAACTCTAGGTCTTCAAAACAAAGTAGTCAAAAATAATTATTGCTATTAAGTATTTAGCCACCAAAACATACCTTAAAAAATATTTTATTATTTGCTTGTATGAGTGGGTGAGCAAACACCTTTACCTGAGTCATACTGCCAGCTCCAAAATGTATTCTTTGTTTCAATTTTCCAAGATGTACCAATAAGGTCAGGTGTGGTGGTACACCTTGAAGTCTAGCACTTGGAAAGCTGATCCAAGAAAGTTGCTGTGAGTCCTAATATAGCCAAAGATACATGGCAAGACCCTATGTCAAAAATTAAAACAGGATATGGTGGCATACCTTTAACCTCAGCACTCAAGAGGCAGAGGCAGGTGGATCTTTGTGAGTCTGAGGCCAGCCAGGCCTATGTCGAGAGACCCTACCTCAAACAAAGAAACAACAAACAAACCCCAAACAAACAACCAGAAGGAGGCAGATAGAGAGATGACTCAGCAGTTAAGAACACTTGCTGCTCTTGCAGAAGACCTGGACTTGTTTCCCAGAACTCACATGGCAGCTCACGATCACTGAAACTCCAGTTGCAAGGGGTCTGACAACCTCTTTGGCATTCTTGGGTACCAGTACACAGTGCTCAGATATATATGCAAACAAACTCATACACATAAACCAAACAAACCTTACAATCTATTCTTAATATTTCTTATGAAACATGTCACGAATCTCCACAATTAAGAGAGAGATGACAGGGAAATGCTTACCAATGAGACCACCTGGGGCGGCATACTGAAGATCATTATGTTCCGCAAACAGTGATACAATTTTGGAAAAGATTGGCTTACACATGAGCTTTCCTTCACTATCTTTGGAAACAATACCCGGTCTTACTTCTATCTCCTGGCCGACCTGTAAACACATAATTAGCAGTGAGAATTACTACAGAACAACATATTTACTATTTACCTACTAATGTTCTCACAAAAAAGACCACAAGAACTAAAAAGGTACTCTTTCCTCTAATTTCAAGATTACCCCTTTTATTTACTTATTATTTTTATTGACCTGCAACTCACTATAGGTAGAACATGCTGGCCTTGAACTCAGATACCAAGATACCAGCCTGCTTCTGGCTCCCAGCTGTGCACCACTATGCCAGGTTAAAATTACTTTAAAAAAAATTTTACTGCCAGGCGGTGGTGGTGCATGCATTTAATCCCAGCACTCGGGAGGCAGAGGCAGGCGGATCTCTGTGAGTTTGAGGCCAGCCTGGTCTACAGGAGCTAGTTCTAGGACATGCTTGATAGCTACTGCAAAACCCTGTCTCAAAAAAAAAAAATTACCTTTTGGTTTATTTGAGCCTGGTCTCTCTGTAGCCCTGGCTGTCCTGGAACTCATACTGTAGACCAGGCTGGCCTCAAACTCAAGAGATCCACCTGCCTCTGCCTCCCAAATGTTTGATGTGCATCACTACACTCAGCTTTTCTTTTCCCCAGTGGAAAAAACTGATATAGAGGAGACAGATGGCTCAACAGTTAATAAGCACTTGGTGCTCTTGAAGAGGATTAGAGTTCAGTTCACAGCAGCCACATGGTAGCTCACAGCCATCTCTAACTCCAGTTTTAGGAGACCAACACCCTCTTCTGGCCTCCATGGACACATGCATATTCGGAGACAAAATACCCATAAGTATAAAATAAAAAAATCCAAAAAGTTTTAAAAATCAGATCAACTTAACTGTTGCAATTTACTAAGTAAACCTGTTGTCATATAAAACACGCTCCACCTTCACTAGAGAACTCTAAGTTTAGAGGTCAGACAGCTTCCAAAGACAAAAACAAATCTGTATCCAATACCTGATAACATGAAGAAACATTTTTTAACTGAGTGTAGTGGTGCAGACCTTCAGTTCCAGCACTCTGGGAGGCAGAGGGAAGGGAATCTCTAAGTTCGAGGCCAGCATGCTTAAGACAAGTGCGGGCTGATGAGCTGGCCCAGAGGGTAAAGGTGCTTACCACCATGTCTGAGTTCCATCCCAAGGAGCCACTAGACGGAAGGAGTCAAGCCCTGAAAAGTTGACTTGCTTTCACCTGGGTACTGTAGCACTCGTATATACACACACAAAACAAACAAATACACAGCGCGACAATTCCAAGCCAGTGTACCTTTAAGACTCCTTTCAGAATACTACCGCCAGCTACACCTCCCTTAAGGTCATCAACTTCACAGCCAGGTTTGTTGACATCAAATGACCTGATAACTAGAAAAAAAAATTGAACACAAATTAAATCCATTTCTCTTTTAGATTCAGAAGACACATTCTTTTAAAACTTAACTTTTCCTAAAAAAATCTAGTATTATTGCTTTAATGCTTATTGAAGCCTTACTTGTGAGTAAAAAAATGGAAATAGCCCGAAAGTACATTAAGAGCAAAAGTATTTATGTAATGAGCACAAAAGTCTTTTCTTTTTGGTGAGGGTCATCATCTCCTATGTCTCATAACTATTTACACAGCATTTACAACAAATTAGCTATTATGACTTAAGGCATATACAGGGACTGGGAGTGTAGATCAGTGGTAAGCCCTTGCCTTGTAGCAGCATCAAAAAAGTCAATCAAGTGCACAGGAGACTGTACATAGACACTCGCAGTACGCCACTTATCTTGTGCTTCTGAGAGGGTGTCTGACTTTGTAGCCCTGGCTGTCCTGGAACTCACTCTGAAGACCAGGCTAGCCTTGAACTCAGAGATCCATTTGCCTCTGCTTCCCAAGAGCTGGGATTACAAATGCACCACCATGCTTGGATTTTTATATATAGGATTTCTGTATTATATGACTTCTACTATACAAAATAACTTTTAAAAAATTATAAAAAGCAATTCTAAGACTACTATTCTTAGGTCACCCAAGAGAACGTTCCCCAATAATCACACAAACAGCTCCAAATGAAGGCCTGGAAGGGCCCAAATACCTGCTTTAAAAGTGTTCCTATATCTTTGAGCATTAACCACAGCCCAGTGAAATTGAACTTAGTGGTTTTTCAGTAATGGTACAATGACATCATTTGTATGGAACTATAATGCCCCAACATGATGTACTTCCCTAGAAACTACTGTATTATTCCATGTTGGCTACTTAAAATACCATATATAAAAGCACAAAGAATTTCTTTTGTACTCAAGGCTCTGTCACCCAGCAATATAAGACATTATTTCAAATAGGTTTTATGGATTTATCACCTCTGCAGAAAGAGAAAGTATTAATAAACAGCCTTGAAGGAGAAGCACTAATGTCGAAGAGTTCAGTTAAATATGACTCCTGCCACTTACCAATGAGACGGGGCTCTGAAGTAAAGTCTCTTGGGGGCACCGGTATTTTCTTCACTATGTACTCACAGACAACTTCAATATTGTATTTCAGCTGAGCAGAGATTGGAATAATTGGCGCTCCTTCTGCCACTGTTCCTACATTAACAAATTTCAGAAAGAACAAAATCCTTGGGTCTTACAAAACTTGGTCTATACAGCTGCTGGACAAAGTAATTAGAGCTAACAGAGGAATAAGCATTCCCACACAAATGCCAGTCAGCAAGTAGAAAGTAGTCTATAGAAATATGACAATATTTATCTTTAACTCCCCAAAATGAATTCATTGTCCTCTAAGGGGACAACTGCTAAAATTCTATCAATGGGTATATTTAACAGAGGCAAATGCTATGTTTAAAGGAATAAAATTCGGGGAAGGAGCTCTTTACAAGCTCAAAGAATTCTAACATGCAATTAACCTTTCCATAAATGCCAAGAGTAAATTACAGACTCCTTGCTGATCAAAGACTGCCTGGCATATATCACAATTAAAAAAATTAATCATATGTCAGAAAAACTGGTCAAAGAAATAGACCAAAATAATTAGATTTTAATCAAAATGAATAATTTTTTTATGCTGAAATTAAGTTCCCAACATGAAAAGGCTAAAATAATTAAATGTCAACAGTAATATGCATCATGTCTTCTCTGAAAGTGAAACACGCCATGGTATTAGAGAAAGGAACCCTGCAAAAAGAGGCAGGGTCTCTCTATGCAGTCCTCGCTGGCCTGGAACCAGCTATACACACCAACAAGCTGCCCTTGAACTCAGAAGTCTGTGCACACCTGTGCCTCTAGGGTCCTGGGATTAAAGGCATGTGCCATGAGGCCCAGAAGAAAGATTGTTTTTGAAATGTTTTTATTCATTTGTCACTAAGGATTGGGAGGCAATGATGTGAACTCAGTACCCTGTGTATGCCAGATAGGCCCTCTACCATTGAGCGCTACTCTAAATCCTTCGGATTTAAAAAACTTAATCTGGTAGCACTTCCCAACTTCAGTTTTAATTTTGTACATTCAATTCAGAAATAGATATTTATAGTCTTATCAGGACACTGTATCAAATCACTAACTAGTAGCAGGTAGAAAAAAAGAGAACATTTATGATACCTAAATTGACTTTGTTTTAGATGATGTACTATATTACCTTTCAAAGTGATCCTCTGATTTAAGTTATTATAGCTTCTTACCTTGTACAAATGCAAGAATCTGCTCATATTGTTCCTTAGCCTGACTTTCTTTTACCAGATCAATTTTATTCTGTAAGATCAAAATATGCTTGAGTTTCATGATTTCTATGGCAGCCAGGTGTTCAGAAGTCTGAGGCTGAGGGCATGATTCATTACCAGCTAGTTGACAGAGGATAAAAAAAGATACATAAGATTAACTAGAAATATCTAGACCATGCAATTTCAAAAATAGAAGATTGTTGGTTGTGAGGAGCTGGAGGGAGTGCAATCGGGCAATGACTTCTTAACAGGCATCACTTTTGTGGTGATGAAATTCTGAATGTACTTCCATTCACTGAGTTGTCCCCTTTAAGTAATGAATGGTAAGCTTTATATTATGCACAAATTCTACCAACTTTGCTTTCACCCTTTATCTGCGCTTACTACAGCCTCCCATTCTCGATTCTAAGCAAGAAGTTTCCAATGAACAAATCTGGCTTCAAGAGCTCTTTTGTTTAGGCCTTCTAGCTCAGTCTAGTCTAGGGTATGTTCTGGCACAGTCAAGCTCCTAGGAGGCTCAACCTCCTGAGATTAAGGTTATTCCTTAACCAAGAAGAGCACTGTGAAGACAAGCAACAGTGCATACCATAGGCAAGATTTGCTCACCATGCTAGCCATCACTTTGCCCAGCCTGTTCATGTGTCCTGTACTATATCCTCTCGCATGCCTAAAAGCACCATATCCATACCTATCAAATCTCTTATTAGCTCACATAAGGAGGCACAACTAACTTTGGAAACAGCCATGTTGTACTACATCACGGCAATTACTGTGAATAACAATCACACCTCTACATGAAGGGACAACACACAACATACATATATGCTTTTTTGGATATTGTCCGACTTCTCAGAAGCCATAACCCCAGGACTTTTTTGCGGAGTATTTTGGCTGTAGAAGGAAATGTCATTCTGGATGACACATTCCTAGTAATGCCTCACTTAGGTAATGGACATAGCCTCCAAAGGATTTAGATCTTCCTCACATAGTCTACCCAAATTAGTTCTTTATTGGTTTGTCCAGATCAGTTCTGATGATTTTACCTATCAACAGAAGAGCTGCATCCATCACTGCTGCGCCGTTCAACATTGTAGCCATCAAAATATCATGGCCAGGACAGTCAACAAAGGAAACATGCCTAACAGTTGAGAAACAACAATCAGCCTTAAAACCAATCAAAACTAAAAGCAAGGCCAGGTGGTGGTGGCGCACACCTTTACTCCCAGCTCACAACTGTCTGGAACACACAGTGAATCCGGCACCTTCCCACAGAGACACATGCAGCAAAACACCAACGCACACACACAAATTAAATAAATAAAAAAAAATGCCAGGTGTTGGTGGCACACACCTTTAATCCCCGCACTAGGGAGACAGAAGTGAGGATCTTTGTGAGTTCGAGGCCAATTTGGTCTACAGAGCAAGTTCGAGGGCTGGTTCCATAACTACTGGGAAACCCTGTCTCGCAAACAACAACAAAAACCACCACCACCACCAGCAACAACAAAATGATCACATTAAAGTATTTATCCTGATTATTGAGATTTCTTGACTTCTCCTCCATCTTAAATTTTGGGCCTGGGATGAAGATATGACTCTACCCCAATCTAAAATGGTCTTATGTATGGACTTGCAATCCCCAAAGACATTAGTAACCAGATACGAGCACCCTCTGGTAAAGGACCAACATGTGTGATCATATTCAGAAAACTGTTGGGAAGCTCAGTGGTGGTGGTGCACGCCTTTAATCCCAGTAATCGGGAGGCACAGGCAGGCGGATCTCTGTGAGTTCGAGGCCAGCCTGGTCTATAAGAGAGTTCCAGGACAGGCTCCAAAAAGCTACAGAGAAACCCTGTCTCGAAAAACCAAAAATGAGCCGGGCGATGGTGGCGCACGCCTTTAATCCCAGCACTCGGGAGGCAGAGGTAGGCGGATCTCTGTGAGTTCGAGACCAGCCTGGTCTACAGAGCTAGTTCCAGGACAGGCTCCAAAGCCACAGAGAAACCCTGTCTCGAAAAACCAAAAAAAAAAAAAAAAAAAAAGAAAAACCAAAAAAGAAAGAAAAAAAATAGTTTGGAAACGAGTCTATTTATTTTAAAGAAGTAATTTAAAAACTGGCTTCATTCTTTCTAATCTAGCAAACAAATGACACTGTTGAAATTCAGTAAGCTGTATTTTCTCTCCCTTCCTTTTTTGCTTATGCAATACTTGCCTTAAAAAAAAAAGAATTAAAAAAAATTTATTTTTATTTTACGTGAGTAAGTGTTATTTCTGGTACCCTCAGAGGCCAGGAGAGGGTGTGGGATTTCCTGGAAGAGGTGTTGGAAATGGCTGTGAGCCACCAAGTAGATGCTGGGAATTGAACCTGGGTCCTCTGCAAGAGCAGTCAGTGCATTCAACAGCTGAACCCTCTCCAGCTCCCTCATGCAACTTTTCAGTTTGTAGAACTTTTTCTAAGTATTTAAAATTAATTGAAAAAAATATTTCAATTGTCATCATTACATAAAATAACATGAAATAATAGAAAAACAATGAAACCATTCTGCAATTAAGTTTATAAAAGCACAAAACGGAGACTTAAAAAGCATAAAGTACCTTTTAACATAAAAGTTACCTGACTAATTTGAAGTTCCCTTTGGTCCCAGGAATGTCTGTGGGAAACTCATCCGGTGTACTACTGCCACATGACCTGTAACATTCTGGTCTAGGACAACTTGGGTCATCAAGTTTATAAATCTAAAAGTTTCAATGTAAAAGAGAAAAGAAAACTGGATTTGTTACCTATGCAACAACCAAAGTTAAATGGTTTCTAGTTTCATGGTCCATAGATCACCTTGGCATTGGCATATCCAAGCTTGATGGTAATGTTTCTTTCTAGTTCATTTTTGAATCTGACGGTGTGCACTCCAGAAATAGCCTTTACTACAGTGGACTTCCCATGAGCTACATGGCCAATTGTACCTATTGACAAAGCACAACAAAATTACCTTTTGCACGCAAGTACAAACATTTCTTCAAATAGCACTGAGTAGAAAACAAAAAATACCCGGCCAGGCGGTGGGGGCACATACCTTTAATCCCAGCACTCAGGAGGCAGACGCAGGCGGATCTCTGTGGGTTTGAGGCCAGCCTGGTCTACAAAGTTAGTTCCAGGACAGTTAGGCTAACAACGAGAAAACCTGTCTTGGGGGGAGGGAGGAAGGAAACCAGAAAACTAAAAACGGTAACCATAGATATCAAGGTAAAACCAAGTGATAGAGCTAGTGACATGGCTCAACAGGTAAAAGCACTTGTCACAAAAGCCCCAAGGCCTGAGTCACCAGAACGGAGAGAAGCAGCTCCTGAAAGTTCTCCTGACTTCCACACATGTGCATGGGGACACGGTCACACACGGACGGACACACACACTAATAATAATCACAATGGAGCCGGACGATGGTGGTGCACGCCTTTAATCCCAGCACTCGGGAGGCAGAGGCAGGCGGATCTCTGTGAGTTCGAGGCCAGCCTGGTCTACAGAGCTAGTTCCAGGACAGGCTCCAAAAAGCCACAGAGAAAGCCTGTCTCGAAAAAACAAAACAAACAAACAAACAAAAAATCACAATGGAAATAAAACTGTTTAACGAGAATTCAATTTTTCCCTATCTGCTCTTTCCTATTATAAATTTCTTCTCAGACTAATTTTAGTATATGTACTTGAGAGGAAGAAACAGGGTGGACAGTTTGAGGCTAGCCTGGACAATGTAGGAAGACCCTGCTATAAAACTTGAAGAAAAAAAAAATACTCAAAATCTTGCTTATCAAGAGCCAGGGGCATGGTGGATCTCTGAGTTCAAGGCCTGCCTGGTCTACACAGAGTTCCAAGACAGCCAGGGCTATAAAGAGAAACCCTGTCTCAAAAAACAAAACAAAAAATCTTATCTATCAAGAAACATTGAAGCATACCTAGTTAATATGACAAACTCCTGCACAACAAAAAAGAACACACTCATAATCATAGTAATTCAGAAGTCTGAGGCAAGGGGATTGCCTTGAGTTAGAGGTCAGCTTGAGCTATACAGTGACTACCAAGCTAGTCAGGGTTGCATAGCGAGTGTTAATGCCAATGGCGAGAATTAGACCACTACCACTCTTGAGCCAAATTCGAAACAAGCTTGCCTCTTATTGGGGTGCATCCAAGAGCTGGCCTGCAACTGCTCCAAAGTTGGTTAGAGAGCAGCCCTGCCAGGCGGTGGTGGCACATACCTTTAATCCCAGCACTTGGGAGACAGAAGCAGGTGGATCTGTGAGTTTGAAGTCAGCCTAGTCTACAAGAGCTAGTTCCAGGACAGCAAGGACTGTTACACAGAGAAAACCTGTCTCAAAAAAAACCAAAAAAAGAACAGCCACAAATCCTCTTTTAAGGAGCAAAAATCCCGGAGTAGTTTTACAAAAGGGAGATAATGGGGCAGTAAGGAAATACAAATAAAAAAATTTAAAAAACCATGTGGTCACCCACCATGAGATTAGGAGGGGTCAAGGAGGGTCTGGATGGGTCAGGGTATTCTCAAAATAAATCAAGGCCATGGGTTGGGGAAGGTTAGGTTCTAGGAAATAGAGCTACAAAACTCTCACAGTGAACAGAAAGTTATTTTTAAAAACATATAATGGCTCCTGCCTTTAAAACAGAGTCAGGCAGGTTCCTCACAAGTCTGACTCCAAACTAAAAAAAAAAAAAAAGGAAAAAAACCAGACCACACCACATTTATACTCAAGCAATATGCCTCAACAGTTCTAGGTGCCAATTAGGGGGGGGAATTCTTCTTAATTATAGCCTATATATCAAATAAAACTTCTATAAACTGTCCTTGTATGACAACGCATTTTCACTTCAAACTTGTACTACCGTATGATTACACACTGCTGAGTACTAGTTTACTGTCGTAAACTTTTCATACATATATCTCCAAAAAAAAAAAAATGAAGTAACCCTTTGTTCACAAGGGGTCCACAGCTTTCTTTGTGTTACTGTCCTACTCAGGCCAACCTCCAAGGAAATGCCCACATTCTTCAAGTAACTGCAGAAAAGAAGACATTAAAATTACTTTTAAGTCAAGTGTCCGAGCTATCTTACCAATATTAATTGTAGCTTGTCTGCTGATAACTTCATGTGAAAGTGGTGTCAACTTGGTGACGTCCTGCAATAGTTCAAAACACAAAATCAATATAAACCAGAAAATCTTCCTTGACTTGATAGTCCCCAGACCTAACTCTGTCCTGTATAAGCAGCACTTTTCTCCCGCTGAAGTGCTTTGTCCCTTAATGGCTAAGATTGGGAACCTTAGGAGCCCCTTCACTGTCGCAAGACAACACCGTTCACTAAGAAAGGTCTGGAGATAAGAGGCCATCTAATCCTGGAGCCTCAGCAAGTCCTCAAGGGTCCAGCACAGTGGGCAGTGTAATCCGGTTTCCAACTCTTTACAGACTTAATGACAATCTCGTGTAGGCCTCCAGCTTAATAGGTAGCCAAAAATAATCTTTAACTTCTGATCTTCCTATCGGAATCTCTTAAGTACTAGGAATTACTAGCGTGCGCTTATGCACTTCTGGGGATGGAACTCCGGGATTGGCGCCTGCTAAATATGAACTCTACACAGGGAGATGCAACCCCATACTCCTTAGTTATATTTATCATCAAAGCTTAGCCACACACTCTAGGAGTTCCAAGTCTCACAATCGTTCACCAGTTTGGGGACTAGGCAAGGTACTGGCGGCGGAAATGGCACGCCTTAGCCTTAAAGGGTCCAGCCTTAGGACGGCTCCTCTCTCCCGCGCCCCAGACACCAGGGCGGTGTCTCTTCGCCACGCCCTCCGAGAGTCCATGACCTCCCCCGAGCTCAGGGTGCATTCCCGCCGCAAATCGAGAACTCACCAATGTGGCGAGATCCTGTCGGGAAAGATGTGGCTGCCCGAGAGTCACTCCAACCTCACCCCCCGCCATCTTGCTCAGAGAGGAAGGAAACTGTTCGGCAGCAGCCTGATTTAACGCAGGTCCCCTTGGGCGGAGCGAAGAAGGAGCGGCGGGAAGGTGGACTACGGCCCAGACCTGGTAAAAAAGATGGCAAATGCAGCACTGATCTCACTGCTTGGACTTTTCTGTTTGAATTTTCACAGGAACTACCCGCACCCTTACTCACAAACACGATACAATGTTTTGGAATGTATTCCTTGCAGTCCTGTTAGATTTTTTTGTGCAGGCAAAACTGAGGACAGCTCCAGGTTAGCGCATCTCCTGCTCCCCCCTCCTTGAGGGGAGGGTTATTAGTGCGACACAGCGCGCTGGACAGAGAAGCCATTTCCGTTTCCTTTTGGTGCCGGGCGGAAGAATTTCGCGGCATCTGGGCTTCTCGCCTGTGCTGTAAAGTCAGAAAGTGGAAATTTCTCTTTTATTTTATTTCATTAATTTATTTACTCGTTTTTTCCTATTTCTGTAACCTAATAAAGCAATATCAGCTCGGAATCCTCTTCCGCCTTGCTGGGGCTCTGGGTCCAGAGGATGACACCGCGTGGTGAGCTCGCCACGCTCAAGCCTCGCGGTCCCTAGGGAGCTCGGACAGAGCGCCCTCGCGCGGAGGCCTGGGGCTCAGGGGCGTACCGTTGGAGGGAAAAAGGCCCTCCCTTGTTCCTTGGGAGAAGTTTCTAGGGATGGTGAGGTGATGTTAGTCTCATCCGCATAAATTTAGCTTCTGGAAGCCAGCTGCCAAAAGAGCGTCCGCACCTTTTTTTTTTTAAAGCTGAACCTAGGAAACCCTCTTTTTTTGCATCTGTATTTAAAATTTTAAATATCTTCGAGATCTTACTTTCATCGTCTGTTTAAAAAGAAATGATATTTTCTGTGAGTGCTGGCGCCCACGTAATCTCTGCACTCGGGGAGGCGGAATCAGGAATTTATGAGCTCAAGGCCAACCTGTGTCGCGTACCCTGTCTTAAAAAAGGGAGGTGGGGGTGGGGTTAAGAACATAGTTTTGGCAGAAAGTGGTTTCCCTGGCATGTGTGATGCTCTAGGTTCACCACTAAAAAGAAAACGATTTTTTTTAATTCTCTCATTGTTTTTCTTTTGAGACAGGCAGGCTCTTATATATCCCAGCTGGTCATGAACTTGCTTTGAATCACAGGATGACCTCGAACTTCTGCCTCTCCTGCCTTCTCCTCCTCAATACTGTGATTACAGGCTTTGATGATGTGCCTGGTTCATTGGGTTCTGGGGATTGAACTGAGAATCTCATCCATGCTGGGTAAGCACTCTATTAACTGAGCTGCACCCCCCAGCCCCATCTTGCATTTTTTTTTTCGAGACAGAGTTTCTCTGTGTAGCTTTGGAGCCTGTCCTGGAACTTGTAGACCAGGCTGGTCTCGAACTCACAGAGACCCACCTGTCTCTGCCTCCCAAGTGCTGGGATTAAAGGCGTGCATCACCACTGTTATGGATTTGCTGCAGGTTGCTGTGGGGTCGAGACTACAGGGCAGGTCCACCAACTAAAGTGGCGGCTGGCTGGTCCTGGCGAGCAGTGTGGGCAGGCAGTGGGTGGGAGGCACAGATGCTATGAGTCTCCAGGACTGCTGGGGACTCGAAAGCAGCCAGGCCCAGAGACCACATGGCTGGGAAGGTGGCTGGTCCTCGGCGGCAACAACAGATAGGCAGCGGGTGGTAGACACAGAGATAGGCACATCGTGTAGAGTAAAGTTGGAAATTTATTAGGTGGCTTATGGAGGGAAAGGAAAAAGGGGGAAGGAGGGAAGAGAGAGGAGAAGAGTAGAGAGGGACAGAGAAGGAGTGGAGGCCTGGGAGAGAGGCAGAAGCTGCCTCTTCGAGAGGGACAGGAAAGAGAACTCAGACTGCGAGCAGGAAGGAAGACCAGCCTGCCTCAGGGGATGGGGGAGGGAGTGGGCGTGGCTTGTCTCTTAAAGAGACAGAAAAGCCTTTACTACCACCGCCCAGCTCCCATTTTGCCATCTTGCATTCTGAACAAGTTTCTGTTTATAAACTCACCCTCCCTTATCTTTTTCCTTTTTTTTTTTTAGTCAGTGGCTATTTGTAACTCCAAATAACTTATTTTTTTCTTTTTGGTTTTGGTTTTTCAAGACGTTTCTCTGTGTCGCTTTGGAGCTGTCCTGGAACTCGCTCTGTAGACCAGGCTGACCTCGAACTCACAGAGATCCTGCCCTGCCTCCCGAGTTCTGGGATTAAAGACGTGCGCCACCACCTCTCGGCCCAAATAAATTTTTTTAAGATTATTTATTTTGTTTATAGATCTGCCTGCACATTTGCCTAAATGCCAAAAGAGGGCACCAGATCTCATTATAGCCTATATGCTTGGAGAGATGGGTTAGCAGTTAAGAGCACTGGCTGCTCTTCCAGAGGTCCTGAGTTCAATTTCCAGCAACCATGTGGTGGCTCACAGCCATCTATAATGAGATATGGTGCTCTCTTCTGGCCTGCAGGCACACATGCAGGCAGAACTCTATATACATAATAAATAAATAAATCTTAAAGAGAGAAAAGGAGGAGGGAAGGAAGCACCACAGGGCAACCAGGCATGGTGCTGCATGCCTTCAATTCTAGCACTTGGACCATGCAGTTGAAAGCCTTTCTTGGTTAAGTAGACTTTGAGGGCAGCCTGGACCACATGTAACCTGTCTCAAAGAGACCAAGCATGATGATGATTAATTGTGAAAGCTCAGGGTAGAGTGCTCTCCTGGCATGCATGAAGCCCTGGATTCATTTCCCCGTGACAGCTGTGGTGACACTCCCCTTAAACCCAGCACTCAGGAGGCAGAAACAGGGAGATTTCTGAGTTCCAGATCCTGTCTCAAAAAAAAAAAACCCAACCACAGTCCTAGCACTCAGGAAGCAGGGGCAGACAAATCTCTGTGAGTTTGAGTCCAGCCTGGTCTACAGAGTTAGTTCTAGGCCAGCCAAGGCTAAACAGAGAGATCCTGTCTCAAAACAACAAAACAAACAACAACCAAACAGCAGAGCATAACATCTATTAATAAAATATTAAAACCCTTATTAAAAGGATGAAGCAGGCTGGGTGGTGGCGGCTCACACCTTTAATCTCAGAGCTCCCAGGGAGAAGCAGGCAGATCTCTATGAGTTCGAGGCCAGCCTGGTCTTCTGAGTGAGCTCCAGGATAGCCGAGGTTACCCAGGGGAACACTGTCTCAAAAACAAAAGAAAAAAAGAAGGCTGAAACAGGAGCATCACAGTCTTGAAATGAAATGTCCCCAACTAAGCCGGGCGGTGGTGGCGCACGCCTTTAATCCCAGCACTCGGGAGGCAGAGGCAGGCGGATCTCTGTGAGTTCGAGACCAGCCTGGTCTACAAGAGCTAGTTCCAGGACAGGCTCCAAAACCACAGAGAAACCCTGTCTCGAAAAACCAAAAAAAAAAAAAAAAGAAAAGAAATGTCCCCAACTAAACACTATTTTTGTTTTATGTGTATGGATGATTTTTCCCACATGACCTTCTTACTACATGCAAACCAAGTACCAGTGTTGTACAGAAGAGGGGGGGGGTCAGATCCCTTGAAACTGGAGTTTCAGTTGTATGCCGCACCAGCCACATGGGTGGGAAACCTGGGTCCTCTTCAAGAGCAGTAAGTGTTCTTAACTACTGAATTATCTATCACTCTGGCCCCACAGTTTTAATTTGCATTTTTTCCTGGGTTTTCGAGACAGAGTTTCTCTGTAGCTTTAGAGCCTGACCTGGAACTAGCTCCTGTAGACCAGGCTGGTCTCGAACTCATAGAGATCTGCCTGCCCCTGCCTCCTGAGTGCTGGGATTAAAGGTGTGTGCCACCACCGCCCGGCCGTCATCACACTTATATAGCAAGTACTTTTTACCGCTGGGCCATCTCCCCACCTTGGATCCTAGCTTTTAATGTTTGTATATATACTTGTGAGTGTGGGTATAGGTCATGAAACTAGAAAAGAAACCACAAGGGAGAGAAAAGAGCTATTGAGGAAGGGAAGAGGAAAATAGGACCCATGTGGCATGCAAAAAAGAAGCCACAGAGATGGAAGGTTACAAGGGACAAGGGCAGTGGGTGGGGAAGAAGAGCAGGGAGGAGGATCAATAAGAGCAAAATATGTTTGAAAATACCATAATGGGCCTGTAAGATGGCTCAGCTGGTAAAGGAGCTTGCTGCCAAGCCTGACCACCTGCGTTCAATCCTCAGATCCCACACAGTAGAGGGAAAGAACTGACTCGCCCCAAGTTGTCCTTTGACCCCCCCACAGGCACACACAGACACATGCACGCAAACACACACTAAATACATACATACATGCATACATACATACATACATACATACATAAACTAGAGCTGGAGAGATGAATTAGTAGTTAAGAGTACTTGCTGTTCTTCAAGAGGACCTGAGTTCAGTTCCCAGCACTCAAGTTGGGTGGTTCATAACCACCAGGAACTCTACCTCCAGAAGATTGAATACCCTCTTCTGGCCTCCACTGGCACAGCAGCAGACCCTCCTCACACAGACACATCCATATGCATAACTGAAAACAAATCTCTAAAAATCAATGAATAAAGTGTAATAAAATATTTTTAAAAGAAAATGGCATAATTAGCCAAGCATGGTGACACACACCTTTAATCCCAGTACTCAGGAGACAGAGGCAGGCGGATCTGGATGAGCGGAGGCCAGCCTGGTCTGCACAGCAAGTCCCAGGTCAGCCAGTCCTACACAGTGAGCTCTTGTCTCCACAAGCAAAAGAAAATACCATATTGAAACCTACAACTTGTATACCAATTAAAGATTTTAAAATATTAAGAAATATTGAGGGGCTGGCGAGATGGCTCAGCAGTTGAGAGCACAGGCTGCACTTCCAAGGGACATGGATTCAAGTTCAATCAATAACCAACCTGATATTTAAAATGGGGAAAAAGTCTAAATAAACTTGTTACCAAAGAAGAGAGATAGCGTAGTGGCTAAGAGCCCCGGCTGCTCTTCCAAAGGACCCAAATTCAATTCCCAGTACTCACATGGCAGTTCACAGCTGTCTGTAACTCTACTTCAAAGGTCTCAGTGGGTATTACACACACATACTTCATTGACAGACATTCAGGGAAAACACTCATACACATACAATAAAAATAAAATCTTTAAGGCCGGGCGGTGGTGGCGCACGCCTTTAATCCCAGCACTCGGGAGGCAGAGGCAGGCGGATCTCTGTGAGTTCGAGACCAGCCTGGTCTACAGAGCTAGTTCCAGGACAGGCTCCAAAGCCACAGAGAAACCCTGTCTCGAAAAACCAAAAAAAAATAATAATAATAATAAATAAATAAATAAAATAAAATAAAATCTTTAAAACTGGCAAAGTGGGGGCTGGGGAGATGGCTCAGAGGTTAAGAGCATTGCCTGCTCTTCCAAAGGTCCTGAGTTCAATTCCCAGCAACCACATGGTGGCTCACAACCATCTGTGGTGAGGTCTGGTGCCCTCTTCTGGCCTGCAGGCATGCAGACAGACAGAATATTGTATACATAATAAATAAATAAATAAATATTAAAAGAAAAAAAAAGAAAGAAAACTGGCAAAGTGTTCTTATATATGAATGCAAAAAGTGTGACTATAATCCCAAAATTTGGAAAGTGGAGTCAGGACAATCAGCTCAAGGCCAGACTTAGCTACACAGAGGGTTCTAAGCCAGCCTGCCTCAACTCCTACCCCACCCAGTCCATGGGAAGATTCTGAAGCTGGATATATATATCAGTGGGAGAGAATTTACTTAATATTCATGAGGCCCGGGGATGCATCAGATCACCAGCACCATCACATCACACCCCCACCACCTAGCACGCGCGCGCGCGCGCGCACACACACACACACACACACACACACACAGGTTCAACAGTCATTAAAGAATGCAAATGAAGCTGGGCGGTGGTGGCACACGCCTTTAATCCCGGCACTGGGGAGGCAGAGGCAGGCAGATCTTTGTGAGTTCGAGGCCAGCCTGATCTATAAGAGCTAGTTCCAGGACAGGCTCCAAAGCTACAGAGAAACCCTGTCTCAAAAAAACAAAAATATAAAATAAGTGTGATGATGACTAGAGTTAGGATCCCCAGATCCCAGATAAGTCAGATGTGGTGACGTGTATATAATCCTATGGCAAGATGGGAACTGGGGACAGGAGAGTTCCAGGAAGCTTAAGGACCAGATAGCCTGGCCTATGCAGCAGCACACAAAAACCCTGTCTCCAAGGTTGCAGGCAAGTAGTGACGTCGGAGGCAGTCCTCTCACTTTCCCACTCATGCTAGGGCACGTGTGCCCACAGTCATGCACATAAATACACACATACACACAATGGTTTTTTTTTAATCTATGATCTGTATATGCAAAAGAACATAAGATTTGAGTTCATTCTTATGTCTGGCTAGAGAGGAAGGTTAAAACTTACTCTGGTGTTTTGAATAGGAATGACTTCTGTGGGTGGAGGCTGCTCATTTGTTTCCCGACCACTCAGACCCGAATAATCACACAGAAACTATATTAATTGTGTTTTTATGCCTGGCCTATAGGGAATGGCACTATTGGGAGGTGCGGCCTTGTTGGAGGAAGTGTGTCACTGTGGGGGCAGACTTTGAGGTCTCATACGTGCACAAGCTATATCCAATGTGGTAGACAGTTCACTTCCTGTTGCCTACAGATCCAGATGTAAAACTCTCAGCTCTTTCTCCAGCATCATGTCTGCCTGCATACCACCTAGCTTCCCACCATGATGATAATGGACAAAAACTCTGAAACTTTAAGCTAACCTCAAACATTTTCCTTTATAAGAGTTGCTGTGGTCATGGTGTTTCTTCACAGCAATAGAAACCCTAAGACACGTACTTATTTATTTGCTTATTTATTTATTTTTGGTTTTCCAAGACAGGTATTCTCTGTATAACAGCCATGTCTGTCCTTGAACTTACTCTGTAGACCAGGCTGGCCTTGAATGCACAGAGATCTGTCTGCTTCTGCCTCCCAAATGATAGGCTAAATATATGCACCACCATTGCCTGGCAACACCTACCTTTTTATGTGTGGACATTCAGTTGTTCTAACAGTATCATTATAAAAGCTATCCTCTTGTGGAATATTAGTTGAAGAAAATAAAGAGCTGAATGGTTAAATAGTTAGGCAGGAGAAAGGATAAGCGGGGTTGGCAGGCAGAGAGAATAGGAGAATCTGGAAAGAGAAGTTTGGGGAGCAACAGAAGGAGAGGAGGACTCCAGGGACCAGCCACCCAGCAAGCCATGGAGTTAGGAGTAAAGAAAGTATATAGAAAGGTTAAAAGCTCAGGGGTAAAAGATGGATGAGATAATTTAAGAAAAGCTGGCCAGAAACAAGCTGGCTAGAATGAGACTCCTTGTGTTTATTTGGGAGCTAGGTGGTGGACTCCAAAGAGCAAAGAGTAAAAAACAACCACCACTACCCTTTTCTTATTGAATTCCCTTAGTACTTTTATATAAAAAGTAAATTAAAAAAATAAATAAAAATTGAGAGCCGGGCGGTGCTGGCCCATGCCATTAATCGCTGCACTCAGGAGGCAGAGGCAGGCAGATCTCTGTGAGTTTGAGGCCAGCCTGGTCTACAGAGTGAGTTCCAGGACAAGCTAGGGCTGCCACACATTGGGCACCAAATGAGTGTTTTGCTGTCCTGCCAGCCAGCTCCCAAATAATGACATGGGGACTTACTATTAATTACGAAAGTTGGGCCTTAGCTTAGGCTTGTCCCATTAGCTCTTTTTTTTATGGTTTTTTGAACATGTTTTTTCTGCAGCTTTGGAGACTGTCCTGGCACTAGCTCTTGTAGACCAGGTTGGCCTCGAACTCACAGAGATCCACCTGCCTCTGCCTCCTAAGTGCTGGGATTAAAGGCATGCACCACCATGGCCTGGCCTCCACTAGCTCTTGTAAATTAAATTAACCCATTTATTTTAATCTGCATTCTGACATGTGTCTTGTTACCTCAGCTCTCCGTACTGCTCATACTGCTTCCTCCACATCTGTGTCTCCTGGAATCTCTCGCAAGTGCCTTGATTCACCTCCTCTTCCTTTCTTCTCCCAGAAGTCCCACGTATACCTCCTGCTTAGCTATTGGTCAATTAGCTTTTTACCACAGAAATCACAGTAAATACATCTTCACACAGTGTGTAAATACCCCACAACAGATCTCTATGAATTCCAGGCCAGCCTGATCTATGAGTTCCAGGCTAGCCAAGGCCCCATGGTGAGACCTTGTCTTGGGCTGAGGATGTAGTTCAGTGGTAGAATGTGTGGTTAGTATGCCCCAAGGTTGTGGGTTTGATCTCTGGTGCCACATTTTTTGACACATTTTTTTTAAAGCATCCACATCGGCTAGAATCAGCCTATAAGAGAGAACATTTGAGTAAGTGTGCAATATAGTAGTGTTAACTATATACATATTGTTGTGCAACTGATTGATGGAAGCTTTGCTTTTCCATCTTTCAAAACAGGAACTTTATACCCACGATTACAGGGCTTTCTTGTTTTCTGAGACAGGCTTTTGCTATGCTGTCCAGATTGGCCTGGAATTTGTTGTGCAGTCCAGCGTGGCCTTGGACTCGTGACCTTCTACCTCAGCCTCCCTAGGGCTGGAATTACAGGTACGTGCTCTCTCTCACACACAGCTTGCCTAGCTTTTTCCTCTTCCTCTCCTTTGTCTCTTCTCCCTCTTTCTCTATGCTAGTGACTTAACCTAGAGCCTCGTGAGTGGCCAAGCACTCACTGGACCGCTAAGCTACACAGCCTCGGCCTGGTTGAGACTGGCTTGAATCTGTATATCAACTTGGGAAGAATTTGAATCTGACAGTATGGAGACTTCCAATTGCTTCTGGGATTTGCTTCACCCATGCTTAGCATTCTGTCATCTGTCACTAAGGCAGTACTCCCCACATCTCTAGGCAACATGAAGTCAGTGCTCCTGGAGGCCAAGTCTGAGCCCAGTGTTCATATATGAGTGATGTTGTGACTCTTTCTCTGTCCTGCCTACCAGCTCTCAAATCACAACACAGAGACTTATTATTAATTATGAAAGCTCGGCAGAGAGTTTAGGCTTGTTTCTAACTAGCTCTTCTAGCTCAAATTAACCCGTTTCTTTTCATTTACGTGCTGCCATGCAGCTCATGCCTTGTTACCTCATCTCCTACATGTCATGCCTCCTCTGCATCGCCTCGGAACTCTGCCCTTCTTCTCAGAGGCCTCTGTACCTGGAAATCCTACCTAGCTGTTGGGCATTCAGCTTTTTTTTTTGGTACATTCAGCTTTTTATTAAACCAATCACAGTGACATATCTTCACATATTGGAAAGGTACCCTGTTTTCTTCTAGTCAGCAACCCAATTCAAAGCTGAGGGGCCCAGAAATGTTTTAGGTTTTCTCTGCCCTGTAAACTACAAAGTGAGATAGTTATACAATCACTGGTTTTTAATTTTCTTTCTCTTCTTCTTCTTCTTCTTCTTCTTCTTCTTCTTCTTCTTCTTCTTCTTCTTCTTCTTCTTCTTCTTCTTCTTCTTCGTCTTTTCTTCTTCTTCTTCTTCTTCTTCTTCTTCTTCTTCTTCTTCTTCTTCTTCTTCTTCTTCTTCTTCTTCTTCATTTTGTTTGGTTTTTCGAGTCACGGTTTCTCTGTAGCTTTGAATCCTGTCCTGGAACTAGCTTTGTAGACCAGGCTGGCCTTGAACTCTCAGAGATCCTCCTGCCTCTGCCTCCCGAGTGTTGGGAATAAAGACATGTGCCACTACCAGCCAACTGGCTTTTAGTTTGTTAAGCACTTATTTGTGCGTGTGTAAGTGTGTGTGGATGAGGGTGGGGGCACATGTGAATACCACAGAGTGTGTGTTGCTCAGAGGAGACTTGGTAAGAGTTGGCTCACACTGTAAGTTTGAGGCCTGCCTGGTCTACAAACCTAGTTCCAGGACAGACTCCAAAAGCTACACAAAGAATACACAGAAACACTGTTTCGGAAAAACAAAAGACAAAAACAACAACAAAAAAAGAGTTGGCTCATTCCTTCTACCACTTGAATTCTGGGACTTTACCTCGGGTTTTCAGACTTGGAGGCAGGCACCTTTACACTCTGAGCATAAAAAGACCTACAGTCACTTTAAAAAAGAATTTAGTCACAGCCAGGCTTGGTGGTGCATGCCTTTATTCCCAGCAGAAGGATTTCTGTGAAATTAAAGCCAGCCTGGTCTACATTGTGAGTACCAGGTCAGTCAAAATTACATAATGAGATCTTGTCTTAGAAAAACAAAACAAAACAAACAACCCAGAATTTAGTTTCTGCTGTGCATGATGGCACATGCCTGTAATTCCAGCACTTGGGACGTTGGCACAGGACAGAGTGGGATGCTGTCTCAAAAATAAGGAAGAAAAGGCACAGCGTGCTAGTGCTCCGACTGCAATTCCAGCCCTTAGGAGGTGGAAGCAGCGTGACCACCAGTTCAAGGCCATTCTTGGCTAGAGAGCAAGTTGAGAGCAGCCTGAACTACAGGATACTGTCTTAAAGCAAGTCATAAAATAGTAAAAAGAGGGTGATGGTAGCTGGAAAGACGGGTTAGTGGTTAAGAGCACTTGCTGCTCTTCCAGAACCCTCTTTGGTCCTCTCAGAACCACCTGGAATTCCAGCTCTGAGAATCCAGTGCCCTCTTCTGGCCTCTGTGGACACCCACACAGACATGACTGTTGCAGGATTTTGTTTAAAAACAACACATGACGTGTACAGAGTGTTCATAAATCACATAAATTAAAATGCAATCTTTTAAAAAATAATTTTATTGGAACCAGGTTCGGTGGCACATATCTTTAATCCCAGCACTTAGGTGCCATATCCCCGCCTTTTACTCTATAAAGTGAGCTCCAGGCTAGCCAAGGCTACGTAAAAACAAAAAAGCAAAAAGAAGCTTCTTTTTTTATTTATGCATTTCTGTGTGCACCTGCTTGTCTGTTCGTATGCATATGCATGCAATGCTCTCAGAGACCAGAAGAGGGCGACAGACTGTTTGGAACTATAGTTTCAGGAGGCCATAAGCTACCCAATGTGGGAGTTTAGAACTAAATTCAGGACTTCAGCAAGAGCAATAAGTGCTCTTAACCACTAAGTCAATCTCTCCAGCCCCAGTGAAAATAAACCTTTAACTTAAAAGGCAGAAGCAGGTGTCTGAGTTCAAAGCTAGCTTATCTATATAGTGAATCCAAGCTAGCTAGGGCCACACAGTGAGACCCTGTTTCAAAAATAAATCTTTAAAAAATGAAAAAAGAAGAATTTAGTTATAGGACCAAGAAATAAGCCAAGTTCCTGTATTCAATCTTTTTTTTTGATTTTTTTGTTTTGTTTTGTTTTTGGGGGGCAGGGTTTCTCTGGGTAGCTTTAGATGTCCTGGAACTAGCTCTTGTAGACCAGGCTAGCCTTGAACTCACAGAGATCCGCCTGCCTCTGCCTCCCTAGTGCTGGGATTAAAGGCGTGCGTCATCACCACCCGGCTCTTATTTGTATTCTTAACTACAGTCCCCAAACTCTTAAGTTTCAAAGAAATTTCTGGAGCCTTTTTACAGTTCACGGTGCAAAGATCATATAGCAACTCTTCATTGGTCCTGCTCAGCTTAACCCTGTCACTCTGTGAGTGTGTAGGTCAGAGGACAGCATGCTAGAGTTTCTCTCTTTCCACCATGTGGGCCCCAGGGAACAGATTCATGTTGTCGGGCTTAGTGGTAGGAACTTTTATCTGCTGAGCCATCTCTCTGGCCCTGTTTTGGCTTTCTGAGACGGGGACATTGTAGCTCAGGTGGGCTTGAATTGACTGTTTAGCTGAGGAGGACCTGGGATCCCTGATCTTCTTGCTTCAACCTCCCTAGTGCTGGAATTACAGGCTTTCACTGACATGTCCAGCTCATTCCTTTTAAATATTTCCACTACTAGAAGACCTTGTCTATGATGATGTTTCAAAGTAAGAATATTCAGTTAACACAGCAATACTCATTGCATCTTCTGGTTTTTGTTTTTTGTTTTTGCTTTTTGTTTGTTTGTTTTTGTTTTTGTGATAGGGTTTCCCTGGCTGTTCGGGAACTCACTCCGTAGCCTAGACTGGCCTTGATCTCACAGAGATCTGCCAGTCTCTGCCTCCGGTGCGCTGGGGTTGAAGGTGTGTGCCACCACCGCACTGCTGGGTGTTTTCTTAATTGGTGATTGATGTGGTGGGCCCCACACACTGAGTGGTGCCACCCCTGGTGCTCCTGAGTGCTATAGGAAGGAAGGATGGACAAGTCATGAGGAGCAAGCCAGTAAGCAGCATTCCTCTGTAGCCTCTGCTTCAGCTCCCTCCTCCAGGTTTCTGGTCTGGTGAGTTCCTGCCAGGACTTCCTGCGATGATCAGCTGTGATGTGGACGTGTAAACAAAATAAACTCTTTCCTCCAAAAGTTGGTTGGGTCATAGCAATATTACAACAGCAATAGAAACCCTACCTATGACGACAGTGGATGGTTCTGAGTGTAAGTGACATTTATGCCACCCTCTCTGAGGCTCGGGGCTTAGAAGAGTGGAGAACCTGGAAGGAAAGGAAAGAGTCACGCATCTTCTGGGTATGGCACAATCAAAACCGTCTGTACCTCACGGCAGCTGTGACTAGGTACAATAGGCCTAAATAAAACTGAATATATCCCCAGTCTATTAGAGATTGGGGAGGAGTTCACAACCCCCTACCCCTTCCTGCTGAACTCTTGGCTCCTAATGGACTCTGGGGGTGGGACAGTCATTGTCTTGAGTTCTGTATCCATTGATGAGCCCACCAGGCTCCAATGGATAATTCCAAAACCATTGCTGCATGGTCCTGGTGAAAATGGATCTCATTAAAAAATGACAAAACAACGATTTAATATGGGGACTTGTGGGGGTGTATGATAAGAATTGGGGGTATGGGTTATTCATGCCGACTCAGGCAGTGGGGGCAGCTTTCCTGGCTGCACAGACCCCCTTTGTAGGCCCTGCCCCTGAAGACCTCCAGTTGCCAGGCTTCACTCCCAGACTCTGACAGCCCAGTCTGACCCATTGAGGCGTAAAACCGGCTAGCCCACTCCACTCCCGGGACCACCAGCTGCCAGACCCCACTCTTGAGGAGCTCCAAGGGCCCTGCCCCGTCCCTGAGAAGCTCCATGGCCTGACCCCGCCCCTGAGAGGCTCCAATGGCCTGACCCCGCCGCTAAGTAGCTCCAATGGCCTGACCCCGCCCCTGAGAAGTTCCAATGGCCTGCCCCTGCCCCTGAGAAGCTCCAATGGCCTGACCCCGCCCTAAGAAGCTCCAAGGGCCCTGCACCGCCCCTAAGAAGCTCTAATGGGCTGACCCAGCCCCTAAGAAGCTCCAATGGCCTGACCCCGCCCCTGAGAAGCTCCAATGGCCCTGACCTCACCCCTAAGAAGCTCCAAGGGCCCTGCCCCGCCCCTGCGAAGCTCCATGGTATGACCCCGCCCCTGAGAAGCTCCAAGGGCCCTGCCCCGCCCCTAAGAAGCTCCAATGGCCTGACCCCACCCTTAAGAAGCTCCATGGCCTGACCCCGCCCCTAAGTAGCTCCAATGGCCTGACCCCGCCCCTGAGAAGCTCCAATGGCCTGACCCCGCCCCTAAGTAGCTCCAATGGCCTGACCCCGCCCCTGAGAAGCTCCAATGGCCTGACCCCGCCCTAAGAAGCTCCAAGGGCCCTGCACCGCCCCTAAGAAGCTCTAATGGGCTGACCCAGCCCCTAAGAAGCTCCAATGGCCCTGACCCCGCCCCTAAGAAGCTCCAAGGGCCCTGCCCCGCCCCTGCGAAGCTCCATGGCCTGACCCCGCCCCTAAGTAGCTCCAATGGCCTGACCCCGCCCCTGAGAAGCTCCAATGGCCTGACCCCGCCCCTAAGTAGCTCCAATGGCCTGACCCCGCCCCTGAGAAGCTCCAATGGCCTGACCCCGCCCCTAAGTAGGTCCAATAGCCTGCCCCTGCCCCTGAGAAGCTCCAATGGCCTGACCCCGCCCCTAAGTAGCTCCAATGGCCTGACCCCGCCCCTGAGAAGTTCCAATGGCCTGACCCCGCCCCTGAGAAGCTCCAATGGCCTGACCCCGCCCTAAGAAGCTCCAAGGGCCCTGCACCGCCCCTAAGAAGCTCTAATGGGCTGACCCAGCCCCTAAGAAGCTCCAATGGCCTGACCCCGCCCCTGAGAAGCTCCAATGGCCCTGACCTCACCCCTAAGAAGCTCCAAGGGCCCTGCCCCGCCCCTGCGAAGCTCCATGGTATGACCCCGCCCCTGAGAAGCTCCAAGGGCCCTGCCCCGCCCCTAAGAAGCTCCAATGGCCTGACCCCACCCTTAAGAAGCTCCATGGCCTGACCCCGCCCCTGAGAAGCTCCATGGCCTGACCCCGCCCCTAAGTAGCTCCAATGGCCTGACCCCGCCCCTGAGAAGCTCCAATGGCCTGACCCCGCCCCTAAGTAGCTCCAATGGCCTGACCCCGCCCCTGAGAAGCTCCAATGGCCTGACCCCGCCCTAAGAAGCTCCAAGGGCCCTGCACCGCCCCTAAGAAGCTCTAATGGGCTGACCCAGCCCCTAAGAAGCTCCAATGGCCCTGACCCCGCCCCTAAGAAGCTCCAAGGGCCCTGCCCCGCCCCTGCGAAGCTCCATGGCCTGACCCCGCCCCTAAGTAGCTCCAATGGCCTGACCCCGCCTCTGAGAAGCTCCAATGGCCTGACCCCGCCCCTAAGTAGCTCCAATGGCCTGACCCCGCCCCTGAGAAGCTCCAATGGCCTGACCCCGCCCCTAAGTAGGTCCAATAGCCTGCCCCTGCCCCTGAGAAGCTCCAATGGCCTGACCCCGCCCCTAAGTAGCTCCAATGGGCTGACCCAGCCCCTGAGAAGCTCCAATGGCCTGACCCCGCCCCTAAGTAGCTCCAATAGCCTGACCCAGCCCCTGAGAAGCTCCAATGGCCTGACCCCGCCCCTAAGTAGCTCCAATGGGCTGACCCAGCCCCTGAGAAGCTCCAATGGCCTGACCTCACCCCTAAGAAGCTCCAATGGCCTGACCCCGCCCCTGAGAAGCTCCAATGGCCTGACCCCGCCCCTAAGAAGCTCCAATGGCCTGACCCCGCCCTAAGAAGCTCCAATGGCCTGACCCCGCCCTAAGAAGCTCTAATGGGCTGACCCCGCCCTAAGAAGCTCCAATGGCCTGACCCCGCCCTAAGAAGCTCTAATGGGCTGACCCCGCCCTAAGAAGCTCCAATGGCCTGACCCCGCCCTAAGAAGCTCTAATGGGCTGACCCAGCCCCTAAGAAGCTCCAAGGGCCCTGCCCCGCCCCTGAGAAACTCTAATGGGCAGACCCAGCCCCTAAGAAGCTCCAATGGCCTGACCCCGCCCCTGAGAAGCTCCAATGGCCTGACCTCACCCCTAAGAAGCTCCAAGGGCCCTGCCCCGCCCCTAAGAAGCTCCAATGGTCTGACCCCGCCCCTAAGAAGCTCCAATGGCCTGGCCCGCCCCTAAGAAGCTCCAAGGGCCTGACCCCGCCCCTAAGAATCTCCATGGCCTGACCCCTCCCCTGAGAAGCTCCAACAGCCAGGCCCCACCCCTAGGACCTCCAATAGCTAGGCCCCGCCCCTGAGTAGCTTCAACAGCTAGGCCCCGCCCCTGAGTGGCTTCAACAGCTAGGCTCCGCCTCTGAGGAGTTCCAGCAGTCAGGCCCCGCCCCTAGGCCCTCCAACAGCTAGGCTCTGCCCCTGAGGAGTTCCAAGGCCAGGTCCAGCTCCCAAGAAGCTCCATTGACTAGGCTCCACCCCCAGACTTCTCTAACAGCATAACTTCCTTTTCCAAACCCTCTCCCCAAGGTAGGAGAGTGGCCAGGTGCCGCCCTACAGAAAAAAATCCCACTAATCCCTGATCGTGCCTCGAGATCAGGCCACACCAATCCCACCAATCCCATGCCACCCTGGAAAGCTCCAACCCCCAAGAAACCCTATATAAGGCCTGCCTTCTGTTCAGTTCTCTGTTGCCTCGCACCTGAACCCAGGCAACCATCTACCTGAGTTTTCCCTCCTAGTAAATCTGTGTGTGAAGTTTATTGTGCAGTGTGACTTTGTGGTAATACTTGGCTCCCGACTGTCAGGATAGCTTTTTGTGGGGTGACTCACATAGGCTCTCCTGGTGCCTGTGCTCCCCCTTAGGGTCTGAGCCCCACTAGGACCCTCACCCTCACCTCTGGTCCACCCACAACAGACTCACCTTCCTGCTCACCAATTGCTTGGCACCCCATCCACCAGTGGCAATTTGTTCAATTCCCCCTTCTGTTGGTCATGTAAATGCTTCCCTGAGCCTGAGGAGGTGACCATTGAGTATCTGGCAGCCCTCTGGTACTCTTGGAACTGTGGTACCCCACAGCCTTGGTCTTTAGGCTATTTTGGGTCTCTTCACCTGACCCTGTCCCCTCTACCCTTGCAGCTGTAATCCTGCAGTTTCCTGTGCCCCTTCCTGCCCTCTTCTCCTGCCTTCCCTTCAGAGCTGCCCGTCATAATCCCACAACTCCTCTAGACTCTCATAGCTAGACATTTCCTGTCTATTTCCCAATCTTCTTGTGAGGTTTGTTGTGTGACTTTGTGGTATTCCTTGGTTCCACACTGCCAGGATACCTTTCCCTTAGGAGCTGCACCGTTTGTATGGGTAGATTAAATAGGATGTCTGCTGTACATATATGAAATGATCAAAGAACAAACTTAATACATGTTAAAACAACAACAAGAGAGATGACATAGGTTACTGTTTGTGGCCTTTGAAAAAGCAAACTATAGCTACTCTCTTCTTCCCTTCTCTTGGCCTATATTTTCACCCTATTCAGTTATTAGTGGTTGTTGAAGAGCTTTCTGCTTCTTCTAGGTTTAGATGCAGCCTGTGGCTGCCTTATTTACTCTTTCTCCCTCCTCTCTTTCCTTCTGGATTTATAGATCTCCCCCTTTGAGAAGCCTTGCTCAATCTTTCCAAGCCTGGGTTCTACCAGACTACCCCATGTCACCTCAAACTATTGCCCTGAGCCCAGCTTTGAATGTTTTGAACGCTGATGGCTATCTGTAGGGGCTGTGCTGTTAGTCTAAATACTGCTATGAGATAATTTGCTTCCTCAGTTTAAAGGGTGGAAATAAGCCTGGGGGTAACTCAGTGGTAGAGCCTTTACTTAGCCAGGCACCGGGTTCTGTCTCCAGCCTCTTCCCCATGCCCACTCCCCACCAAAAAAGAAAGGCTTAGGTAGGATATCAAGAGTAGACATTAAAAACGTTTAGCATTTACATGATTTCAGGATAGGTCATGATGAATTCTCTTTTTTGGTCATGTAAATTTAAATTTAATTCATTTTCCGTGGATAGCTCCTCATAGTTTTGAAATAATGCAATGTACAGTTTAGGCACCCTGTCTCTTGTGGTTACACAGATCCTGCTGAGTCATTCTGGTCATGTGGACTTAAGTTACTGATTTATTTTCCTTGAGTGGCTCCCAGGGTTGTTGCTAATACAATGTACACACTTGAAATGCCTCTCTTTGGGCAGTGGGTTACTTAGATCATGGTGAGCCATTCGGCTTTGCAATTACTAACTTGTTTTGCTGGTGGAGAACCTATGTTCCTGAAAAACAGTAAGGTATGACCTTGCTAGGTATGACCTAGAGTGGTTTTTTGCCTTTGTACTCAGGATCCTTTCTTAGTGTTTAAGGAATTAACCCATCTGAATCCTGGGGAGGGATTTGGGCTTCGTGATATGAGAGAATATAGGGGAACAATGCAAAGATTCTTACTAAATAACTAGAGATTGACAGTAAGGGATGACAAGTGAGGAAAACCCTTGTGTAGACATCTCCAGAAGCCTTGACCTATTTAAAGAGATGGAAGTTTTGATGCAGTTCCCGTACAGTATTTACTTTTTCTGGAAAAGTGGGTCAGGTTCATGAATTAAAAGGTAGGCAGAGAGTTGGAAAAATTTGGAGAAATGAAGAGAGACCAGGAGGCCAGGGGAAATAGAAAAGAAGAGGAGCCAGTGCTAATGAAGGGTACCAGTCACAGCCAAGATGCTTAAACACCAAGCAGGACTCTTCCTTTATTCATATGCATCCCAATTTCCCATTAGTCATGCATCAGAAGAGCTCAAGGTATTCTTTTGTTTTCAGAGGTAGGGTCTAGCTGGTTCAATTTCTGCAACCTCTTTCCTTAGCCTTGTTAATTCTGGTACTGCAAGTACACACTACCACTGTAGGCTTTCAACTTCTTAAAACATAAAACAAAACAGAAAAGGAAGGGGACAAGGGGGGAATATAATATTGTCAATCCTTGTAATCCCCGAGTTATGATCGCCTTCAAATCCCAGCCCAAGTTTCTAGCATGTCTCAGGTCTGTCAGTCAGCCAGACATCAACAGACTGGGACATATGTATTGTATTCTTTTTTTTTCAAAGATTTTATTTATTATGTATACAGGTGTTCTGTCTGCATGTACACCTGCAGGTCAGAAGAGGGCATCAGACCCCATTACAGATGGTTGTGAGCCACCATGTGTTTGCTGGGTCTTGAACTCAGGACCTCTGGAAGAGCAGACACTGCTCTTAACCTCTGAGCCATCTCTCCAGCCCCATGTATTGTATTCTTTTTTTAAAAATATTTATTTGGGCCGGGCGGTGGTGGCGCACGCCTTTAATCCCAGCACTCGGGAGGCAGAGGCAGGCGGATCTCTGTGAGTTCGAGACCAGCCTGGTCCACAAGAGCTAGTTCCAGGACAGGTTCCAAAACCACAGAGAAACCCTGTCTCGAAAAACCAAAAAAAAAAAAAAAAAAAAATATTTATTTATTTATTATGTATACAATATTCTGTGTGTACGCCTGCAGGCCAGAAGAGGGCACCAGACCCCATTACAGATGGTTGTGAGCCACCAAGTGGTTGCTGGTGTATTGTATTCTTAACACTTAGGCTAGGGAGCTAAGAAAAGACAACACAGGCAGGGCACTCATACTTGTGATCCTAAAACTTGGGAGGCACAGACGGCTTTTGGGGGCTCTTCCAGAATGAAGGCATTCTAGTTACTTTCCAGCGCGATGAGAAAAGTTGTCATGGTTGCTTAAGGATGTTGTTTCAGGACTAGAGATATAGATCAATTGACAGAGCACTCGTGTAGCACGTATGAGGTCCCGGATTCAATCCCTCCCATCTGACGTGTGCTAGGCAAGTACTACACCAGGGGTTCTCAACCTGTGGGTTGCCATCTCTTTGGAGTTGCATATATCCTGAATATCAGATATTTACATTATGATTCATAACAGTAGCAAAATTACAGTTATGAAGTGGCAACGAAAAAATTTTATGGTTGGGGTCACCGCAAAATGAGGAGCTGTATTAAAGGGTCGCAGCATCACGAATGTTAAGAATCACACTGCACTATACACTACTGTGAGGTGGGGGCAGGAGGATCAAGCCATCCTGGGATAGTTGAGAGACTATCTCAAAAAAAAAAAAAAGGACCAGTGACAAAGACAAGTCTCAGCAGGTAATGGCACTTGCTACCAAGTATTGCAACTTGAATTTGACAACCTAAATTCAATCCCCTGCATCCATATGATAGAAAGAGGAACCCACCTCACCCACCCCCTGCAAGCTGTCTGATCTTCACGGCTCCCTCTCCTACCAAATACATGAATATAAATAAATAAAAGGATGTAGTTTCAATTACATACTGCACTTATGGCGGTGTTCTCAAAAGATTATAATGGAGCTGAAAAATCCCCACTACCTACTGATGTCTCAGCTATCCTAACAACTGTAGTGCAATACATTACTCCTTTTGTGGTTGATTCTGGAAGAAACGAACCATCATGCTGCCAGTCATATCAAACCATAGCACCTTCGAAAAAGCACACACGCGTGTGTGTATCAGATAAGGAATCTATCTATCTATCTATCTATCTATCTATCTATCTATCTATCTATCAGATAAGGTCTCACTAGGTAATCCCTGGCTAGCCTAGAATTCATTATGTAGATGAAGCTGGCCTCACACTCACAACAATCTCTTTCCTCTGCCTCTCAAGTGCTGGAATTAAAGGCGCACACCGCCACATTAGGCCTCCATCTAGGTTTGCCTAACAGTGAAATTGCCTGCCTATTGATTTCTCAGAACACATCACTGTTGTTGAGCAATGCCTGGCTGTAATTGAAAACAGGAATTACTGCTGCAGGTGTCAGTTTATTTAGATAAGTTTATTTAGATAAGATAAGTTTATTTAGATAAGATAAAACTTAAATTTATTTTCCTTGGTGGAGGTAGAGGTAGGAGAAGCCAAAAAACTATCTGCAAAGGTCAGAAATGATCAATGGGTGCCTTAATTTTAAACTGGTAGTATAACCAGTGGCTTCCACTAAGTGTTTCTGTCATCTACGACTTCCTCACAGAGACCCATAATAAATTTACAAGAGTCCTCTGCTGTAGTTCCATATTCTTAAATCAAGAAAATGTGATATTTAAGGGTCATGACCTTAAATTCTATAGCAGACTTGTAAACACACACACACACACACACACACACACACACGCACGCACTCACACTTCGTTCTTGCCTATTTTGCCGCAAAAGAAATCCGCTTTTTTAGTCCGCACTTTTCTCCCTGTGGTGAAGTCATGCCATTTTCTATGAGTTTTTTCATGTCTGGGAAATGTATCTGTGAAATGTGTAATTACTATGCAATAAGCCGGGTGGAACTGTGACGCAACGACCCATTGCAAATTGCCTTATAGAAATGTCATTTAGTGTTGCTCTAGTCACTTTTATAACAGGTACTGTGGGCAAAGCTTCCCCTCATCCCATGGTGTGCAAGATGCGAAAAATGGAATTTTCCGGGTTTTCTAGCACTCAACTTGCGCACCCCATGTTCGCCGCAGCGCCTCAGGGCCCACCTCCCGGGCAGGCGAGGTGACACTGGTCGCCGGGGGAGGTGCACCGCCAATCCTCTATAGCCCCGACGGCGGTGCTCAGAAGGGACGTCTCACCGGCTCCGGACTGCAGCACTCCGCTACCTCTTTCCCTCGGAGCCCCTCCCAAGTCCCCGCTACTGTGACAGGCCAGCCTCAGGGACGAGGCGCGCAGTGGGACAATCCTCCCACTACCCGGCTCCCACACCCCGCTCCCGCTCCGTGGCGCCGGAAGTGACGCGCTTTGGTTCGAAGATGGCGGCATTGGCGTTCGACCAGGGAGAAGGTAAACACCCGGCAGGCGGCGCGCTCGCCCCTACGGGGCACCCTCAGGGTTTCAGGAGACCTCTCTGGCCTCCTCTCGAAGCCGCGGCTTCCCGCTCCCGCCCGCTCCCACGGAGAGGCCGGCTCCGAGTCCTCGACCCCGTGGTCTGGGCCCCCTACCAGCAGCCCCGCCTCCCTGGGCGGGCCCCGGGCGAGGCTCCCGTGGCCCGCAGGGGGCGCGAGGCCCGGAGCGGCCCCTGGCTCATGGCCCCGCTCGCCCCGCCCCTTTCCCGCCCCTTTCCCGCTTTCCTCCACCCCCGGCGTGGGTGATCCTGAGGCTCCGCGCGCTTCGGGGCAGAAACCCGGAGACACCGTCGCCGACTTCGCTCCTGCTGCTAGCGTCTCTGCCGTTGCCTTCGACCCCCTCAGCTCTCTCCCGGTTCGTGGCCCTACGCGGGGTGCTCTTGCCGAACCCTGTTGGGGGTGCCGCGAGCCTCACCCCCCTCCCCTCCCCGGTAGCGGCAAGTCTGGGCCCCGGCCCCGACGCCAGCCGTGCGCCTCCCGCCTAGCCCAACTGTCTGGACTCGCTACTCAAGCGCTGTCTTCTTTCCCAGGACTGCTTCTGAGGGGACCTCGGGTTCGCACGCTCGCCCCGCGCCGGAGCGCCCCGGCGCGGCCAGGGAGCGGCCCCTGGTAGAGGTCTAGAGAGCCTCCCGAGGTCCGTGCCGGCGCCCGTCGTCCGACCCTCCCACCGTTCGGCCCACCGGCCCGCTTCTTCCTGATGCAGACTGCCGTCCACTAGAGGCTGGACAGGACCCCCGAGGTGCGTAGCCGCCCCTGGCCGCCGGCCTGCGGAGCCCGGGCTTTGCCCGCGGCCCCGAGGAAGGCACGGGCTCCGTGGCCCTTGCTGCACCGGCGGCGCTCAAACATTTCCTAAGACGCTGGGACCCGATTTGTCTTTGAGTTTACTTAAATTGTTTGAAATGTAAATTTTCTTTTTCCAGGGGAACAGAGAGAGAGAGGGAGAGACAGAGAGAGAGGAAAAAAAAAGGAAGAAGCATAATTCAGCCATTTTTTGCAGCACAGAGCTGCAGGTACCATGGTTATTTTCCCCCTAACCGGTTCCTTCCCTTTAAAAATCCGAGTTGTGCCTGAAATAGAACTGTGCGGATTGTGAGGCAATAAAGCGTGGAATCGGAACGTCTGGGGCCGCCTGGGTGGCTGAGAAAATCCCGTGCAGAACCTCAGTCAGTCCGAGCCACATCAGAAGGTAGTGAGGACTATATGAGGTCATGTATGTAAAAATAATCTATAGCTGCAAAGTGTCGTCGCAAATGTAAGGTCATTTCTTTTTTTTTAAGTACCCTTTGCTGGAGTGGTTAATGTGGCTAACTGTTGCTGCCTCTTAATTTCTATATTATAAGTAAATAAGTACGGAATAGCAAAACAGTGCTGTGATCGATGGCTGTTTAATAGGCACGTTGGCTGGCTTGCCTCCTACAAAATGCTAGCTGCTTCTTTAAAATAACGGTATTCTTTAATTCAGATCTCATGTCACTATAGGGCTTGTCATCTTTCTAGGCCTCTCAGGCCCTTTTCTGACTCAGAATATTTCTTATGTTTTTCAGAGTTTCTCTTTGCTATCTGATTTGCCGTTGTCATTTTTAAAAGTGTATATGCTCTAATTGCAATGTTTGCTTTTCATGTCTAGGGAACAGGATGACTGAATGCTTCTACCCGTTTGAAAATTGTTTTTTGAAGAGCTTACAAATGCATGCATATTTCTCTAATGCTTAATAGATCTAGAAATGTGTAATGAATCTCAACATTTTAGTTTTTAATGTAATATTTGTGTAATTAAATTCTATTTTCAATCACAACACTCAGTAGGTGCCTTGAGTCACAGTTTGTCAGTGGTAAAGGATGTTAATTAATGCTCTTTACTACTGGCTAATTTGGCAGAAAGATAAGCTAGTAATATTTGTGGTTTGAAAATATTTTGCTAGAGTTTCAAAACTGTAGGATGTTTTGACTTAAAATAGTCAATAAAAAGTGAAAGGATCATTTTGGAGTATATTATTTTTAGTTGGTAATAAGTGTTTTTTAATTCCCTAGTCTAATACCAGTTGTCTTTCACAGTATGCTTCTGTGTTTTGTAAAAAGACAGAATAATGTAAGGGGGGCAGGATTAATTTGGAAAAGGAGCAGCCAACTTTAAAGTGGCTGCTTTTATATTTTGGATTTATCCCTTGTCCTAAAGATAATTTTGACTGATCACTACGTTACCAAAAATTTCAGAGTTTGATCTCTGCCTTGTTGTGGGTTATTTAGGGATGAAATTGTGGAACCAAGACTGGCTTGACTGAATTCATGTGTGTTTAGAAGGGGGAAGTCCCAAACTTGTTTTAATGTGTTAAATATAATGTGTGAATATAAATGAATAGTGAAATTTGTGTTAATAATTTCAAATTGGAATTTTTCTTTACTTAGGACAACTTATATCAACAAATAAAAATACATCATGACAAGTCGAGAGATGGGAGAAAGGAAAAAGTGCTATATTTTAGTACCTTTAACTTGAATTCCCCCCCCCCCCCATTTTGACCCCTCTCCCTATGATGTTGGTGGCCCACCCTCAGGTTTGAGCTTTCAAATTGCAAATGTTTCATGACTGAATGTTAAGTTAGGACAATGAATCTTAGTCTGGGTTGGGGGCATGTTGTAGATTAATTTATTACCAGACATTTCTTTAGAACTAGAATACCATAGCTCCTTTGGGCTTTTTTAAAAACCGAAGAAAAACGAAAGCTGGTCATTGGTGAGGGCTTGCAGTAATGGTAGTTAATTAGAAAGGTGTACAACTCGGAAAACTCGGGAGGACACTAGTTACGTAATATAACCTTAGGCCAGTAACTTGACCTCATATTTTGGATTTTTTTTCATCTTTAAATTGAGAGTGGTTATAGAACATGGAGATTTGTGAAGTAAATTTCTTCATAGATCAAGTATTTATTAAGCATTTACTATGTGATACACACTGTTCTAGGTGCTGGGGATTCAAGTTAGTAGTAATAGTTTTAACAATTTTTTTGTTTTGGATTTTTTTTTTTCAGACAGTTTTTCACTGTAGCCCAGGTTTGCTTTAAAGTTAGGGTAATCCTCCTGCCTCAGCCTCCCATGTACTGGCATTATAGGCATGTGTAGCTAACTATATGTGGCACAAAACAAAATTATTTGAAGAGAAAATAAAACTATGGTGGCCCATTTCTGTAGTTTTAGTACTAGGAGGTGGAGGCAAGAGGATCAGTTGAGAGTCTTCTTCAGTAGAAGCAGCCTGGAATATGAGACCCTATCTTAAAGTTTTTTACTTCAGCATTAAATATACATTAGGAAAAAAATAAAGCAGAGATGAAGATGTGGATTCTTTGGTTGATGGAATAGAGGGGTTTTGTATTTTTTCTTTTTTGGTTTTTTTGAGACAGGGTTTCTCCGTAGCTTTAGAGCCTGACCTGGAACTAGCTCCTGTAGACCAGGGGCTCAGAACTCACAGAGATCCGCCTGCCTCTGCCTCCCAAGTGCTGGGATTAAAGGCGTGCGCCATCACCGCCCGGCCAGGTTTTGTAATTTTTATTTGTAACACCCAATTATGTGTTACACCCTTGGTACAGTTCGCACGCCACTGTACCGTACGTCAGTCGGGCAAGGGCTTGGAGATTGAAAGAACACACAAAGAGACCTGGGTCATTCTAAAGGAGATCAGCGGAATGCCGTTTATTCAAACTTGGGGAAATCCTTCTGTACCTAACTGCTGCACAAGGACCTCCACCCAGGCAGGTGGGAAATTACCATACCAACAATGGAGTCAATGCCCTACAGCTAATCACCAGGCGGGACAGGGGAAGCACAGGGACAAACAGAATGCTTAGTCAGCTGACCAGAAACTGTCCTCTCACCCCAGGAACAAGGGTAGACCCGGGCCCTACTTTTTTTTTTTTTGATTTTCGAGACAGGGTTTCTCTGTAGTTTTTGGTGCCTGTCCTGGAACTAGCTCTTGTAGACCAGGCTGGCCTCGAACTCACAGAGATCCGCCTGCCTCTGCCTCCCGAGTGCTGGGATTAAAGGCGCGCACCACCAGCGCCCAGCCCGGGCCCTACATTTATTTATGTTTTAACCACTGAGCCATCTCTCCAGCCCCCATTTATTTATGTTTTGTTTGTTTGCTTTTTTTAGGATAGGGTCTCTGTGCTGTAATCTTGGCTGTAGACTAGGCTGGCCTTGAACCCACAGAGATCCTCCTGCCTCTGCCTCCTGAGTGCTGAAAAAAGGTACCACCAAGCCCACTGGTTCTGTTATTTTAACAGGGATTTGGGACAAGGTCTCATTGAGACTGATCTAAAGGGAGTCATAGATACCTGGATAGAGTAATCCTAGGCAAAAAGGAACAAGTGAGGTGAGGCTAATTTTCTAGGAACAGCAGCAACAAAAGGAAGAGTAGAAGGAGCTTATTGTTGCCATTTTAGGAACCAATAGAAAGGCTCCCATAGGTCATTTTCCATAGGTATACCTTGTATTGCTGTTGGCTCAAAAGTAGATGACCATGGGGCTAGAAAGATGGCTCAGTGATTAAGAGCACTAGTTGCTCTTCTAGAGGATCAGGGTTCAATTCCCAGCATCCACATGTTGGCTCACAACTAAATGTAATTCCAGTTCCAGGTCACCCTAGACTCTTCTGGCTTCCATGGCCACTAGGCACTCTCATGGTACACAGACATATATGCAGCCAAAACACCCATACCACAAAATGAAAAAAAAATTTAGATGACAAGGGGGCCAGGAATGGTTCCCCGGATCTTTAATTCAAGCATGAAGAAGGCAAAGGCAGGTAGATTTCTGAGTTCAAATCTCTCCAGGGCTACAAAGTGAAGCCCTGTCTCCAAATAAACAACCTTCTCCCAGTAAAAAAATAAGTAGATGGCCTTTTGTTTTTGTTTTGCTTTGTTTTTCTGAGATAGGGTCTCTACATAGCCCTAGCTGTCCTGGAACTCACTATGTAGACTAGGCTAGCCTCGAACTTACAGAGATCTGTTTGCCTCTGCCTGCAAGTACTGGGATTAAAGTGTGTACCAACACATGTGGCAGTAGATAACCTTTCAAGTTAGAATTTTTAAAAATTATTTTTTTGTCTGTGTCTTTGTGTATGTAGGAGTGTACATATGAAGGTCAGAGGACAATGCAGGAGTTGGTTCTCATCTTCCACCATTTCGTTCCCAAGAATTGATTGAATTTAGATAGTCGGTCTTGGGGGCAAGTGCCTTTACAAATTGAGCCATCTCAGTAGACCAGAATTATAACTATTTTTGGAAGAGGGTGCTGAGGATTGAATTGCCCAGAGCCTCACATGTACCAGGCAAGTGCTCTTTGACTGAATGACGTTCTCGACCCAGAACTTTTAATTTCGGAATAATAAAGAGTGAAAAAGTAAAATATATTCTATTTTTTTCTTTCAAGACAGGGTTTCTCTGTAGCTTTGGAGCCTGTCCTGGAACTAGCTCTTACAGACCAGGCTGGCCTTGAACTCAGAGATCCCCCTGCCTCTGCCTCTGGGATTAAAGGCATGCGCCACCACTACCCAACTTTTTTCTTCTTTTTAATACTTGGAGGTAGAGGTTGAAGCTAGGGTTTTATGTGTTGGGCAAACACCATACGTTTAAATTATATCCTCAGCCCTTCATATTTTTCTCTTTTTTTGTATATTCAAATGCATATGAGCCACGACAAGAATGTGAAGGTCAGAATACAACTTGTAGGAGTTGGTTCTCTCCTTCCACCACACGTAGCCAGGGATCAAGCTCAGATCATCACACTTGGTAGCAGGCTTCTTTACTCACTGAGTCATATCACTGGCCATAAGATGTTTAAAAAATACAATTACTTATTTGCTTATTTATTTATTGTATGTGCATACATGTACACAGGCTACACAGCATGAATGTGGAGGTTAGAGAACTACTTGTAGGAGTAGGTTCTCTATTACCTTTTCCCTGAGATGGTACTCAGGTCGTCAGGCTGCACCACCTGAGTAAGCTGCTTTCTCTCTTTAATATGAGATACCTAAAGTTCATCAGGCTGGGGGTATATCTCAGTGATAGAGCACTTACATCCCATGTGTGAAGCCCTGGGCTCTTGTCTGCAAGCTGTGGGGGGGGGGGATCTAGCTGAATCATTGAAGCAAATAAGGTCAGATAGAAAAAGTATCTTTTGTTCTTGATTATTATCTTTGAATTTAGTTAATACTGCATCATGGACTTATAGGAAATCTGTATCATAAACTCAGGAGCTTCCAAAAGATTGTGTTAGTTATATAATTCTTGGGGAGAATGAAAATGCTAACAGTGCACGATTTGTGATTTCATGTTAAAATGCAGCTTTGAAGATTTGGGATTTTATTTCCCAATAGAGACTTTTCCTAGAATTCTCACTGGATCCAATCTCTAAAGACCAGGGAAGCTGTTTTCCATGACATCACTCTTGGACTACTTCTTACAATAAGAAATAAGTAAAGGAGCATTAAAGATGAAAAATAGCATTGAAATGGTTGAGGTTTTTTTTTTAATATTTATTTATTTATTATGTATACAATATTCTGTCTGCATGTAAGCCTGCAGGCCAGAAGAGGGCACCAGATCTCTTTACAGATGGTTGTGAGCCACCATGTGGTTGCTGGGAATTGAACTCAGGACCTTTGGAAGAGCAGGCACTGCTCTTAACCTCTGAGCCATCTTTCCAGCCCTGGTTGAGGTTTTTTTTTCCAGTTTTCTTATAATATAGGGTGACTAGATACTAAACATACCTGTAAACTGAAGTAATTTGGGTATTAGGTGCCAGTCTTGAGGCTGGAGGACCAGATCTTTCTAAATTTGCAATTTAGTACTGAGTTAAAAGAATATTTTGATGAAGAGAGTTTCAGTATTAAACAAATATGCAGTCTTTTCTCCCACATTCAGCTTGTGTTCTTTCCCAGCTTGAGTGGTTGTATATAGTGAGGATAAAAGGAATGCCTATTAGAGCTCAAAAAAATAAATTCCCCATTTCTAAATTTTCTTTTACCATCAGTGTACTGAGAAATGGCTCATTTGAGATTGTTGAATTAAAAATTATTGGCTAGATTATAGAAATTGTGTGAGATTTTATGATTTGGAAATCTTATCTTTTAAAAAATGCTAAGCTTTCATTTTCCTTTCAATATGGAAGTATGGCATTTCTTGCATAGGTGTCAATTTTGTTAGAACAATTTGATAGTGAAGGCAGTCTGGAATCATTTACATTTTTCATTGAGGGTAAACATTAACCTTTTGAGAGTCTAGCTTTTATACTGAACAGCTTACAGTTTTTTAGTTTTCAGGCAGCTTTGAGTGGAATGTGAAAACAATAAATGACTACTTACGTCTTAAACATGGAGGTTAGTTGATTTTGAAACATCTTCTATTTAGTTGTCTAGAATTTTGCCTTCAGATCAGAATGGTAGCCTTCTAACTAAAAGGGAAGCATTTAATTTCTATGCCTTTAATTTCCTTGCAATGTTACCCCCATCAGACTTCTTTCTTTACTGGTCACTAGAGAGTTTGAACTATTAGAAATTTTTGTGATATAAATAGCTTTAATAGTCTTCGAAGGCAGGTGTGTGTGTGTGTGTGTGTGTGTGTGTGTGTGTGTGTGTGTGTTTTGTGTGGTCACTTATCTCTTTATCGTCCCTTAATTGATACTTGAGATGTCCCATAGCCTCTTTATATCTCTCTCCTTTTTTTTTTAATTTTTTATTTTCGAGACAGGGTTTCTTCGTAGCTTTTGGTTCCTGTCCTGGAACTAGCTCTTGTAGACCAGGCTGGCCTCGAACTCACAGATATCCGCCTGCCTCTGCCTCCCAAGTGCTGGGATTAAAGGCGTGCGCCCGGCTTATAAATTATGGTTTTTAATGAAAAATGAGTATCTCCTCTAGAAAATTAAGATCTTGAAGTCAGGTGTAGTGGCTCATGCCGATAATCGCAGCACTTGGGAGATTGAAAAAGAATTGCTGAGTTCAAAGTCAGCCTGGACTAGGTTGAATCCCTGTCTCAAAAAAAAAAATAAAACAAAACAAAGATCCTTGATAATTGGATTATTGCTGTCCATATTTTTCCAAATCTTTCTATAACATTTGGTTTTATAAAAATATGACAGGTATTTACTTTCTGTGCATTCTTCTTAAAAAAAAAACCTCTGAAAATCATAGAGGAAAGGTGAAAGAGATAACTTCTTGGACATTGAATTTCAGAAATTCATGTGTGCTGCTAGGTTAAGTGTGTTACCTCTGAGCTACATATCCTAATTCTTAGAACTATTTTTTCTTAGCCCCAAAGCTTTTGAAATATTTTGAGAATAATTTTGACCTTGACAAGTTCTTTCAGGTGACTGTGACTCCAGATCTCTCTAGACCATATCATATGCCCAAAGACATGAATCAGTCTGTGTTGTCTCTCTCCCATCTCCCCCCGCCGGTGTGTATGTGTGTGCATATGTATGGGTATGTACTGGGAATTGAATCCTGAATCCAGGGTCCTCAGTCACCGAGGTATGAACTACATCTTTAGCCTCTTGTAGCCTCTTCAGTGCCAAGTTGATACAGCAAGATACACTATTCAGTATTTCCTTTCTAGTAGTATAAGCATGCCTTGTAATTTAGTCTAATTTAGGTTCATTCCTCTTTTGGAAAAAAAATTTATTTTAAATTCTGAAGGCCAAGTATAGAATATGTACACATTGGGTTTATAAGCCATAATTTGCCCTGATCTGAAGATCCATTATGAGAGGTCAGGATATAGAGTTTCTGAACATTTAACATTTTACGTGTTAGTAATATTTTTTTCAAAAGTCCCTTACTGGATATTTTCCCAGTCCTCATTGATCATAGAATTAAATATTTGGGTTTTGTGCTATACATCTTAGAATTACTACTTCTTTCTAAAATTGGTATAATTATATAGAGAATTTTTATATAAGGTTTTGTATAGTTCCTTTTTAAAAGTCTTACTTTTGCTTTTCTTAGTTATTTGATTTACTTAAATATGTGTTTTTGTTTTATAGGTCTCTTTTTTTTGTGTTTAAACCTTGCCATTCTGTGCTTTTTTTCTTTGTAGTGTCCAGGGTATGAATTGTGAACAAGTTGGTTTTATTTCACGTGTTCATTTGTAAGTTTGGTTATTTGATGCCTTAAATGTTGATACTATAAAACCTTGCTGTTTAGTAGAATATGCTAGATACTAATGCATTTTAAAATTTTGTTAGCCATAGTTTTTTTATCACAAGAGAAACAGATAAAACTGTTTTTAATATATTTTATTCAATATAATAAGTATATCTAAGGTAAGTAGCAAACTCAATATAAAAAGATTCTCTTACATTATTTTTTTATATCCACTCTTTACTTCTATCATTGTTATATACCCTATCTTTTTAACACTTAACTAGATGTGTGACCTCAAATAAAGTCTGTTCATCCATAAACCTTAGCGTCTTCATCTATCAAGTAAGTTACAGTTGGTCTGGGTTCTGAGAAGGTGGGCTATGGTTCAAAATGCTCTTGGTAGGGAGAAGAGGTTTCTATGAGGTTAGCAGGATTAGATTTATTATTTCAGCTACTAATAAAAGTGTCAAGTTTACTATTGGGCTTGAGTAGGCACCAAGAGAAAAAGGTGCAGTACTAATAGTGTACTTTAGGTCCATGCACTATGGTAAGTGCTTTATGTGCATTAAAACATTTAATTCTCAGAGCATCCAATATTGTAGATTCTATTACTATTAGTATCCTCATTTTACAGATGAGGACATCAGGCCACGGAGACGCTAAATAGTTTGCTCTAAGTGACAGAGCTAGTAGAAGAATAATCACAGTTTGATCTCTTGAGTGTGACTCTCGATCTAGACTTTGACTCGAGCTTTCATTGAGAGACTGTATGGTGTTATCAGTTCATCATGGAGTATTTTATGGTTTTCTGTTTCCATACATGCTTTCCATAAAAGTGTAAGTTACTGATCCTAATGCTGTTGGTCTTATTTGAAAAGTTCATTGAGTTTCCTAGGCGGAAAAAAACTAATGCATATGCCCCAGCTGTCACAAATTACTTTAGAAGTTAATTTAGATCAGATAGACTTGATAAAAGTATTGGTGGAACTTTAAAAGTAGCTATAGTTTATTTATTCATTCATTTATTTTGTTTTTCAAGATCTGGCTTCTCTGTGTAGCCCTGGTTGTCCAAGAACTTGCTTTGTAGACCAGGCTGGCCTCGTACTCAGAGATCACCTCTGTCTCTAAGTCCTAAAATTAAAGGTGTGACCACCCCTGCCCAGCTTTAGTTTGTTGGGTTTTGGGTTTTGGTTTTGGTTTTTCGAGACAGAGTCTCTCTGTAACAAATTTGGCCCTCCTGGAATTCTCTACATAGACCAGGCTGGCCTGAATCTCACAGAAATCCACCTGCCTCTGCCTCCCAAGTGCTGGAATTAAAGGCGTGCGCCACCACTGCCTGGCTTAGCTTTAGTTTTAATATGTATGTAAGAGCATTGCATATCTATACAGTCATATAAAAAGCAGAAAAACAAATGGGAGTATTATGCCTCAAAAGTTCAGATATTGTCTAATGCTTTCATTTTTTACAGAGACAGAATAATAAGAAATCTTAAGTAACTAACAGGTATTTCTGTGCTAAGACTTACTTAGGACCCTTGGCTGTAAGTAGAAATCAGCCCAGGTAATAAAAAGTAAAACTTTATTTCAAGAACATAAAGATTCCTTTCAGATCTGGGGACTGGGAAAGCACTCTTTGTACTCTTGTCTAGGCCTTCTTTCTTAGTTGACTGCTTTTCAGTGATAATTAGGCTACAAGTGGATGCCCACGGCTGCTCTTTAACATGTTTTGATTCTAGTCATACATAGTCAATGTACACTCCTTTTCCCCTTTTTCCTGTCCCTTGCCTTTCCAGATTTCTTGACAAAGTAGTATTCATCTTGGTTCATATTTCCCAGGTGGGTCTGACCGTGTGGGATTGGGGCTAGAACCAAAGTGAAGTTTACCTGCTAGGAATTCTACGTGGCTGGAGAGACAGCCGTGGGTGCTGGGAACCGAACTCTTATATTTTTGGTTGTGAGCCTAGCCTTTAACAGCTGAGCCATCTCTCCAGCCCCTGCTAGGAATTCTAGACAGGCTTGGCAAGAAAGGTACCCAGTACCCCAGCACTCGAGACAGGTAACCTGCTTATGTCTTCAGTGATTTTTTTTCTTTTTTCTTTTTTACCAGGAAGTTTCCTATTGCTTCATTGCCATATGATATTTCTGCCGTAGTTAGCTGTTTTGATTACTTTCTTTAAAGAATTATTTATTTATTATGTACACAGTGTTCTGCCTGCACATATGCCTGCAGGTAAGAAGAGGGTACCAGATTTCATTACAGATGGTTGTGAGCCATCATATGGTTGCTGGGAATTGAACTCAGGTAGGAAGAGCATACAGTACTCTTTGCTGAGCCATCTCTACAATCTCCTTGATTCCTTTTTTTGAGACAAAGTATCACACTATAGGCCAGAATGGTCTGCAACTTTCCAAGTAGCTGGGATTATAGGGGAAATCCACATGTGGGTCTGGATTACTTTTTAATATCTCTTCCAAGGGGACAATAAACTTGAGACAGGCCTGAAGTGCATAGCCTGACAAAACAAAAAATGCCCCCCAAAGAAAGTGTAATGCCTCTTATTTTTGGTGCATAGGGATTGAACCCAGGAAAGGGATTGAATCTGGGGTCTTGCACATACTGAGTCGTGTTGCAGTCCACATATCTACTTTAAAATTTTTCATTTTGAGACAGGCAGTGGTGGTGCACGCCTTTAATCCCAGCACTTGGGAGGCAGAGGCAGGTGGATCTCTGTGAACTTGAGGCCAGCCTGGTCTCAGAGCAAGTTCTAGGACTGGCTCCATAGCTACTGAGAAATACTGTCTCAAAAAACCAAAACAAACAAACATTTTCTTTTAGAGGCTGGAGAGGTGGTTCAGTGGTTAAGAGCACTTGTTGCTCTTGCAGAAAGTTAAATTGATTCCTAAAACCCACATGGTGGATCACAAACATCTGTAACTCCAATTCCACCTATCTAGTGCCTTCTTCTGAACCAGCCATGTTCATGATGCACATACATATATTTGTGCAGGCACAACACTCATACACATAAAATAAATGAGCCTTGAAAAAGGGTCTTTTTCCATTTAAATAATGTTTTTCATAAAGGTGAACATTTTTTGCAATCTTTTTATATAGTAGTAACTATTGCATACACTGGATCATTTTTTCCTTTCTTAATTTTTAAGCAGTGTTGAAGATTGATATTAGGACTTTGTGCATGGTAAGCAAGCACTGAACTCTAGCCTTTAAAGATGATCTCTCTGATAGGAAGTAAAATATATAATAATTTAGGCAATGCCAATAACAGAAACAGTCTAGCCATAGTATATGAATGGTAATGGCTTCTGTTGTTAAATTCTCATTGAATGTGACTGGTGTATATTGATGAAAGTGATATTTGGTAACCATAACCCTGAGAAAGTAAGGAAAGACCAGAATTTTCATCCAGCTTAATTTGTTATTGTGTTTTACTTGAAAATTAGTGTGGTGGTAGCCTTCTACTAATCAGTGATTGTCCAGACACTGTTTTCTTTGAGGTTACTTTTGTTCCTAGTATTTTATTTTTGTACATATACCTTCTATTACTTGAAACTTCTGGGCTAATAAACTTTTTAAAATGATTCAGAAAAGGTTAGCAGGGTTGCATATACCATTGAGCCCAGTACTTGGGAGGCAGAGGCAGGCAGGTCTCTGAGTTTGAGGCCATCTGGTCTACAGAGTGAGTTCTAGGACAACTAGAGCAATACAGAGAAAAACCTGTCTCAAAACAACAACAAATATATTCAGATAAGACAAAATTGATGAATTATATTAGTAAGTAGCCTAGGTTTGCCTTGAACCTTCTGTGGTAACTAGACAAAGCTCAAACTCTTGCCTCAGCCCTCTGAACGCTAGAATTATAAGTATGCACTTTACCTACTTACTTTAATCTTTAATATGCAAATTAAAAGTTCTGATATTATATTGTCTAGAACACCCCCCTGCACACTTAAAAGATAGCCTTCTGGGGCTAGAGAGATGACTCAGTGATTAAGAGCATTGCCTGCTCTTCCAAAGGTCCTGAGTTCAATTCCCAGCAACCACATGGTGGCTTGCAACCATCTGTAATGAGAGCTGGTGCCCTCTTCTGGCCTGCAGGAATACATGCAGGCCGAACACTGTACAAATAATAAATAAACATTTCATTTTAAAAAAAGGATAGCCTTCTGTTGTCCTATATTTTCCAAACAAAACTTCACATAGACTATTTTAGCCAGGCATGGTGCATGCCTTTAATCCCCAGCTTTTGAGAGGCAGAGGCAGGAGGCTCTCTGCGACTTTGATGCCAGCCTGGTCTATGTAGCAAGCTTCAGGACAACTGAGGCTACAAAGAGACCCTGTCTCAAAAAGTTTTTGTAAAAATTTTGTTTGTTTTGTTTTTGTTTTTTGAGACAGGGTTTCTCTGTAGCTTTGGAGCCTACAGGAGCTAGCTCTTGTAGACCAGGCTGGTCTCAAACTCACAGAGATCTGCCTGCCTCTGCCTCCCAAGAGTTTGGATTAAAGGTGTGTGTTACCATTGCCCAGCTAAATATTTTTAAAGATTATTTTTGCCTGTTTTTAATTTTTGGATAAGATCTTACTGCGTAGCCATGTTCAACCAGGAGGCAGAGGCAGGTTCAAGACTAGCCTGGTTTACATAATGAGATTCAGGCCAGCTAGGTCTGTATAGTAAGACCCTGCCTAAAAATAAAAATCTGGTTAAATTTGTGTAATTTTTAATTAATGGCATACTAAATAAATATTTTTATCTTAATTTCATTTAGTGCATACTTTTGCTACCTTTGATTAGTGAATATTTAATGTGGTAGAATCAATAGGCCTTAAAGAGTTGAGCATAGTAGTCCATGCCTATAACCATAGCTCTCTGGGGAGGCGGAAACAAGAGAATTGCTGTGAACTTAAGGCAAGTTTGGAGTACATAATGAGTTTTAGGCCAGTATAGGCTATAAAGTATGACCTTGACTCAGAAAAAAAAAGATATGGGAGGTAGGGGGCACCTGCAATATGTCTTTTGATAAGATGGAAGATACAAAAGAAAAAAAACAGAGTAGGGGAGGATAGGATTAGGATTCTGTTTTAGATATATTAATTTTGAAGTCACAAAATGATACCATCTCAAATAGAGTGTACGGAAGTGTCTGCTATGCAATTGGTTTATTATATGACAGAGTGGAGTAAGGATTGAGATACAGAAAGATTGTCAAGATATTGGTGAAAATAGACCTTCAAAATCATAGGCTTAGGTGAGATTGTTTAGAAAGATACAGTGTTTAGATGAGAGAAATGGGGCAAGAGCTGATCTGCGGATGACACCAGTGCTCAAGGGGTTACTTTGAGAAAAATGACCCCATGAATGAGAATGAAGAATGATTAGCATAGGAAGAGATTCAGAGTAATGTGCTACTGACAGCCATGAGGCAATGGCCTAAGTCATGCTGCAGAAGAATTTAGGAAAACAGAGACCAGGCAATTAGAGACTTTAAAGATTTTGTTAAAAGGTTTTTGTAAAAGCAGTGATACCTTTTGATCACAGTTATATTGCAAAATAGATTAGCAGTTAGTGGAACTGCCTGACACACCACCATGCCAAGTAAACCATTTTTAAATATTTTAATATATTATTCTTTCAGCCTTTTTTTTTTTATTTTCGAGATAGGGTTTCTCTGTAGTTTTTGGTGCCTGTCCAGACTGGCGTCAAACTCACAGAGATCCGCCTGCCTCTGCCTCCTGAATGCTGGGATTAAAGGCGTGTGCCACCACTGCCCGGCTTAGACTTTTTTTTTTCTTATGAGTCAGGATCTGGTGTAACCAAGACTAGTTTTGAACTTGGTTTGTAGCTAAGGATGACTTTGAACTACTGACCCTCCTCCTTTTGCTTCCGCTGAGATTACAGGTATATGTCACCATACCTAGTTCAGACTTTTTTCTTATTCACATTCTTTTGTTCCATGAGCTCAGGCTGGGTTCAATACTGATTAAACAGGTTAAAAAGTCAAGAAGCTAAAACAACATATTGAAGCAGTAGGAAATCTAATGATCATCTCCTCATGAAAGTGGGGGATTGGTGCCTTAGTGTGTCTTGAGCACTGCCTTTTCCTCCTTAACCATATCCAGCATACAGAGAGGTTTCCTGATTGGCACATACATCCATATATAATGTGCCTGGAAAACTGGTGTTTTTCCTTTCAGTAAATAAAAGGGAAACTATGGTAATAGAACAGTGAGATTGGCAGGTGTTGTCTCTAGAAGGAGAAGATAGGGCAGGTGACAGGAGTCAGATATGTTGCCAATTGCTCCATTGGAAGGGATCTTGTTCAAAACACCCAGGCAGACGAAAAAATTGAGATTGAGTCCCAGCATTGTCACTTGGCAGTGTTTCAGAGCCTCAGATGTTGGCTGCTACATCTTTGAATATGTTCTTCAAGCCTGATGTGTAGGTAATGTTTCAGCAGATAGCTCAAACATATAATTATAAATCATGAGACATTCTAAACTGTTTTCAAAGTGGCTATATTGTGGGGGAATATGGTGTATATCTGTAATTCTCCAGAATACAGAGACAGGGTTTTTCTGTGTGACAGTCCTGGCTGTCCTGGAACTCCTTTGTAAACCTGACTGGCCTCAAACTCACAGAGACCCATCTGCCTCTGCCTCCTGAGTCCTGGGACAAAAGGTGTGCGATACCATGCCTGGCTTCATTTCTTAACTATGTGGAGAAGGATTTGGGAGTCTGAGACAGGAAGATGCTATGAGTTCAAGGCCAGCCTAGACTGTAGAGTGAGACTCTTGAAACCCTGTCTCAAAATCACCCCTCCTCCAATGGATATAATATTCCAGAGGTTAGTCCATACCAGTTATGTTTAGTTTGGTAACATATTGTGATTGTGTATCAATACTCACCAGTAGGGAATGGCCATGGTGGCGCATGCCTTTAATCCCAGCACTTGGGTGGCAGAGGCAGGTGGATCTCTGTGAGTTCAAAGCCAGCTACAGAGTGAGTTCCAGGACAGGCTCCAAAGCTACACAGAGAAACCCTGTGTTGAAAAACAAAAAACGGGCTGGAGAGATGGCTCAACAGTTAAGAGCACTGCCTACTGTTCCAGAGGTCCTGAGTTCAATTCCCAGCAACCACATGGTGGCTCACAACCATCTGTAGTAAGACTTGGTGTCCTCTTCTGGCCTGCAGAACACTGTATACATAATGAATAAATAAATCTTTAAAAAAAAAGAAAACAAAAAACAAGCAAAATAAAAAAAGAAGAAATAACTGTCCACAGACACTTAAGAGTAAAAGACAGATCAGCATGGTTTTTGTTTAGTGGGACAAAGAGGCAAGAAAAATGGAAGCCCTGACAGGAGTTGTTGATCTGGCATGGGAAAGTGTAAGATGCAAAAAGAGTGATAAAGTTAAGATATGATATGACAAGTGAAGAAAGAGGAAGAATTGCCTCTAGCTGTGGTGATAGAGGCTTATGATCCTATACTTGTAAAGCAAGATGTCTGAGTCTTTGTCTGTCTTGGGTTATTTGGTCTCTCTCTCTCTTTCTTTTTTCTTTTTGGTTTTTCGAGACAGGGTTTCTCTGTGGCTTTGGAGCCTGTCCTGGAACTAGCTCTGTAGACCAGGCTGGTCTCGAACTCACAGAGATCCACCTGCCTCTGCCTCCCGAGTGCTGGGATTAAAGGCATGCGCCACCACCGCCCGGCTCTTTTTTCTTTTCTTTTTTTTTGAAACAGGGTTTCTCTGTGGTTTTTGGTTCCTGTCCTGGAACTAGCTCTTTTTATTTTTTTTAATATTTATTTATTTATTATGTATATACAATGTTCTGTCTCTGTGTATGCCTGAAGGCCAGAAGAGGGCACCAGACCTCATTACAGATGGTTGTGAGCCACCATGTGGTTGCTGGGAATTGAACTCAGGACCTTTGGAAGAGCAGGCAATGCTCTTAACCACTGAGCCATCTCTCCAGCCCCTGGAACTAGCTCTTGTAGACCAGGCTGGCTTCGAACTCACAGAGATCCGCCTGCCTCTGCCTCCCAAGTGCTGGGACTAAAGTCGTGCACCACCATCACCTGGCCTTTTTTTTCCCCCTGAGACAGGGTTTCGCTGTGTAACAGCCCTAGCTGTCCTGGAACTAGCTCTTGTAGACCAGGCTGGTCTGGAACTCACAGAGATCCGCCTGCCTCTGCCTCCGGAGTACTGGGATTAAAGGCCCGCACCACCGCCCGCCTCCGGTTTCTTTCTTTAAAAGGAGCATTGTTAATTAGGAAGTTGATAGTTTGGATTTCAGATCTGTACTAGTTCTGGATAAGGGCACATCTTAAGGATTTGCAATGGAATAAGGGAGGGTATATAGAAGTTAAGGAATATTTGGAGGAACTATGACTCAGTTTTTGTGTGGATTGTCTTTTATGAATGCTGAATGGGTACATATAACTCAGCGAGGTGCCAGTTATGTGGGAAAGTGATTGATCAAGAGGTGTGTAATAAGAGATAACAGAGGATGGATTTTTATATTATAAAAAATTCTGAGTTTTATTTAGGAAAAGGATGGTAGGAAGTTAAGGAAAGGATTAAGAATATCTGTATGCCTTGGAAGAGTATTTTTAATAGGATGGGTGAAGGTGGGAATAGAAGCATGATGTCTGGAAGGTGGGAATTTGAGGAAAAATATTTAAGGATGGAGAAGGAACTTTGGACCAACATGTGCATGTAAGGAAGTTTATGTGTAATTCAAGGTTCTACAGGGCACAGTGGAAGGAATTGTAAAGGCATTTACGAATGGAGAAATCCTTAGAGAGGAAGCTAGGAGCTATGTGAGCATGCAAAGAAAAGAGCAAGATAGAAGATGACCTGAGGTGGATGCTAGTGGGAAGAAGAAAATTGCTTCAGTTCATAAGCAGAATCGACTAAATTTACTTTTTGCTTGAACCTATTTTATTTTTCTTATTTATATTTTTGTAATACTTTGAATTGAACCCAGGACTTGCATATTAAATATGCACTCTACCTCTAAGCTATGCCTCTTGCCATAGATCGAATTTGGTTGTTTTTTCTTGTGTTTTGAGACAAAGTCTCATTGTGTAGCTCTGGATAGTTTGGAAGTTGATGTGTAGGCATGACTGATCTTGAATTAAGATCCACCTGCCTCTACTTCCTTGAGTGTTGGGATTAAAGACATGCCTCCATGCCCAGCCTCTACCTCATATCTGATTTTAATTGTATCGTGTTAGCTTAATTTTTTTCTTTCCCTCCCTCCCTCCCTCCCTCCCTCCCTCCCTCCCTCCCTCCCTCCGTTTCTTTGAGATTTCCTTTCCTCTGAGTAGCATCCCTAGCTGTCCTGGAACTCATTTTATAGACCAGGTCTCACTCTGTAGCTGGCCTTGAACTCACAGAGATCCACCTGCCTCTGCCTGCCTTCCAAGTGCTGGGAATAAAGACATTCACCACCATGCCTGGGTTTATTTCTTAGCTATGTGGAGATTTGTTTCCTTTAAAAATTATATATTTTAGATATAAAAGCATTCATCTGTTTTTAAAATGAGGTTAATACGGTAAGTATAGAAGAAAAATGTCTCTTAAAACTTACTACCTAGGTTCATCATTTTAGTATATGTTCTTCCAGACTTTTTCCTCATCTGAACAAATACATATATATTTTATTTTTGAAACTATACTCAGTATATCGTGGTAGCAGCTAATAAACATCCTTTGTCAGAATAAGCAGATTTCTACCACCACTCTTATCTATTAAAGTAATCTACCATAAGACTGTACCATATTTATTTACTAATCTGTTGTCAGACTTGTTTTTGTTTTACATAGTATCTTGTTATGTACCCCTAGCTGGCCAGAACTTAATGCCTCTGTTTCCCGAGTGCCACATGTCCCACAAGTGTCAAGCTTTTGTGTATTTTTTGTTGACAAGGACGGTCTGTCTTTGTAGCTCAAGACAGGAGCTGGTCTGGAACTTGCTGTGTAACTCAGGCTGACTTTGAATTTTCAGCAAGCTTTGTTTATCACTCTCCCTCTGTTCTTCCTCTCCTCCCCCTTCTCCTTTTTTCCTTCCTTCATCATGCCCAGGCTGGCCTGGAACTATGGATTTGAGTGATGTTTTTCTTCCAGCCTCTTGAGGAGCTATAACTGCAAATGCATGTTACTGTGCCAGATACTTTATAATAGCTTATTATAAATCCTAGGAAGAAGAATTTTATCTGTACAACTTGGCATGTTTATCTAATTACTTTCTTTGGGTGAATTTCTAGGAATTTTCAAGTTTGGTTTTTTTCTGGATATAATTTTTTTTTGCTTTTCCTTAACTACATACTTGCATATGAAATCTTTTGTATTCCTAGTTTTGGAACATGTGTATATTTGATGGATTATGTAAAGTAAGTCAGATGGGTGTGTGTTTGTAAGTTAATAGGTTACTCTTGCTTGCTTGATTAATCTTTAGTAGAGTCTCTTCCCCAGGTAGGAACCCAAAAGTATTAGCTTGGAAGCTTTCATAGAAGATTGCCTTCTCTCTAAGGGTTTGTACACTTTTGAGACTGTTCCAGTAGACTTAAGATATTATAAAAACTGTTACAGCTCTTAGTACCTTCTGAATGCATTGTCATGATTAATACCATTTTCTTTAATTTTTTCCAGGTGATTCATGGCAGGGGACGTGGAAGGTTTCTGTTCTTCTCTCCATGACACCAGTGTCTCTGCTGGGTTCAGAGCACTGTATGAGGAGGGATTGCTTCTCGATGTCACTCTTGTTATTGAAGATCATCAGTTCCAGGCCCATAAAGCACTCTTGGCCACCCAAAGTGATTACTTCAGAATTATGTTCACTGCAGACATGAGGGAACGAGATCAGAACAAAATTCATTTAAAAGGTCTAACAGCTACCGGTTTCAGCCACGTTCTTCAGTTTATGTATTATGGAACTATAGAACTGAGTATGAATACTGTTCATGAAATCCTTCAGGCGGCAATGTATGTTCAGCTTATAGAAGTGGTGAAGTTCTGCTGTTCTTTCCTATTAGCCAAAATCTGCTTAGAAAATTGTGCAGAAATTATGAGACTCTTAGATGATTTCGGTGTTAACATCGAGGGAGTCAGGGAGAAGCTGGACGCTTTTCTGCTAGACAACTTTGTGCCACTCATGTCCAGGCCTGACTTCCTATCCTATCTGAGCTTTGAGAAGCTCATGTCTTATCTGGATAATGATCATCTGAGCAGGTTTCCAGAAATTGAGCTATACGAGGCTGTGCAGTCTTGGCTGAGACATGATAGACGACGATGGAGACATACAGATACCATCATTCAGAACATCAGGTTTTGTTTGATGACTCCATCCAGCATTTTTGAGAAGGTTGGTGCATTTGAAAACAGTAGATAGGACTCCTCATTTAGTTAAAGATGTTGTTATAGATGAGATTCCCAGAGTTGGTTAGGAGTCAAAGTAGTTTTATAAAAATATTTTATATATAAAAAGCTGACTTTGTTATAGCTTATGTATTTAGTTGTTTTTAAAATACATTTTGTGAGTGAAGGGTGAACCAGGTAGGTAGTAGAATAGTTCCACTTTTGAAGTACTTTTAAGGTTGGCTTACAATGTGATACAAATATTACAAATTTGCTTTAGCTTTTTATAATATAAACTGGGTTAAGATTTTTAAAGTTAATATAAATAATCCATGCTAGAATTGACATTGGGGGCAGTTACAATTCTACATGGTACATATACATTAAATGCATTTTGTTATTTAAAATGCAGTAAGGGCAGATATAAATAGCTCTTGATGACCAATAGGCCACAGAGTGATTGTCTTCCATATTCTTACTTATTTCTGTTTCCCATTTCACTGTTGAATACTAACTAAATTTATCCCTGAAAATAGTATATATGCCTAAAAACATTTTGACATTTCCAAATTAGTAGACCATAAATCCTCTATGTATATTCATCAAGCATCCATGTGTACATTTTAACATGTAAATAATTCTATTTTAAACTACTTTCTCTAAAACAGCCTTGGCCTTTTTTGTAAGCATCTTCATTTTTATATCAGAGTCTCACTTGTGATCCATTCTTGCCCAAAGGAGAGAGAGCAGCTTCAGTAATTGCCTAACTTAATTGGTTTCTAATCACTTGGTTACCTCTGGGGCTATGTTTACCTCTTGCATCTTTCCTTTCTAGAAAGCACACAAAACTTCTTTGACAGACACCCTTCATGTTAAAATACTCAGCTTTAGCTACTAACAGATCATGTGGAAAAATATAATCTCTGAAAAGGAAGTTTGTTTATGCCATTTGAAAAATAAACAAATTCGTGCCTTTGAATAACACTCAGCAGACTGGCATGTTTTTCTTTTTTTCCCTTCTGAACTGCTATGAAATGTCATTATCTTTTTTTTTTTTTCCGAGACAGGGTTTCTCCGTAGCTTTTTGGTTCCTGTCCTGGAACTAGCTCTTGTAGAAATGTTATTATCGTTAGTAGAGAATTTTATGGAATTTTATCTTTATTCTTAGAATGTATTAATATGGCAGAAATAATTGAAACTAAAGAATATACTTTTGTTCAGTAAGAACCAGCCCCACATCAACTATGTAAACCATTTGCTACTTATGTTTTGATTTTTTTTTCTACCTTTACTATTGTTTTTATTGCTCTCTTTCCCTGGGGATTCATGTTTTGTCTTTATACATTAAATGAGGATGCTTTTTCACTACTAAAACAGAGCCCCCTACTCCCCGCATTTTAATTAGAGATTGAAGTAGAAAGTATTTCTGAAATAGAAAATAAAATTTCATCTCTTGTGGGACAGAATAATGGTTAACTGAGAGCAGTTAATGCTTTGTAAATGCTGAGCTGCTAGACTAGTCTGCATTTCAATGATCAGTTTTCAAAGTAGGCAATTGTTATAGTGGCTAAAATATAGTATTGGGTAGGTTGTCTAGCAATTGAACTTGCTGATTTCCTTTTGCACCTATCGCATAACAATGGTTATCACCATTGGCTAAGTGTGTGGTTTTTTTCACGATAAAAATATTATTAAGGCTTCTTTCTGAAATTACTTTCTTAGGTAAACTTAAGACCCAGTTGAAAAGAAATTTTTCATTTTTTTTGTAATACAAAAATCTCTCACTTGAATAATACTAGTAAGATTGCCTTAATAGTGTGTGAGATTTATTAAAACAATCTACGACTTTTTAAATGTTGAGATGCACTTCAATTATGCAGATTAGAGGCCTTATCTCTAGAACTATAACTTGAAAAACAAACTATTAGGGAGAATTTGGTTGGCAAATACATATTAGATATGGTTTGGCATGGTGGCATACACCTTTGATCCCAGCACTTAGGCAGAGGCCAGCTATAGAGAGACCCTGTCTCAAAACAAAGAATTTAGACATGTATTTTATATTTTAATCTCTTTGAAAATAGTATCCATGTATTTTTCTTGCAAGTCCCAAACAAGGCCTGTTTGTTTTGTTTTGCTTTGCTTTTTGGTTTTTCGAGATAGTTTCTCTGTGTAGCCCTGGATGTCCTGGAACTTACTCTGTAGATCAGGCTGGCCTCTAACTCACAGAGATTTACCTGCCTCTGCTTCACTCCTGAACGCTGGAATTAAAGGCGAGCGTCACCACTGCCCTGCTAAAGGCCATTTATTATTTTGGGTTTTTCGAGACCGGGTTTCTCTATGGAGCTTTGGAGCCTGTCCTGGAACTCACTCTGTAGACCAGGCTGGCCTTGAACTCACAGAGATCTTCCTGCCTCTGCCTCCCCAGTGCTGGGATTAAAGACACAGGCCACCACCTGCCTTGCTTTAGGCTGTTTTTTTTCTTTGTAAAAAGAGTTTAATTCATTTTTTTATTAATTATTTATTAAAGATTTTGACCTCCTCCCCACCACCGCCTCCCATTTCCCTTCCCCTCCCCCGTCAACTCCCCCTCCCTCGTCAGCCCGAAGAGCAATCAGGGTTCCCTGCCCTGTGGGAAGTCCAAGGACCACCCACCTCCTTCCAGGTCTAGTAAGGTGATCATCCAAACTGCCTAGGCTCCCACAAAGCCAGTACCAGCGAGTCTGGTTTTATTCCATGCTTTTTCAGACCCGGGCCAGCTAGCCTTCAAGGCCGTTTTTTTTTTTTTAACATTGGTTATGTATACCTAGTCCTAGAGTGGGCATAAAAGTCTAAAGCTAAATCCATGCTGCTCCTTATTAATAAGAGAGTCTCCAGGGACAAGGAGTATAACTATTTTTGATTTGTGGTTTTTACCCCATTTTCTGAAATTTATAAAAATGGATTTTTTTTTCTTCAAGTAAGGCTTTTTACTCTATCCCAGGCTGGGCTTAAACATGTTATAGAACCCAGGTTGGCCTCACACTCGGGATAATCTTCCTGCCTCAGCCTTCTCAAGTACAGGAATTACATGCATGTACCACATCTGGCAGGAAGTGTTGGTATGGCCTTATTTTAGCTTTTATGTGTTTTAAATTTTCTGTTGTAAATTTACTTAAACATATAAAAAAGTTGAAAAAAATAGAATGATCACTCCAAAACAAACATAATATGTAAGTTAATAGCTGTTAACATATTTGTTAGATAGAGATTGTATAGTCTTTAGTATGTGTTCTTTTTTCCTTCCTGAACTGGCTCAATGAATGTTGTAGAGCCAGGCAGTGGTGGCATGCGCCTTTAATCCCAGCACTTGGGAGGCAGAGGCAGGTGATCTCTCAATTCAAGGCCATTATACCAGAACTACACAGAAACCAGGTTTCAAAAAAAATAAAAGAATGTTATAGGCATTGTGACCATTCATTCCTAACTGTTTCATGTATCATCTCCCAAGATTAAGGCTATCATCCTACATAACCAAAATACTGTTGTTGTACCCAAAAGAATTAACAATATTTCTTTAGCATCATGTAACATCTAGGTCATTTTCTGTTAGTTCAAAGGTATCTTTTTTGGTTGCTTTTCATGAACTAAAATTTAATCAAGATTTGCACAGTACATTTGGTTGTCTTTGTTTTAATTTTTAATTGCCTCTCCCTTTCCTCATTTGTTTTAAGGATGTTCAAACATATGAAAAGTTGAATGAATGGTGTAATGAACACTTGTATTATGTGTAGCTGTTGCTTTTCTAGCTTTTGAAAATAACTTGTAACTTGTAATTATCAATATACCTCACTCTTAAATACTTAACTGTATTTCTCTGATGAGTAAGGATTTTTCTTATTTAAATACAATACTATTTTTACCTTAGGAACAGTAACACTAAGGCCTATCATCAAATTGCTAATGCATATTCTAGTTTTTGCAGTTGCTTTTAAAATCTACTAGAATCCAGTGTTTTTGCATTGCTTTTTGGCCATCATGTATATCTACGCTTTCTTAATCTACAGCAAACTCCACCTTTTTTTTCTTTTTCTTTTTTTTTTTGAGAAAGACTAGAATGTGTTTCACATTCTGGATGTATTCTAGATGTGTCTGATTATTTCCTTGTGTTGTTAATTTAGTTTCTTTATACTCCTTGTTTCCTGTTAACACAGCTACATTTTAGGGTCTTGGTTTGTTTTTTTTTTTAATGAACAATTACAGGAAAATACTATAATGCCAGAGGAAAAACTCGGAAAACCATTTAGTTGTTCTGATTAGGCTTAGAAAATCATCATTTTTTTTGGTATTATGTTTCCAAGCAGCTCATATCTGTGACTAAAACCAAAACCAAAAATTTTATTCACTCTGTTCTGTATTCAGTTTCGTTTAGAGTAATAAAATTTTTTTCCTTAAAGAAAAAGTAGAATACTTTGGTTTATTGGAGTTAAAACTATATGAAGGGTTAAAATTGAAAGAGTCCTAATAAAGAAGTGAGCCTGAGATTTCGGTTTGTAGTATAAGCTTAGTATGCACTATATTCAGTCTCCAGCATGACCCAAATCAGGTATAACTGACTTGAGTTCCACTGTTCAAAGATTAAGACAACAAAAAGTCGGATTGGAGAAATGACTCAGCAGTTAGGAGTACTGGGCGCTCTTCTAGAGGACCCGGTTCAATTCCCAGCACCCACGTGGCAGCTCACTACTGTCTGTAGCTCTAGCTCCAGGGGCTCCATGATACCAGGGATGCACATGATGCACATAGATATGCATTCAGGCAAAATACCCATACCCATAAAATAAATCTTTTAAAAATGCAACAAAAAGGATGTTTATCTCAAATTTACTTTGGAACTAAGAATTTTTTTTTAAATTATTTATTTATTATGTATACAATATTCTTCCTGCGTGTATGCCTGCAAGCCAGAAGAGGGCACCAGACCTCATTACAGATGGTTGTGAGCCACCACGTGGTTGCTGGGAATTGAACTCAGGACCTTTGGAAGAGCAGGCAATGCTCTTAACCACTGAGCCATCTCTCCAGCCCCTGGAACTAAGAATTTTAAACGTAGGACCTTAGTGGATACTAGCTAGCTAGGTGTTCTACTACTGAACTACATCCCTAGACTTAAATAATTTTAAGATTGATTACATATTGAAATTGCACTTTGGATATATTGAGTTAAATATATCAAAATAAAATTTGACCTTTTGTGCTTTTTAAAATGTGGATAGTAGGGCATGTAAAATTTTGCATCTTTTGGCTTTCATTTGTCATTTGGATTATATTTTTATAGTAGAGTGCTGCTCTAAAGTTAAGGAAGTGAGTTTTCATTAGCAACTTTGAATATACATATAGTAAGCTAATTTTCTCATATTTAGACCCTTCTCCCTAAATTTTCATCCTTTGGTTATGGTTATATACAGTTAGTGTTAAAAAAAAACTCCCAGACCTAAAGATTTTAGTGTGTTTAATGAAGATTAACTGTTAATGAGTGTAGCATCTTTCTTTGTCAGGACCCTTTTTTTCTATCATCAGGAAAATAAGCACCTATACAAAGCTTTGGGAAGAAACTTCTTCCTGTAGTAGTAGCTGTCAGATATAAGCGATGACATCTTAAGAAGCAAAAGAATGTTTCTCATTGAAGAAGAGCTCTACCTAATAGGATCTCAGGAATCTGAATAAGGCCCTCTAGCTCTGTCCAAATCACTAGGATTACTAGGTTTATTCTACTGCCTTATCATTCCCTGTAATCCCTTCTGAATTTCTCTCAGCTCAGCACACTGCCTCAATTTATACTGAGTGCTCTGTGAAGTCAGCCTTGGCCAAGGTTTCCAGATTTCCTGAGTTCCTCAAAGGCATCTCTACTGTTTATTGGAACACTGAAACAGACACGCGCGCACCCCCCCACACACACACACACATACACAGTGCTTTGTGCATATGCATGTGTGTGTTTGTCAGGTTGTGTTCACTAAGTGCTTTCTACATAGGTATAGAGTCCAAAAGTTATTCTCATTATATAGGTAAGAAAACGAGTTCAGAAAGGTAGGGACAAGAACAAGTGGCACTGTCCAGACTGGAATCCAGGTCTGCTTATTTCTCATGTCAGCATCTTTCTTAAAGCTGCTAGACTAATCAGAGCCCCTTGAGGTACATAATACATGCTGTTTACCTGTGATTCACCTTTAGTCATTTAGAAATTGTTAGTAGAATTGGGAAATTCTAAAGTGGTAGCATGAACAACACAAACCTAAGAAATTCATAACCCTGAAAGAATATAAGGTATGAAAACACATTTTTGTTATTACTGTTTAATCAAACCTCACAATTTCAGAGTCTTTTTCAAATTTAGATTTTTATGATGCTGGGTGGGGATTATACCCATGTCTTCACATATTTTAAGAAAGCACTTCACCACTGAGCTACATTCCAAGTTAAATCTTGTCTTTTTGAAACATAGTTGTTTAAGTTATGATTTGTTTTTGTGTCGAAGATTCTTAGTTTTGAAACTAGACTATAATTTCAATTTTTACTTAAGCAGTTATCTTTGGCATGCATTTTTACTAGCTTTGATGGCCTTTGCATCTGTTAACAAGGAATAAGGCCTGTTAACACAATGAATTTCAGTAGAGCGTTAAATCATTTAAATCATGCTCTTTGTTTTATTTTTGTTTTGTGATAGGGTCTCATTGGTAACCTAAGCTTGGCTGGAACTCACCATATAACCTAGGTTAGACTTGAATTTAAGACAGTTCTTCCACCTTAGATTCCTGAGTGCTACCATTATAGTTGTGCGGTTGTGAGCCATTGTACCTGGCTAGTCTTGTTTGGTTTGTTTTTGTGGGTTTTTTTTCTTTTTGAAGCAGAATTTCTCTGTGTAACAGCCCTAGCTGTCCTGAAATTTGCTCTGCAGACTAGATTAGCCTCAAACTCAGAGATCCGCCTGCCTGCCTCTACCTCCCAAGTGCTGAAATTAAAGGCATGCACACCACTGTCCGGCTTAAAAAACAAGAAACAATATGGGTCTGTCAGATGGCTGAGCAGGTCAGGGCAGTGTAACCAAGCCTGACAACCTGAGTTCCATCCCTGGGACCTAAATGGTAGAAGGAGAGAACTGACTTCCAAAAGTTATCCTCTGACCTTCACACATGCCATGACTATACATGGCCACACATACATAAATAGATACAATAAATTATCCAGTAAATGCATATTTGCCAAAATACTTTACACAAAAGGCCTTATTTGTAACAATTTTTAAAATTATATATATAATATATAGTGTATATAGTGTTCTGCCTGCATGTATGCCTGCAGGCCAGAAGAGGGCACTAGATCTCATTACAGATGGTTGTGAGCCACTATGTGGTTGCTGGGAATTGAACTCAGGCCCTCTAGAAGAGCAGACAATGCTCTTCTTAACCTCTGAGCCCCAACAAAATTGTTAAATTATTGATTAGAACACATTTGTTGATTTCTTTAATATAGTGACATAGCAGGAATGATGGCTCCTGTAATTCTAGTACTTGGAAGGCTAAGATAGGAGGATGGCCTAAATTTGAGGCCATCCTGAGCTACAGTGTACGTACAATCTTGTTTCAAAAACCCAGAAAATAAATAATAAAACATAGTCTAGTGGCATCAACATTTTTTTTAATTTTGATGCTACTAGGAGGTAAGCCAGGGCCTCATACTTGCTAGGGAAATTTTTTCCCCTTAGCTACAATCTTGTCCATATTTTAACATCTTTGAACAGGAGCATCTTCATAAATCATAAATATGCATAAGGTAATGCTCAGCATGCTGTTGACCCTCTAGTAGATATTATATTAATATGAATTAGCTTCAAAATTATTAAGTCCTGTGAGGATAGAGAAACAAATTAGTTCTGTTCTGTATTTAGGGTTTTATAGTTGATTTGATTGCCTGTTTATTAAGAAATCAGACTATATAGATATAGTCTGCTTTAAGTAAACCCATCATTCTTATTTCAGACACATTGCTTTATGAACTACCTCATGATATTCAGACTCTGTAGTGTGGTTTTTCCCCCCTTATTGGTTAAGCATAATTCTCTGTCTTACCTCAAAACTGGATTTATATAAAAATTATTTTTTTTTCTGGTTAGAACACCCAAAGGCATCTACTCTACCACTGGGCTTTCTGATGAGTCCCTACAGTTTTTTAAGTGCAATGCTAATGTTTTTAGGAAGGAAAGGCCATAATGTGTGTCTGTTGTGTGTACAGAATTTAGAATAGTACTTTTTCTATCACTGAGAATATATTTGTACTTAATAAATGTTTATTTTGGGACTATTTACTTCTTTGGGCTGGCAAGATGGTTCCGTGGGTAAAGGTGCTTGCTGCCAAGCCTGATGACCTGAGTTCAATATCTGGGACGTACATGGTGGAAGGAGAGTGTTGTCCTCTGATCTTAATCCATACCCATGTATATGTAATATAATATTTACCACTTGGACAATTTTGATAGCTTAAAATACGTCTTTATTAGTGAAAATTCAAGTCAGTGAAAATAATATTTCAGAAAAGCTTTCTAGCACTTTGATATTTTAAGACAGGATCTCATCTAGCCCAGGATGGCTTAACTTTCTTGCCTCAGCTTTCTGAATGATGGGATTACAGGCCGGCGTCATAATGCTCACCTAGAGTTAATGGCTTTAAAAACTATGAAACTAAAAAACTAAAACCTTTAAACTGAGCCTTTAATCCCAGCACTCAGGAGGCAGAGGCAGGCAAATCTCTGAGTTTGAGGACAACTTGGTCTACACAGTTTGAGGACAGCCAGAGCTACATAATAAGACCTTATCTCAAAAACAGCAGCAACAAATCCCAAAACAACAAAAACCTGCAAATGGTGGCACACTCCTTTAATCTCAGCACTAGGGAGGCAGAGGCAGGCAGAGAGTTCCAGGACAGCCAGGGATACACAGAGAAACCCTGTCTCAAAACAGCAACAACAAAAACCAAACAATAAAATACCCCCCCCCCCCAGCAAAACCCCTACATTTTGGTTTCTCAGAGAAATAGCTCAGTTGGTAAAGCATGAGGCTTCAAGTTTGATTCCTAGGATCCATGCAGGAAAATAGTCTGCCATGATGTTGCACATTTATAATTTCAGCACAGAGGTGAGAGTCCTGGTGACCAGCCTAGTTAAATTTGCCAGTTTCAGGCCAGTGAGAAATCTTGTCAGAAAAACAGGTGAACACCAGAAGAATGACATCCAAGATTGACCTCTGTTGACCACATGCATATACACATACACACCTGAAAATCAAAGCTACATTTTAAAACAAGCCTAAAGCATTATGAAGTCACCTAGGAACTAGTAGAATTTATGCATGAGGGTTTGAGTATCTAAAGTATGCCTTAGAGTATAGTGGCGTCAGTGTTCTTCACCAAACACTAATCCTCCACACAGTTTCTCCATCAGCATTCACAGTGGACTGTTAACATAGTTACTGTTCTTAATCTCATGCTTGTGGTATGATATTCTCATTAATTGAAGTACAGCCCATGGGTACAGTGTAGATCCTGTTATTATAGGTCTGCAATCCCTTCATGTATGTTTTTGGAACATGCTGTCTGATCTTGATACTTGTAATTTTAGCACTGTTTAGTCAAAACTTCTTGAAAAGACTTTATTTATATCTAATTACTTTGGTTAGAGCTAGAATAAGTGGAAATTTCCTTGTAACCCTCACAGTTTTAGAAACATACGAGAAAAAGTGCTGTGTTTTTGACAGTAATATTTTGGGTATGTATTTGTATTATATGTGCATGTGTGTATTAAGTGTTTATGTATGTAGGGTGCTTGTACATGCAAAGAGAGGCTAGAGGAGGATGTTGGTAGTCTTCTGTCACTTTGCACCTTAGTTTTTGAGAAAGAGTTTCTCACTAAACCTAAAGCTTGTCGTTTTAGCAAAGTTGACTAGCCCTTGAGCTCCTGGTATCTGCTTTTCTCTGACCCCCAATTCTGGCCGGCCAGCTCCTGGGTGCTGGGGATTTGAATTCAGGTCCCTTGCTTTCACAGCAAGTGCTGTTTTACCCACAGAGCCCAGCTCTGTAAACATATTTCTAAAGAAAGAAAATTAGACATTTGACCAGAACTTCTGGTAAGCTTGAGTTGTGTTGAAAAGTTTAAAATCCTCTTCAGCTATGAAATAGCTGCAGATAGAACGCTAAATTGCTTAAATGAACAGTTAACTCATTTGCTCTTTGGAGTGAAAACAAAAATGGGTGGGTTTTCGTTTAGGAGCCAGGCCAGCATTAAACATACTCTGTTACTTTGGTCTCCTTTTTGCTAAACTTTCCTCTCAGACCCCATAGACTAAGATGCCCAGAATTAATGTATATGCAGGTTTTTTTCTAAAAAAGCAACCCACAGTGTTTTTTAGGCTTTGAAATCTGCTGTGTATACAGAGTACTTTTCCCCCTTACCTGTGACTTGGATTCAGTTTAGGCTGATAGTTTTTTCAAGAATGTCAGAAGCCTAGATGTTGACTGCTGTTAGAACCTTGATAAAGGCAGTCAGGATGTTAGGGGTTAGTTAGTGTACAGGAACCTGTTGAAAACAGGAATTTGAAAGCTCAATCTTAAGCCAGGCATGGTGGTGCATACCTTTAATTTTATCACTCAGGAAACAGAGGCAGGCAAATCTCTATGGGTGCTAGGCCAGCCAGGACAACATGGTAAGAACATGTTTTCAGAAAAAAAAAACATTTCAGTGTTCCCCTTTTTAATAAAAAAGAACAAAGTCAACTGTGAGTTCGAGACCAGCCTGGTCTACAGAGCTAGTTCCAGGACAGGTTCCAAAGCCACAGAGAAACCCTGTCTCGAAAAACCAAAAAAAAAAAAAAAAAAAAGAACAAAGTCAAGAGAATAAGGACCTCTTTGCTGATGTGTAAGAGAAGTAACCCTTTTTAATAAGTTGGGAGAGATAATAGAAAAACAGAAAATTAAAAGGATTAAAGGGAGCTGAATATGTAGAGAGCTTGCCCCTAGCGTGGATTCATCTCCATCACTTTGAAAGAAAAAAGACTAAATGTTAGTTGGGCAGTGGTGACACATGCCTTGAATACCAGCACTTGGGAGGAATAAGTAGGTAGACCTCTGTGGTTCGAGGTCATTCTGGTCAACAGAGTGAGTTACAGGACAGTTGGGGCTATTATACAGAGAAACCCTGTCTCGAAAAGCAACAAGAAAAACAAATGTCAGAATGACTGGAGAAAAGGTTAGGAGCAAGAAGGAACAGGGGGAATGTTTAGATTTGAGGCCTTGAAGTATTACTATTTTATTGTGTTTTCATGACAGGGTTTCTCTGTGTAGCCCTGTCCATTCTGGAAATCAAGCTGTAGACCATGTTGTCTCAAACTCAGATTCACTTGCCTTTGTCTCCAAGTTCTGGGTTTAAAGGTATGTGCCACCTCCTCCTGGCTTGAAGTCTTAGTTTTTCAACTTATTACCTGAAAATGAACCACATTTCCGTAAGCACTATTCCATGACTTACTGAGAAATTATTTTTAAAATTAAACCTTTTATTTGGCTTGCTTGCTAAATACATTTATGAATAAAATATATAGTAGAGTATATTTCTGTAAATACAAAAAGATTCCTCATGAATTCTAGAACTTGTATTGCTTAAATAAAAATTTTCAACTTTATTTTTATTTCTTAACTTTCAGGTCGTTTATCTTTAATAATCTGGAAGATTTTATATAGAGAGAGTTTTTCGAGACAGGATTTCTCTGTAATTTTGGAGCCTGTCCTGGAACTAGCTCTTGTAGACCAGGCTGGTCTCAAACTCATAGAAATCTGCCCTTCTATGCCTCCTGATTGCTGGGATTAAAGGCATGCGCCACCACTGCCCAGCTCAGTTATTCAAATATTAAGAATTATTTTAAAATAATTTCCTACTTTTACCATTTCTGACAATGCTCTGTCATACTGAAGTTGTAAGAAAATTAAGCTTTCTAAGCACATTTAGTTTGAATTTTTTATAAGTAATCTAGATATGGCTTAAAGCATGCTGGAACATGTGTACCCCCAAATGTTAGCACTGTACCATTTTAAGTAAGAGATTGGAGCATCAGCATAAAGCCCTGAAACCAATCCCTCTCTGATACCAAGAGCTGAGTAATCATAATATTACTACCAAAAGGATTGGCACCTAGTCTAAACTTATTTTTTATCACCATATTTTTTAACAAAGGGGTTAATAAAAGCCATTTTGAATCTAGCTTTTTATTTTACATAAATCAGTATAAGCTTTAGTTCTGATGAATATTTTGTGCTTTTGAGGAGAAAGCTCAGGGCCTTATGAATGCTAGGCTAGGACTTGACCACACCCTTATCTCCCAAGCATGATTCCATAAAGACTTTGACATGGTAATTTTCCAATACAACACATGAAGACTGCCCCACATTTTCCTGACAACCAAAACTTTTATCAAACGAGCCAGGTGTAGTGCCACTTTCTAGCACCTGGGAAGCTGTGGTACAATAATTTCTGATAAGTTCAAAACTAGCCTAAGCTACATAGTGAGTTCCAGGCCAGCCAAGATTACATAGTATGACCTGTCTCATTGCTAACCACCACCAAAAACCCAAAATTAACCAGAATGCAGCTGTGGTTTCTAAAAGTAAGTATTTGTTTTAGCACAAGCCCCATGATAGTACTTTTATTTTTAGGTATTTCTCTTGTGAAGATGGGATCATGGTAGAGAAGTGAGAATGAAACTTAAAACCAAGATACAAGCTTACACTCATCATTCTGAAGCTTAAGTTAGCATTTTTGGGTATAGGAAGAGTCAGAAGTGTCTGCTCATCCAACTAGTGTTCCCTGTAAGGAAGAAAGTATCTAAAGGAATGTGGCTCAGCATCTCACACTGAAGGAAATATTAATATAGAAGATTTTTTTTGGTTTAGTGGAAATATGTTTGACATTTAAAAATTATTTCATGACTGAGGATACTATAGTTCAGTAAAAGGGAACTTGCCTAGTGAGTGTGACCTTGAGTTTGATCACTAGGACTATTCAAAACATGAAACAGCTTATAGTATCATTGTTGCTTAAAAACCTAATTTTTAGACTCTAGCTAGCTTAATAGATATTTAAAATTTCAGATTTTGAGTTAAATCTAGTAGATTGTAGGGAAATGCCTGTTAATATTACAAGTTCATTTTACTTCTCAAAATTTAAGGTAGTATGAACAAGTTACCTTTAAAATTTGCTTGTTTAAGCCTGGCAATGGCAGTGCACACACCTTTAATCCCGGCAGTCAGGAGTCAGAGGCAGGCATATCTGAGATTGAGACCAGCCTGATCTATAGAGTGAGACTATATAGTGAAACCCTGTCTGAAAAAAAATATGCTTGTTTAGCAAGTGGATTGTATAACATTTTGAGAAACAGAATTTTTGCTCTGCTCTAGTTGCTGTTTTTAACATATTTAAGGAGCCACTGTTAGAATTAATCCTGTGTCATATTTCTTCCTTCCCTAACTATATGCATGTATGTGTGCACACAAGTTAAATTGAAAATGTTTGAGGAAGAAATGGCCAACTAATAATTCAGACCACTGTTTTTAAGAGATGATATGTATGTCCTAGGATTTTATTATAAAACAAAATGCCACTTTTATAACAAAATTCTTACTGTATGAAAGCAGGAAAAGTGATAATCTTTCCAAGTGTTAAAACAAGACAAGCTTTTTATATTTATGAAAGGAGAAGGAAAGTAATTCAAAACATGAAGATATGTCATTCTATATTTGTCTTTTGAGAGCACCTGATATACAGATGGCTAAGCTGTTACATGAAAGATGGATGATGCGAGAAATGCCTTTTTTATGAAAAGATGAGTCACATTTGTTTTTGGGTAGCTCTCTTCATGAATACACTTCAAAGGATTTCTTTCATATGGTTTTACCGCCATGCTTTTTTAAAAGTAGAGTGCATGTGTATGTATAAAATTCCTTAGGCCAAGATTGAAATAAGTAATTGGTTGTGCTTATTGTTACTGTGCAATTTTAGAAAAAGCATAGCAGTTAGAAGCTCTGGGAAAAGAGCAAAGCAGATCTAGAACTTGCTTCGGCCAAAAGCAATTGGAATTAAATTTCTTTGGTTGGAAGGTCTTTGAATTAGCTGTTTCAAAAGGCATATATTCCAGTATTGGAGACTTAGGGGTAGAACAGTTTGATTGGGCTTGAACGTGGAATTGAAGTAAATTTTGTAAGCTCTTTAGAACCCAGGTTTCAAAAGAGCACAATAGAATGTATGGGGAAGAGGACAGTGAAACTAGAAGATTAGGTAGAAACTGCAAGACTGGAAAGTGATTCCCAAAGCAGGTAAACTGGGCCAATTTGATGAGATCTGTAAGAAGCAGTGTTAGAATGTGGAAGGGGATGTCAGGTCATCTAGCCTAGTCTTCTGAGACACTGGAACCCCTATTTACTGTTCCTGCTGGTAGTCATTACCTCTAGTATCAGAGGGCTTGTTGACTCCAGAGATCCAGTTGTCTCGATTTGGAGCAAATTAGGTACCTTTTAAAACTGATTATTACAAAAAAAGGCTATGACCCTTGTAAAAAAATATATTCTAACCCATATAAAATCAATTTGGGGTAGACCTCGGGAACTTGCTGGTAGTTGTGTATTGAACACATGTGGATCCCCCATATGTGCTTCCAACTATAAAATAGTTGATTTTTATTTAAGAATATATGTATTGTTCTTTGGTTTTCCTCATTTAACATTCTGAACATCTGTCAGTACATTTTGGGTTCATTTCACATCATACACAATCATTAAAATGATGGTATATACCATAGTTCATTCAACTAATTATTTTTTTCTTTGAGATAGGGTCTCTGGTTGGCCTGGAACTTAGGTTTATCTATAGCTCACATAGATCCATGTACTCTGCCCCCCCCCAAGTTCTGGGATTAAAGGCGTGTGCCACCTGAGGTTTTTTTCCTCTCTGTTGTTAATTTCAGTTTTTCTTCTTATTTTTACTTTAAGATGCTTTTTGTTTAATATCTGGTACTTTGTGAAGATTCAGCATTTTACTGCATTCTTACAGTTTCATTCCACTCTTCATAATACTTGCTCTATGAACTTGTTTCTTAGCATCTGAATTCCAGATAACTGCTACATCAGGTCACTTTCTCATTTCTCTCCTCAAGGTGTTGTACAGTTAAGGAGTTAGTGTTATACTTCACAGAACCTCCAAGCCTTCCTAAGCTTCCTTGCAAAGTTCCTGATTTTTTTTTTTGGAAAAACTTGAGAGCTTCCTGTCTAGGATATGAAGGTTTCTCCTTAATCTCTGAACAAGGCTGCTTTCTGTAAAGTAGTGTTCTATTAGTATATTAGCAGTCATGTTTCAGTTAGGTCCAAAATAGGTTCCTCTGATTTCTGTCTCTACAGACCAACTTTTAATGTAACAGCTAATGAATTTTGTACATGGGCACATGACAGACACTAAACTAAATCCTTTGCACGTGGGCTATCTCAGTCTTCTCCAAAATTAAGAAGCATAGGTGATATCCCAATAATAACAGATGAGGAAACAGGATTAAAGGTTCAAGGTTGGCTGGAAAGATGGTTGAATGGTTAGGAGCTCTGGCTGCTCTTCCAGAGGACCCAGGTTCAGTTCCCATATAGCAGTTCATAACTGTCTGTAACTCCAGTTCCAGGGGATTCGACACCCTCAGACAGTCATACATGTAGGCCAAACACCAATGCACATTTAAAAAACAAAAGCTTCAAGGTTGTACAGCTGATGTGTTCCCAAATCAGAAATTGAATCCTTAATCTCCATACTGGATTGGTTGTTTAATTAGTATGCTGGACAAAATTCTATTATTTAGGAATTTGTGTGGCACCCAGGCCACTGGTTGTGCACTTTAAACCCTTAAATTTGTAAGTTGAGGTTTGTGGTCCCTGCTAATTTACTTTTTTCTCTCTCCTCCTTACTTTCCTTTTCTTTCTCTCTTTCAAGATAGAGTTTCATGTAGCTCAGGCTAGCATCCATCTTCCTATGTAGCTGAAGATGACCTTGAACACCTGGTCTTTCTGACTGGTAGGATGCTTAATTCTTGTTAATCATACATCATTAATTCTTGTTAGTCCATACTTACAGAGTATGAACTTTTAGTTCCAATAAATCAATAAGGAAATGATAAATGAATACAGCACACTATTAGACAATTTATAGAAAGAGTGAATAAGAAAGGAAAGTAGAAAAACACTCATTTTTACTCATGAAATTTTAAACTATCATGTCTGCACACCTCCCTCAACAAAACAATATTTCACTAGGTAATCAGTTCAGCTTCCACTTAACCTACTGTTTACTGAATTCCAGGCATGTGCCACCATGACTGGCTTGAAGTAGAGTTTTGATGGTCTTAATTTCTTTTTTAAGAGTTCTGGGAACCAAATCCAGGGCTTACATAGGCTAGGCAAGTACTCTGCAATTGAGTTGAATATCTCCAACTCTTTGGAATCCATTTTAAAAAGTCTGTCTATCTATCTATCTATCTATCTATCTATCTATCTATCTATCTATCTATCTATCTATCTATCTATCATCTAGCTAGCTAGCTTTTTCAAGACAGGATGTCTTTATAGCTTTGGGGCCTGTCCGAGAACTCACCCTGTAGACCAGACTGGTCTTGAACTCACAGAGATCCACCTGCGTCTGCCTCGCAAGTGCTGGGATTAAAAGCATGCGCCACCATAGCCCAGACATTTATTTTTTGAAGCAGTCTTTTCTCATTTTACATACCAGTTCCAGTTCCCACTCCCTCCCCTTCTCCTGACCCCCAGCCCACCCCCATCCACTTTGGGACCCATTTTTAAAATGGAAAGACTCCTTTTTACTTACAAATATGATACATGATAAAGAACCAAAAATATTTGTGAAATTCCAGAGGGAATCACTACTAATGTAAGTAAGCTTATATAAAAATGTATTTAGTTGGTATAGTGCCAGGGTACTGTTGTTCTTCAGAAAAATGAACAGAACATACTGAGGCTTTGGGATATAGCTCAGTTGGTAGGATGCTTGCCTGTCTTTCAAGACCCGAGTTCAGTAATCAGTACCAATAAAATAACTGACTGATCCAGGTGATGATGGTGCGCACCTTTAATCCCAGCAGTTGGGAGGCAGGAGCAGGTGGATCTCTGAGTTCAAGGCCAGCCTGCCTGGTCTACAGAGTGAGTTCCAGGAATGTCAAGGTTACACAGGGAAACCCTGTCTTGAAAAACAAACAATAATAAAATAAAAATAAACAACTGAATATTCTGTGAGCATCTTTCCATGTTAAATATGTGAACTAAAATGATAAAGGATTGGGTCTTTTTCATATTTTTCTTTTTGCAGTCATTTGTTCATAGTTTTTATTTGCTGAATTCTTCTACACTTGTTTTAATAGAAAGAATTGAGCTGAATTTGTAATCATTGTCATCCCAGTAACTGATTTTTTTTTTCAAGACAGACTGGGCTGGAGAGATGGCTCAGAGGTTAAGAGCATTGCCTGCTCTTCCAAAGGTCCTGAGTTCAATTCCCAGCAACCACATGGTGGCTCACAACCATCTGTAATGGGGTCTGGAGCCCTCTTCTGGCCTGCAGACATACATACAGACAGAATATTGTATACATAATAAATAAATAAATTTTTTTTTTAAAAAAAAGACAGACTTTCAGGTAGCCCAGGCTGCTTAAAATTTACTATGTAGTCAGAGATGGTCTTGCAGTTCTGGTCCCCATGTCTGTTTTCCAAGTGTTAAAATTACAAGCATGCACTAACACACCAGGCTATCAGTTTTTGCTAAGGACAGTTATAGTTTCTTTTCATTGAGATGAGTCATTAGGTCCAATCACTTGCTAGGATTTTTATCTTTCTGGTTTTTTGATATAGGGTTTCTTTTTGTAGCTTTGGCCATTATGGAACTCACTCTATAGACCAGGCTAACCTCGAACTCACACAGAGATCCACCTGCCTCTGCCTCCCTAGCACTGGGATTAAAAATGTGCACCTCCACCACCACCTGGCTAGCTAGGTTTTTTATTAATGAACATATTATTAAAAAAATTTTCTATCCCTGAAGGGGAGCAGAGAAAAATGTGTAGTTCAATTAAAAAAAAGCCATGTGAAGATGGAAAATACATTAAAAAAATTCTATTCAGCACGTGGGATGCAGAGGCAGGTGGATCTATGTGAGTTTGAGGACAGCCTGGTCTACAGAGTGAGTTCCAGAACAGCTATGGCTACACAGAGAAACCCTGTTTTGACAAAAACAAATTCTTTTTTTCTAAAGCAGAATGGAAGCTGTATTCCCAACATACTAGAAATAATAAGCACTTTAGAATAAAATTGTCTTCAGATTCTGGATCTACCAGTTTAGTTATGTAAATAATTTGAGCGAGTAAGTCACATAATATCCTAAGCCTTAATTTTCTTAGCAGAAAATCAGGGATTGTTATTGTTCTCTTACAGGTGGAATAATTTTAACAAGATCTACACATATGAAGTGCCCAGCACAGCTCTTGTTTACCATCTTCTGGAGTTAGACAAGACATTTTGCCTTTCCTAGTCTAGTGAAGCCCATGGAGGGAACCTCTATATCAAAGTGATGGTCTTATTTGCATAAATGAAATGCCTGGAGTTACAAAGGACAACAATTATATTGAATACAGTTGAAACATTTAACTTTATCTTTTTGGACTTACCTGGGAGAATTCATGACAGGATGGATTAATGAAAAACACCTAAGAAGAGAAAAGAGAAAGCTCATATACCTGCTTTTGACTTTTTATTGAACTATCAGTTTGGATTTCCAACAGGCTCCTAGATATTTCCTCCTTCAGCACCCTGCCAGCAATTTTCCTGCCAGGGAAATAAATGCCTCTCCCAAAGCCTAGCAGCTTTTCTTACATCTATAATCCACCACTCATGTAATATCTTAAGTTTAAGTCCACAAATCACATTAAAGTTTTCGCTTTCCTACTCTGTCAAATTAATCATGGTCATCTGTAGAATTGTTTACATTGCTGAGGAAGGCACCCAGGTCCTTGCCACATGGTAGGCAAGTACTCCACTACATCTCTAGCCCTCATCTTAGAATAGTGAATCCTTGTTATTGAAAACGGGATTTTTTTTCTCTGCTGATTTCCAACATCCTCTTTTACAAAGTATTTCTTGGCAAATTTAGGTATATATATTATATAACTTATTTTTTCTAGACAGGGTTTCTCTGTGTAACAGTCCTAGCTGTTCCGGAACTCACTCAGTAGACCAGACTGGCCTTGAACTCACAGAGATCCTCCTGCCTCTGCCTCCTAAATGCTAGGATTAAAGGGATTAAAAGCATGGACCACCCCAGCCTGACTGATACATTCTTATACCTAAAGTGCTACTATACAGAGATGTGCTGTACTACTTCATACCTGTCAACTTGACCAATTTATGTATGCTTTAATTTTTATAAATATATCCTAAGTTCTTTGAGGAAATAAACCATTTCTTTTCTTTTCTTTTCTTTTTTTTTTGAGAGAAGGTTTCTCTGTAGCTTTAGAACCTGTCCTGGAACTTGCTTTGTAGATAAGGCTGGCTTTGAATTCACAGAGATCTGCCTGTCTCTGCCTCTTGCTATTAAAGGCATGCACCACCACTGCCTGGCATAAACTACTTCTTACACTTACCTTTCTATCTCCCAGTAGTGCTTAGTATAGCTCTTAGAAGTACTTCCTAAGATCTTGATAGTAGTCATGTTAAAGTAGTTCTACTTCCAAAAACAAAGGAAAAGTTGACCTATTTTCTCCTGGTTTGTTATTTAATAGGATTTGTTGATGACATACTAAATCTTCATGTCAAAAACCTTCTGGGAATTCTGTATGTACATAAAATTTTCACTAACTCACTACCATAACTCTCCACATGATGCACTTAAGGTTGTTTCGTGGTATGTAATATCATTGGTTAAAAAAGCTACAGTTGAGGTCTTTTTCTAATATGAAGCCCTGTTTATGACCTGATCACCACTTGCAGCCTAGGGCCTAACATATAACAGTGTCTGATAATAGACTTTTTCATAAACCCTGTTCTGTTTAAAAATTAACTTATTCCTTAAAAAGAGATTGTTTACTTTTAAAGGCTTGGGGGAACATATATGTAATTATAAATGCAAGTTACAGAAACAAATACAATGAAAAAGCTTTGTAGAAAACAAAGTAATTTTTCCAGGAAAAAAGTTTTAGCAAAGGAGTCTTAAAATATCTTGATCATAGTAGGCATTGATAGTTTGTTTAACATTTATGCCATATCTTTTGGTTAAATTCTTTTACTTGTATTCCTAGGTTAAGACATCAGAATTTTATAGATATTCTCGACAGCTACGCTATGAAGTTGACCAAGCATTGAATTACTTCCAGAATATTCACCAGCAGCCCTTGTTAGACATGAAATCAAGCCGTATTCGTTCTGCCAAACCACAAACTACAGTATTCCGAGGAATGATTGGACATAGCATGGTTAATAGTAAAATACTTCTTCTAAAGAAACCAAGAGTCTGGTGGGAACTGGAAGGCCCCCAAGTACCTCTGAGGCCAGACTGCCTTGCTATTGTCAATAATTTTGTATTCCTGTTAGGTGGAGAAGAACTAGGCCCAGATGGCGAATTCCATGCATCTTCAAAAGTGTTCAGGTATGATCCAAGACAAAATTCTTGGCTGCGTATGGCAGACATGTCTGTACCCCGTTCAGAATTTGCTGTTGGTGTTATTGGGAAATTTATTTATGCTGTAGCAGGCAGAACAAGAGATGAGACTTTCTACTCGACCGAAAGATATGATATCGTTAATGATAAATGGGAATTTGTAGATCCTTATCCAGTTAACAAATATGGACATGAGGGGACAGTACTCAATAACAAATTGTTTATCACTGGAGGAATCACTTCGTCTTCCACATCTAAACAAGTATGTGTGTTTGATCCCAGTAAAGAAGGGACCATAGAACAGCGGACCAGGAGAACTCAAGTAGTCACCAATTGCTGGGAAAATAAGAGCAAGATGAATTATGCCAGATGCTTTCACAAGATGATATCTTATAATGGCAAGCTTTATGTCTTCGGTGGTGTCTGTGTGATCTTGAGGGCCTCTTTTGAATCTCAGGGCTGCCCTTCCACAGAAGTGTACAACCCAGATACCGATCAGTGGACCATCTTGGCATCCATGCCAATTGGTAGAAGTGGCCATGGTGTGACTGTGCTCGACAAACAAATAATGGTCCTTGGAGGGCTTTGTTACAATGGTCATTACAGTGATTCCATTCTCACCTTTGACCCAGATGAAAATAAGTGGAAGGAAGACGAATATCCTCGAATGCCCTGCAAGCTGGATGGTTTACAAGTGTGCAACCTATATTTTCCAGACTATATAATGGATGAGGTTAGGCGTTGCAACTGATGTCATCTTTCTCCCTAAAAATTAAAAAGGCAAATAAAGCATTTGTAATAAAGTAGTTTAAAAGCATAAAGAAAAACCTCACCAGTTTTCCTATCAAAGCCATTGGTCTAATATTGTAAGTTTTCATTCTGTGCTAGCATCTTTTTCCTTTGAGTGACCTCAGACTCATGCAATAAGTTCATTTAAAGCACTAGCTCTTGAAACTACTTCCAAAAGCAGATTATACTTCTCCACTTACCTGGGAAGTGTATTTTTCTGCTTTAAACATTTCTTCCAGATGTTAGTGTAGGATTTGTGCATCTTCTAAGAGAAGACCCAGTAAGTGTCACTGGATGTGATTTCAGTGTCTGTCTGTCTGAACTCGTTTTAGACATTGTTTTAGTCTGCTATATGTTTTGGTTTATTATTTAAAAGTTTAAAACTCTTGACCTTTTTGCATGGCTTTTGCTGAAAATGCAAAAATTTAAATTTTCTACAAAAGTTTTTTATATCAGAACACTATTTCTAAGCTGCCTTCTCTTATCTGCATTGTGTTAGTGAAAGCATATCCATACTCGCGCACATCCTATAAATATATAAGGCATATCCCTTTTATGCGTGATTAGGATTCTATATTTTTAAGCTAGTGCACTTGCACACACAGTTCGCCATACTTGTTGAAATTTAGATGTAATGTCGTTACTGTATTAATGTTTTTAGAAAGTTAAAATAACTGGAGTCCTCATTCAGTATCAAAGTAGTCTATCTTCAGTCCATACTAGTTCAGTAAAATTTGAACTCATATTTCTGAAACATGTATGGATAAAAAACTTTTACATTTTGTTTTCAAAACTAAACATTAATATTTTATATTAATGTATGTTTTTTCCTTGTTTGAAAATGTTTTTCTTTGCAGTCTGTTTAATCTTGGTTACCCTGTTTTAGTGAGAATCAGAGTGCTCTTTGTCAAGCTCTCAGCCTGCAGCGTGCAAGCACTTTTTAAGAAAAGTCAGGTACTACCCGACTCCTAAGTAAAAGCCTCGTAAAAGTAAGTGCAACTCCCATAGTTTCTATTCAGTAAGGCTGCTGCAGGTGGTGGATGTGGGGCAGCAACTCTTACACAGTTTGAGTCAGTTTCGACTGAGAGGTGAGAAAGGAGTTATGATGCATCTGCTTGATCACTTTGTACAAAATATTCAGTGGCACTAGAGAGATACGTTAACCCTCAGAGTCTTTTTAGTTTCTGGAAGCTACTAGCATGAAGGATAGTCACCCGAAAGTTTGAAATGAATCTTGAATAGCTGTTTTAATGGCGTTTATAATAAATAGTTTAGGATTAACTGCACATTTCAACTCTTCAAATGCAAAGTAACAAAATATAGCTGACAAAATTAAGAGTGATCCGTGTGAGTGGGTCATTCAAATTGATGCCGTTTTCTCATGAGCAGTCTGTATCTGATTAAATCTTACACTGGCATAGCCTGCCAGATCTCTGGATTTTGGTGCAATATTGCAATGCCTTCTATATGGCTGCTGTTGTATAAATTTTTCTAGTTACTTTGTTTTGTTTTATTTTTGCTGCTGGCACCATTGAACATAAAATGGAAGTGTGAAATAATGGAAATGTGAAGATTTTGGGTTTTTCTTCCCCTCCCCCCATGCTGCAAATCAGTGTGAATAAGGCCTGATTTTTCAAAACTGTAAAGCCAGGTGTTTGAGTTTTAGAAAGTGTCAGGTATACTTTCTAAAGAAAACCTTTTTTTCTTTCAGGAATCAGAATAGTGGCTCCTTTTGTGTGTGATCCTTCCATTTTTATTAGGTGGCCTTTCATTTATTTCTGATTTCTGAAAATAAAATTGATATTTGAGTTTCCCTTAGAATGTAGTTAAAGGGTTTTTTTTATTTTAAAAATAAGTTTAATTATTTTGCTTTTTGAAACTATAGGTTAGCCATCTATTTTTTTCTACTATACTTAGAAGTTTATTTGTGTGTCTTTAAAGAAAATGTCTTCATTATTTTTCTTGATATCTTTTGTTGGAAATGACCAAGAAGAGGATATCAGACAGGGTACCCCTATCAAAGGCTTTACACTCCAGTGGCAGTTCTCTTTAATTGCTTTGATACAACTTCATAGTCCTGTGTAGATCAACATCTTCGTAAACAATTGAATAGTCTTGGTCTTCCATTTGGAATAAACAAGGCCAAGGTCAACGATTGTTTCAGAAAATTCATGATATCTTAACTTGAACTAATTCTGGGTTCAGCTTCACGTAAGTCATGTCTGACTATAATCTTAGTAGTAATCAGTTTTGAGCTTTAAGACTAGTTGCTATTGCTTGGGTTCTGAATGTATGAGGAAATCATAGTTCTAATTTAGATTATAAATCCACAAATAACTTACATTCCCTTTTAAAATTATGGTTTAATAGCTGCAAGAGATTTATTTTTGTTATACTAAACTATGAAAATTTTTTCATAGAATTTTTTCAAGCTTTTCTGTGCTTCATTTGGAACCACTTTGTCTATATGCATTGTATATGAACAAGACTGTCATTTTGAAAAACTCAGTAAGTGGTTTGAAACGATATGGTTTAACTGTTAGGATCTTTAAATGTGTCATCTTTCACTTTACATTTTAAATGGTAGACGTCACAAAAAATAGTAAATTTTCTTTAATTGCCTTTTAGTTGGCACCACTTCTTTTCTTAAATGTCTTTGACCTACGTTTTGATGTTAAAGAAAATTCTTGCACTACAGCCTTTTCATAGAATACAAGATTCTCGTGTTGACGGTTTTGTATTGGAAGAAATGCTACTGGTTTCTAAAAGGCAAAGCATTATAGAATGATTAACTTTGTTTGCTAACTTTTTCTGTGTCCTCCTCATTGCTCTATCTTGTATGAGTGTTGCTCTAATTGTGAAATACTTACTGAGCCCTTCTCGTATCTTTTTTAAAGCAGCACCTTTGGACACCTCATTCTGGGAAGCTTGCTTGAGTCACAATAAAGGACACACACACTTGTGTGGGGAAGAAGTGGTAAAATGGAGAGTTTTGTCTTAATTACATGAAACTAAGCTTTAAAATATTTTCTAACAAATTATTTGAGCTGCATAATGTAAACATGTCGAACGTTTTGTGGGACTATTTTTCTATATGTGTATGTGGGTGTGGGTCATAACATTTCAGTTTATAATATAAGTTGTTATTTCAGTTTATAAGCTAGCTCTCAAAAGAAACTAGCTCTTTTGAGAATACATAATTTAAAGGTTTTAGATCGAAGTAAAACAACATAGACAATAGTGTAAATTAGAAATATTTGAGGGCTATATGGCAGTGGAACTGCTAGTGCCAGTTTTCTTGTTTGCCTACCATGTTTTCAGTTTGTTGTTGTTGGTTTTTTTTTTTTTTTTGGTATTCTGAACATTTTGTGAGACCATCCATTTGTTTAATTGCATCTAGAGTCGGTTTGGGAATAAATATCTTCTAAAAAGAGATTTATCTTAAAAATTAAAGTCCTAAAAAATTAGTTTATTGAGAGTTTATTACTTCAGATACCCCATAGGCATGAACTGGAATAGATAATTCATGGAAATCCCATTCTTTTACTATATCAGTATAGCTTCCAATATTATGTGAATAACATTGAGAATGCCATTAGCTTTGTTCCCTCTTAAAATTCTTGGGTTTTCTTTTGACTTCTTTGGGAGCAACTGCATTAAAAGTTACTAATCAGTATATCAGTAAGGATTGGGTGTTTGCTTTCTGAAGGAATGTTCCTAAGAGGTGATCAGAAAGGTTCTTTTCTACCTAACTTGTTTGTGCTCTATACTCTTGGGCATAATTTGTCTATAAAAAATATTTTGACCTTTAGGTACCTTTGGGGCCAGTAGTCAAATAATCCTAGAGCCGATATTAAAATCTTAGGATAATTTAAGGTTTGCCTTTTATACCTGTTTTGAAAGCCTTTACATTTTTTGTCAGGTAATTTTTTCCCAAGCCGTGGATATAATCTATTCAACATGTTTATGCTATCCATTCTGTTTTTAAATTGAAAAAAAAGTTAAAAGTGTTTATGAAAAAATTTAAATAAAATATTTTTAATCTTTAAAAGTATGTCTTTATCTGATTATTTAGTCTTTTATTTAATCCTTCACATTCAAGTCATTAATAACTTAATAAATATTATACTTTGTTATTCTTCAATGTGCCAAGAAAACTGTGATTTCTACCAATGTTTTCAGCAGAAGACTCAAATGAGAACGTTAGAGTGAGATGATTTATATTCTTATATGCAATAGAAATGATATAACAAAGCCAAATTATTAAAGGTCTACTAACAAGACTTTTTCAGTTTTACAGAATAGAAATATGAGAACTGAGAAAAGGCATGTGATCCTCAACTTTAGTTGGTGAGCTTTATGTTTTCTCTGATATTTCTCTCATGGTTCTTTTTAAAAAATAATTTATTTATGTTATATATATCTTGGTGTTTTGCCTGCAAGTATATCTGTATGAGGGAATCAGATCCCCCAGAAGAGGAGTTATAGACAGTGGTGAGCTGCCATGTGGGTACTGGGAATTGCAGCTCTGGAAGAACAGCTAGTGCTCTTAACCGCTGAGCCATCTCTCCAGCCTTTTTCATTGTTCTTAAAGGTATTCCTTAACTTAAAAAATAGGCAGAAAGTAGTCTTAGGTATGTGTGCATGCACACACACGTGCCTTTCATGTGAACTCCTAAGAAACCTCAGCAGGATTCCAAAGGACCTGACTTACTCAGATCATTTTCTAGCTTTTCTGTCCACCACTTCCTGCGCTCTGTTCCAGTGGCCTTCTTACATTCTGTTTACCTTTCGGTGTATTCGTGTCCAGCTTCAAATTGTCTTTCTCTTTCCTTGCCAGTCCACTTAATTTATGAAGCCCAACTGAAATGCTTCTGTGATGGTTGAAGGAGATGTCCCCCAATAATCTCGGGCATTTGAATACTTGGTCCCAAGGGGAGGCTTGGATGTGTGGTCTTGTTGGAGGAAGTGTGTCAGTGGTGGCAGGCTTTTGAGATTTCAAAAGACTTGCCATTTTGAGTGCACTTTCTGTTTCCTGCTTGTAGATAGAAATGTAAGCCCTCAGCTCTTGGCTTCTACTCCACCTACATGCCTGTTACTTCTGCTCTGCCATCATGGAGTCTAATCCTCTGTGACTGTAAGCTTAAAACTCTCATATGATTTTCTTCGGTCATGGTATTTTATCATGACAATAGAAAAATAATACACCTCTTGTATTTCTACCCAGTGAATTTATTGTCTCTTCTACACTCCACTCATTTGTAGCTCTTGATTTCATTCAGTTTGCACAACAGCATAGTACAGAATTCTTTCTAATAGTCTCCTTGGATATAAATACCATATCTTACTGCCTTGAATGGAAAGACCCTCAGGACTAGCCTGTGCTATGTTCATAGTAAGTGTTCATTGCAGCATGACAGGTTCCATTGTAGGTTACAGGCAAGTGCTAGAGGGAGCTAGATGAGTTAGAGGTAACGGTTTCTGGGCTTTTAGCTTGGTTTTCTTTATGTACACACTTCCTACATAATCTTAGCCACACCTATAGCTTCCTTTCAAACTTTAGTTCTGTCACCTGACAAATCCACATTTCTCAACTTAGGGTTCCAGCCAGTTCCTAAGCATTCCTCATGTGTTTCATTGGCATAGTAAACTGAGCATATTTATCTTCTGGATTAGTTACTTTTTTATTGCTGTGATAAAATACCATGAGCAAAGACAACTTAAGTTATTTTGGCTTATGGCTCCAGAAGGATGAGAGTCCATGGCAGTAAGCAGGGCCATGGTGGTAGGAGCATGAAGCAGAGAGCTCATGTCTTCAAATGTAAGCGTGAAGTAGAAGAGAGCAGGTTAGAAGTAGGATAGGCTTTTACTCTAAAGCCCGCCCCAGGAACAGGATTCCTCCAGCAAGGCCATATCTCCTAAACCTCCCCAAACAGCACCACCAACTGATAGCCAGCTGTTCAAATGCCTGAGCCTGGGGGACATTTATTTTTCTAAGTACTGCACTCCTTCTTATATCTGGCCACAATTTTGCCTGGATTATGTGTGTGGCTCTGCCATTGCCTGTGGTAGTTCAAAGCAGAAATCTGCATTGTCCTTACCCAACATGTGAGTTCTCTTTCCAATCTCCAGGGTTTTTTAAGTCAGTCTTACTTTGTGTCCTAGGCTGACCTTGAATGCTGGGTGATCCTACCTCAGCCTTCCTTGTGTAGGGAATACAGGTCTGACATCACACTGGTCTTTTGCCACTTTAAACTCTCATCCATCTTCTTAAGCTTGTTTGGTTCATACTCTCATGGTTCCTATTAGACTTCCTGAATTGTCTTTCTGATCAGCTTCCATATTCTCTTTTCTACACGGTTGCCAGAGAGAGCTCTCTAAAGGTAAATCTGCTCCTGAGATAGAACATTCTTCAATAATTGCCTTTCATCTTGTGAGAGTAAGGTCCCAAATCACTAGCATGCCATGTAAAACCTTTTTCTGACCTGCCCTCCATATTGGGGATGGAACCCTGCACTTACTAGACAACAACTCTACTACTGAGCTGCCCCCCAACTCCCTGTTCAGTGTCTTATATCCTGTACTATATAGCTATGCAAACCTCATGGGTTTCTGAATAGGCTATGTTTTCTTTAAGCCTCATTGCCTTTTGACCCACACCCCACACCCTATCCTCTCTTGACTCACCCTTTCTTGGCCTTCATAAACCAGTCTTGGTAACAAACATTTTCTCGTTGTTTTAAAACTTCTACCCTTTAGTCTTCTAATAGCACTTTGTGTATACTTAGGTCTCACCTTTTCTCATATGTGAGGATAACTCCCTTCCCCATTATACCCCTAACTGTACGTACACTAAGGACAGATACTGTCCCTTTTGTCTTGCACATGGTAAATCCTCAATAAAAATAGAACCCAGAAAATTGGAGAAGTACCAAGAAAATGCTCCCTTTGAGGAGGGAGAGTTGTATTAGAGAGCTTGTCTGCCGAGATTGACTTCCCTGAAGACATCCATTCATTTCTCCTACCACTGCTCTCATGTCTGGAAAGCTGATGTGTGCACACTTACCACAGTTGTCAACAAATACTTCCTGGATATCTCGGGATTCCTGATTCAGGCTGAAAATGCCAAATAAAACAGACCTAAAAGGTGCTTGGCGGAACATCAGTCTCACAAAATGTGGGGTAAGAAAGTATTCACTGGTCTCAGTACAACTGGGAAACAACATATACCATTCCACTTTCTTAGAGAAATTATCAGATTTAGCATTTTAATTATTAAAGGCTCTGAGAAGTTTGCTCTACTCATTCTGATTTTGTTTATGGCCATATAAACTAAATGTTTGATCACAGAGTATTTTTTTATTTTTTAAAAAAGGAAACCTTTTTCATTTTACATACCAATCGCAGTTCCCACTTCCTCCCCTCCTCCCATTCCCTTCACCTTCTCCAGAATATTCTTAAAAGTCTAGCTAAGAGACTGGAATCATGGCTTGGTGTTTCAGAGCACTTTTTCTTGCAGAGGACTTGGGTTTGATTTCCAGCACCCACGTGGTGGCTTACAATCATCTATAACTCCAGTTTTCAGGTTACACATGATACACAGACATAGATGCAAGAAAAATTCTCATAAATCCTTTAAAATTCTTTCTTAGCTACAGAGTTATGAAGACAATGAACATATTATCTAGTGTAGGCACTTTGGGTTACAAAATAGGACTACTCCCTGCAGGCCCAGTCAGATTCTACGTCATGACACCAATATTTGGCCAAGATGACACCACGTTGAGGGTTTCACTTCACAAGGAGGGCCGTACTTTCTCCCTCTAAGAAAAGAATTTGTATAATTTGTACAACTTAAAAGGAGTAGGACTTAAGAGCAGCCAAAGCTCAGCTAATCTCCAAAAGCCGCTACAATAGATGTGTCAAACATTTAAGTCCCCCCTTGTAAAATTTTATTAGAAGCAATTTCCTCTGCCTTTAAATTTCTTTGAAAATATTTTTAATGACTGCTTGGTGTTGTGAAATATATACTGCAATTTATCTGACCTTGTCCCTAGTAGTACAAACTATATTTTAAAGTTCTTTGTTTCAAGATAAGGTCAGTGGAAAATGCTAGCTGCCCCAAGTCTGACAACCTAAGTTTGATCCCTGGATCCCACATGGTGGAAAGAACTAATTATACAAGTTATCCTTTGACCTTTGCAGGTGTAGGATGATAGGTGTACCATGGCACATGCACACCCCCACACGAATGTCATACATTTAAAGTTATTTTGATTTGTGTCTATACTTATAGCATCCAAAATGGAATTTAAAGCATACTACTCTATGCACTTATTTTTGCAGTGCTGGGGATTAAACTCAGGGCCTTATGCATACCAAATAAGAAGAGTTCTATCACTGAGCCATATTTTCATGGCCCCGAATGAACTCAAGAGTCCCTTACAAATAATTGCTGGATTTGGCTCCAGAAAATTGTGGAGTATTATACCCATATTAGTATTGGATATAACCTGATTGCTATATCCTCACTGATACTGAGTACTGTACTTCAAAAAGAAAAAAATGGATACCAATAGATGAAATTTATATTTTAATTCTAATTCTAGTCATTCTCCTCCTCTCCTTCCACCTCTATTTTGAAATAGGGTCTCTTTGTGTAGGCCTGGATGGCCTAAAATTCGGAGAGATCTGCCTGCCTCTGTGTCCTGACTGCTGGGATTAAAGGAGTGACATCAGGTTCAGGGAGAGGGCAACTATGATGATCCCAGGCCTGTGATCTCAGTTACTTGACAAGCTGAGACACGAGGACTGCATGTTCAAGGCCTGCCCGGGCAATTTAGTGAGATCCTGTCTGAAAACACAAAAAGGACTGGGGATGTAGCTCAGTGGTAAAACACTTGCCTAGCATGAGCAAGGACTTAGGCTCAGTTCCCATTAAAACACCTGCCACCACAACCCAAGTAAGATCCATTTTGCTAATGAGGGTGTGTAAGCAACAAATCACTGAAAATAAAAAGTGCTAGAAGAAAAAGCAGCCAGCTGTGGGAGCTCGGGGATTTTAATGCTATGGAAGAAAATGAGGACCAGTTTCATGGAAGAATTAACTCTGTCCTTGGTCAAGCGGGACTGACTTTCACTAGGTCATGCAGATTAAATGGTATTTCTCAACAGGAAAGATGGAAAAAAGGGCTGCCAAGGGAGGAAGACAAAAATGCATTGGGAGGTCACACAAAGCAGAATGCTCTGATTGAGGCATACTCCCCAACCCTAGCCTTCTTTAGCCTGCTTGGTGAACATTTCAGACTTTGACTCTGCTGGCAGAAACAACATAAAACAGTGCCTAGCAAAATTTGTTCTGAATGAAAAATATGTCTGGGCTCATTTTAACTCAAGTGTTTAAGAATTTAAAAACAAGCCGGGCGATGGTGGCACACACCTTTAATCTCAGCACTCGGGAGGCAGAGGCAGGTGGATCTCTGTGAGTTTGAGGCCAGCCTGGTCTACAAGAGCTAGTTCCAGGACAGGCTCCAAAGCTACAGAGAAACCCTGTCTTGAAAAACCAAAAGAGAAAAAAATTAAAAACAATGACAATGAAAAACATTAGAGTTGATCAAATCAATACTAGAAAACATTAGAGTTGATCAAATCAATACTAGAAAACTGACAGTACAAGTATATAGCCAAGATACATTGTAAATGTATAAAATTTTCAAATAAAAAATTAAAATAGACAGTGGCAAAACCTATACAATTACATTTCTAATCTTAGTTTGGACTTCCTTGAAAAGGGATTTAAAATATGGTTAATTGGAGAGACAATTCCAGGAAGCAGAGGTTGGAGGGTGGGACAAGAGATGGTGCCATCCTCCTCTGACCTCTGCATGAATGCTCACAGCCACACACACCAGCATGTGCATGTACACACAGAAAAATAACATGGAAAACTTTATGGATTTATCTCTGTGCAGGGCCATATTGCCATAGTGTGTGTGTAGGACGGAGGACAACTTTTAGGAGTCAGTACTCCCTTTGCACCATGTTGGTTGTGGGGATCTAACTCAGGTCATCAGTCTTGGGGTGGCGATCACCTTCACTCACTGATCCATCTGGCTAACCTGCAAATAATTTAAGATGACTATAGGTCCTCTCTCTGTCTTTTTCTTTCTTCCCTCCTCTTCCTCTTTCTCTCAATAAACTCCCCACTTAAGCTCTGTTTAAAAAAAAAGATAACTATAGGACAGGAATAAAGGCTGCAAGTATATCATCAGACATTATCCTCTGGAGATCAGCTGGATTCAATCCCCCCTCCTTACCTCAGCATCATCCCATCAGAGAGACTAGGAAGCTGGGATGTTTTTCCTCCAACTCTCATGAGTCATTGGTTTAGGGTGGTTCCCAGGGACTGTAACTCCCCAGCACTTCAGGCTGGGGCTGTGGACTGAGGTAATCCTCAAATGAAGAGTTGAAAAGTAGGGCCAGGTGGACAGGGGTATTGAAGGGCTCTCCAACAGACCCCAGTATGGCAAACATGGTGCTGACAGGTTTTGCCTTTTACCGTTCCCTACCTTGTTAAACCATTAGATTACATTCCTAAAGCTAGCCCCCAAAGCCTATTACCGTATTTGGCCCAAAACACCAAGGTCCAACAATCAAATTTCATTATTTGGCTAACATATCCAATCAGGACTTACCAACTCACCCTAGCATAGATACTGCCCCCCTTTTCTCCCTAAAAACCCACTCCTGCAAAAACACCTGCTTGCTGCTTGCTTGCGTGTTGCTGCTGCCACCGCCTTTGCATCAACCCCCTGCTTGCCCCTCTGGAGTGATAAATGTCCTTTGTGCCGAGAACTTGGTGTCTGGGTGTGTCCTGGATTACTCCCAGTGGAGCACCCTCCTTTACATGTATTATAGCACCATCACTGTCCACTCCATTTTGTCAGGAGTCACTCACTCACAATTTGACAAAATTTAGGCTGACAAGATTTTTCAAATAGAGAAATTTAGACACAGCAAATTAGCTTACTTCTAAGAAGTTTAGCAATTAGTTAAAAATAAAATAGCCAGGTGTGTTGGCACACACCTTTAATCCCAGCACTCAGGAGGCAAAAGCAGATGGCTCTCTGTGAGTTTGAGGCCAGCTTGGTCTACAGAATAAGTTCCAGGACGTCCAGGCCTACACAGGGAGACCCTGTCTCAACAAAACAAAACAAACACACAAAAAATCCAAGGCCTTGTTTGGAATTCACAATGTTCTGAATACAAGAAAAATATGTTGGTACTATTTTCAAGGAGCTTGAAATATAAAATGCATGATGTCTATTAACAAAAAAGTATTTGTGCAGATTCTTTTGGTTTTGTTTTTAAGACAGGGTTTCTCTGTGTAGCCCTGCCTGTCCTGGAACTCTGCCTGGCTCTGCTGAGATCCAAGGTGTGCACTTCCACCCCAGGCTATTTTTGGGCAAGTTTTTTTTAAGTATTTATTTATTTTATATGCATTGGTGGTTTGCCTGCATGTATGTCTGTGTGAGTTTGTCAGATCTTGGAGTTACAGACAGTTGTGAGCTGCCATGTGGATGCTGGGAATTGAACCCCGGTCCTTTGGAAGAGCAGCCAGTATTATTAACCACTAAGCCACCTCTCCAGCCCCCAGTTTGGGCAAGTTTTAAAACATCTCCCCAGCAACATTTATAGGAACAGGAATTTTACAGATTAAAATAACTTTGGAAAATTTTTCAAAGGATACAAAAAATAGTAGAAATAGTTTCCTTGCACTGTATAGATGAACACTGATATCAACAAATTAAGTGGATTTGAATTTCTGCAGTGAAATACATTTTTTTATTGAAAAAGAATTTCTGCCTCCTCCCAGCCTCCCATTTCCCTCCCCCTCCCCCGCTCCTCTCTCCCCCTCCCTGCTCATCTCCCCCTCCCTCTCCAGTCCAAAGAACAGTCAGGTTGCCTTGCCCTGTGGGAAGTCCAAGGTCCGCCCCCCTCCATCCAGGTCTAGGAAGGTGAGCATCCAAATTGGCTATGCTCCCACAAAGCCAGAACATGAAGTAGGATCAAAACCCAGTGCCGCCGGGCGATGGTGGCGCACGCCTTTAATCCCAGCACTCGGGAGGCAGAGGCAGGCGGATCTCTGTGAGTTCGAGACCAGCCTGGTCTACAGAGCTAGTTCCAGGACAGGCTCCAAAGCCACAGAGAAACCCTGTCTCGAAAAACCAAAAAAAAAAAAAAAAAAAAATACCCAGTGCCATTGTCCTTGGCTTCTCATCAACCCTCATTGTCCACCATATTCAGAGAGTCCGGTTTTATCCCATGCTTTTTTTTTTTGAGACAGGGTCGGTCTCACTATGTAGCTCTGGCTGAACTGGAAACTTGCTCTGTAGATCAGACTAACCTCCATCTCACAGTGACCTGCCTGCCTCTGCCTCCCAAGTGCTGAGATTAAAGGTGTGCGCCCATGCCTTTCAAGAGAAATATATTTTTATAAAATTCCATGTATAGTGGAGCCTAGTGTGGTGGTGCATACCTGTAATCCCAGCATTAAAGAATCTCAGACAGAATTGCCTCACAGCAAGACCCTGGACCAAAAATAAATTCATCATATTATTACACTGAAGTTAAGTTGGTTGTACTCATAAAAATGGAGTCAGGCTGTGTGGGATGGCACATGCCCTTTAATCCAACACTCTGGCAACAGAGACAGATCTCTGTGAGTTCAGGGTCAGCATGGTCTACATAGAAAGTTCTAAGCTAATCAGGACAACAGAGTGAAACCTTGTCTCAAAAAAAAAAGTTCTCAGGCTTAATACAAGGTGGTGTCATCGATACGTCCTTTCTTGAATTGCTAGAGGCTAAACATGAAGAGAATTTGTGCCAGAGGGAATTGCATGGGTAAATGTGAGTGGAGAAACATATGGATTGCTTGGGGAGTGATGAATTCCTCACCCAAAGAACTATGGGAGCAGATGTCAAACAACAGCAAAACATATTCATGAATATTCCATGGAGCTACAGATGACTTGGTTAAAAGAGGATATGAGGAAAATTGGATTTTACAACCTCCAGTAAAGTACTTCATAACTTTCATTAAAATATTCCATGACCTTAGAGGAAAAGATTAAAAACCTCATCAAAATAGTGAGATTGACAGAAGACAATGTGAAATTGTGAGCAGTCTTGAAATGAGTCTGAAGGCAAATGGAGTTAGTTAAATAGAAAAAGAAATCCATACTTCATGTTATGAGGTACATCATGAAAGAAAAGAGGGGGGCACTTTGTAAGGTGTGTCATTCTTGCTCCAAAATTGTTGTGTTTCAGTCTCGCACCTTCCCTGGACAGAGGACTGGACATTTAGAGCCTCATCATTTAGACTGAACATACCAGGAGACACACTATGAGATTTGTCTGTTACTGCACATAGACCTGTTTCTCTTTCATTTTCTTAGTTTTTTGGTTGGATTTTATTCATTTTATGTGTGAGTGTTTTCTCTGCACATGTGTGTGCTGGGTGCCTGCAGAGATCAGAAGGGGGCCTTGGATTCCCTGGAACTGGAGTTACAAAGATGGTTGTGAGCCACCATGTGGATGCTGGGACTTGAACCCAGGGTTCTCTGCAAGAGCAGAGATGCTCTTGATCAGCCATCTATCCAGCTCTACTCACTATCTTTTAGATGGAAATAGAATAATCCCAGTGATAAGCTAGGTGGAACTGGGAGTCTAGACTGCAGGATAAAGTAGACTGTCTCATAGTGCGCTGCTGTTCCACCACTGGATTAGAGACAATGATGAAAGTCCGAGTTGCCACCAGAGTTATAATTAAGGGGAAGTGCATAGGCAGCAAGAGTGTAGACTGAAAGTGGTGCCCGGCACCGTGGAACTGGGAGCAACTCGGAAGGCTCGGAAAATATTCCTGAAAAGCATTTACTTTTCAAGCCAGAAAAAGGTCAAAATTGCTTCATAGTTTTCAGAGATTGTGGGAGATGGGCATGATGGCACACATCTTTATTCCCAGCACTAGAGAGGAAGACGCAGGTGGATCTCTGTGAGTTCAAGGCCAGCATGGTCTACGTAGCCTGTTTCAGGGCTACAGAGTGAAATCCTGTCTTTAAGAAAGATTGCTGGGACTGAGCGTGTAGCTCAGCTGGTGGAGTATTTGCCTAGCATGTATAAAACCCTGGCTTTGATTCCCTAACACCACATGAACCAGGCCTGCAATCCTAGGCAGGGGATCACTTCAAGGTTATGCTCAGCTACATAGGTGTTTTAGTTTGGGTCTGAAATAGACTCCAAAGGTAAAGTTTGTTACATAGCATGGGGCCCTTGGGAGGTGGTGAACCCTTTCAGAGGTGGGAATTAGTAAGAGAAGTATAGATTATGGAGAGGTGCTCCCTTCCCCCTTTTCCCTTGTTTACTTCCTGGCTGCAAGCTGCTTTCTGTCATGGAGGACTGTCTCTCACGGCCCCAAAACAGCAGAACCACATCATAAACCAGTTTCCCTGAAGCCATGAAGCAGTGTAAACTTTTTCTAAATGGACTATCCAAGTGTTTGTGACAGGAACGGAAAGGGGAGTAAAAGGCAAAATCCCCCATTACCCATCATGCTAGAAATGATTGTGGTTTTTTTTTATTTTTTTGCTGTTAAAAACAGTACCCTTCTAGGCCAGGCAGTTGTGGTGCATGCTTTTAATCCCAGTAGTCAGGAGGCAAAGGCAAGTGGATCTCTGTGAGTTCAAGGCCACCCTGGTCTACAGAGTGAGTTCCAGGACAGCCAGAACTGTTACATAGAGAAACCCTGTCTCAAAAAACAAAAACAACAAGAAAATCATACTTTCCTAAAAAAGAAATATCTCATTTATTAGTCCACGCTGAATTTTCTCATCTTCTAAGTGGGAATCTTGGAACCTGCTTCAGGGAATCATGGTGGGTTTAAGATGAGGTCAATCAGGCCAGTGCTTTGCAGTGACCAGTGTTCGTCATAAATACTTTCTTCTTATTGGGTAGTATTGACTTGACTCCATACTGGAGAAGAAAAGTTGACCAAGGTTAGCCAGTAGGAACAAAGTGACAAGTATCTTTTAAAAAAAGATTATTTATCATTCTGTCTGCATGTATGCCTGTAGGCCAGAAGAGGGTACCAGGTCTCATTGTGAGCTACCATGTGGTTGCTGGGAATTGAACTCGGGACCTCTGGAAGAACAGCTAGTACTCTTAACCACTGAGCCATCTCTCCAGTCCCCTTGACCAATATCTTAAATCTGGGAAGGTATTCAAACCTGTGGTTCTCATGTATAGAACACACAGAAGCCACTCTGAGCTATAGCAAGTTTGGGAATCCTTATGAATGTGAGGCAAGCCCTGGATGGTATTCAAAGAGGGGTAAAATTCCAATGAAGTCTGAATTGTACATACAAGACTCCTAGGTGCCTGGCAACGGAGCAGTTTTCAATAGTACCACCATGTTAGGGGGAATTTCACATGAAAATCGACAGAGAGCTGTCCACAATTTGGTCTGCCGAGGCCCTTGGAGATTTTACCGGGATATAACTGGCTGGGTAGAAAAACAAGGCTTAGGAAGGGAAAGTCAAGAGAGCCTGTGCTCTGGAGCAGATCGCCACACACTTGGATGCTCACACAGTCCTGGGCCACTGTAAACGGGCCTCTTGGAACGCAGAGGGTCCAGTCTGGGCCTGAGGGTGGGTGTGTCCTTGTAGCCAGCTCCCACAGAGAGGCCCCAGGTAGCTGCTGCTCTGAGCAGCAAGGGGTTCTGGGATCCTGCAGAGTTTGGCTTCTCTCCCCTCCACCAAGCATGGAGTCTTGTCACTGATGACTCACACACACTTACCTGCCAGCAGCTGCTGCTACAGAGATCATGGAGGCCTGGAAAGAACCAGAACCCCTTCCCTCATGTGGCCTGGGGCTGCTTAGCTGCCTCGCCTGTGCCACAGAGACCCAGGAATGTTGGGCCAGCACAAGGAGTCCACCACTCTTGTGATGAATACTGTGCCTAGGGCCAAGCCCGGAGGAGCTGCAGCCTTCTGAGGCAGAGGGGAGATGATGAAAGAGATGAGCGATGCGGAGAATACAGAGCTGGCGCCAGCATAGATAGGGGCACTTACTGTTCCAGCTCAGAGCAGGAATGGTAGTTTACAAAGAAGAGCGCCCTGAGCTTCAGAAGGTGGTATCTCCAGAATGAAAGACTGGACATTCCAGGGAGACCTCACTGCCTACACGCAACTTCCTAAGCCTTGTTTTTCTACCCAGCCAGTTATCTCCCGGTAAAATCTCCAAGGGCCTCGGCAGACCAAATTTTTTTTCTTTTTTGGCTTTTCGAGACAGGGTTTCTCTGTGTGTAGCTTCAGAACCTGGCACTACCTCTTATAGACCAGGCTGGCCTCGAACTCACAGGCCTGCCTCTGCCTCCTGAGTGCTGGGATTAAAGGCATGCGCCACTACCGCCTGGCTATTTTTTTTAATTGGGCCAGTGAGATGGTTCAGTGCTTGCTATCAAGCTTTCCAACCTGATTTCAATCCCCAGGACACACGTGGCAGAAGAGCCTCCTGCAAGTTGTCCTCTGGCCTACACACGTGCCACCCTTTAAATTTTATGTTTGTATGTGTGTGGTTGCACACATGATGGCACACATGTGCCACCCTTTAAATTTTATGTAGGTATGTGTGTATGGTTGTACATATGATGGCACACATGTGGAGGTCAAAGGACAAGGTGGGGAAGCTGGTTCTCACCTTTCACTGTGGGATCCGGGGATGACAGTCACGATGAGAGAGAACAGCTGCTCTAATGTCACATGGCAGTGAGTCAGGGAGTGAGCATGCAAACGAAGGCAGGTGGCCTCCAACACGCCAAATACTGCTGCTTCACAGTCACTTTCACCTACTTCTCTGCAGCAGAAGCTTCCAGAAGGAAATGGAGTAGCATCTTTTGGGAGAAAGATGTTGTCTGGTGCAGATTTGTAAGGCCTGTCAAATTCTCTTTCACAATTTCCTAATAGCTAGCCTGTTTTCGACACATGTGTGTGACGGGCACTGATGGGAAGTGTTGATGCATGTACTGAGTCACCCATTCTCAACTTATAACCCTGGCAGACAGGAATTCTTGCTATCCATGTCCTCCTACTGACGAGAAGCCAAAGGCCGGGAAGGTGACATGACTAACTTATCTCAGAGCCACGAGGGAGCTTAGATAGCCTGAGCCTCTGAGCCCTTTGCTTGTCTCTGTTGCCTGGGTTAAAAAACAACATTGGTTCACATGTCTTGAAAAGAGTCCAGCAAAAATATGCCACAACAATGAAGGATCAAAAAAAATGGTCAAAACTTGGGGGAAGTCATGAAAACTACAAAGGCACTTTTAAGAGTCCAAATAACTCATCCATATCTAAATCTAAAGCTTTATTAGCAAAGAGGGAGGGAAGGATGTATGAATTCAACTTGGCTGAATAGTAAGGAACTAAAGGCCACTATTTCACTGACAAGCAGGCGATATAGGTTGGGAGATGCTTTTTAAAAATTAACTATTGTTGCTATGAGACTGTGGTATGGCTCTATGGTAGAATTTGTGCTTCCGCATGTGAGGCCCTAGGTTCAATTGCCAGCATCAAAAAATATTGTTGTTCTGATTAAATATTTTATTTAGCAGTGCCATAAACTTCTCTAAAAGAAAATGGTGGAGTTGTTTTAAAAAAGTAAATAATAAAGTTTCCTTTTTTGGTAATATTATCAACTCACAGATTCCAACTTGATTGTGTCTTGGCCCACTCCAATTATGTACACTAATGTTCCTGTCAGTACAGCTGTAGCTGCCTGAAGCTTATTTATGTTGGCTCCCGACACATTTTGCTATGATCTAGTAGGTTCTTCTAGCCTTTTTGCTATCAAAGTACTTTAATTGGTAGTGGTATCGCATCTTTATCATCCCAACACTGGAGGAGGCTGAGGCAGAAGAATTGCAAGATAAAGGGACATTTGGACTATGCAACAACGCTGCTTTAGGAAACCAACCAACTGGAGCTGGAGAGGTACCTCTATGGGTAACGATTATGCTATGACAGTATAAGAACCTGAATTCAAATGCCCAGCCCCCACATGCAGCCAGATGCACATGCGGTGACAGCCAAGAGATTCCGCCTCTGCAGAAGCTGTGTGTCTTGTGCTCGTGGCCTTGTTCTCCTATCTGTGTGCAAAAGTGCTACTCTAGACTATCAGTGGGCCAAGAACAGCCAAGCTTGCTTCCCCTCTTTGTATTTCTTAGAGCTCAAGGTACTGGAGCAGCAAGATATGTTACATTGTTCAACTCCGATGTCAGTTGGAACAAACCAGGTTCCCATGAGCAATGTAAGTTCTGCTTGGTGAATGTAGACTATAGCAAACTGAAGAAGGTCCCAACTTCCAAACTTCAGCTTTCAGCAGCGAACTATTTATAGTTAAGGGTCTTTTAGAAGCCACCTAACCAAGAAACAATTCTCATCTGAATGCATGATATCATGTTGATTCTTTGGAGTTTATTCTATTGATCAGTAAGTCTTTGAAAATTGAAGAGACAGAGACGGGGGTGGGGGAGAGAAGAGAGAGAGCAAGGAGCGCATGTCTCAAATAAGGTAAAAGATGGGGATCAACACCCAAAAGGAGTCATCTTTTAGCCTCCACTAAAACCATGGCACATGCACACCTGCCTTTACACACACACACACACACACACACACACACAGCACTCGCGCACGAGTCTATAAATCTTGTATATGTTCTTCCTAGACCCAGTATGCTTAAAGACTGTACTTACTAGCTCCAAAAGGACTTCTCTATGCCCTCCCAGGTAATGAAGATGATTGATAAAAACAAAACAAAAAAAACTAAAAAGAGAAAAAAAACCATCAAACAAAAGGGCTGTGAATCATTTAAAGTAGGAAAGGGATAAAACCTAGTGAACTTGATGTAGTAGTTTTGATGATAAATGTAAATGCAATTTATCTTAAAAATAAATTTAATGCAATTAAAAATCAAAACCTTACAGATTACATTAGAAAAGTCAATTCTGTGGTATTTGAAAGAATCCACTCTCACACAAAGGCCAATGTAAGAGAATGAGAAAATATACAAAACAGATGCAAATTATATGAAACCAAAGGTCAAAATATTTAAACTAGTAGAATGTGAGACCAAAACAACCCAAGTAAAACAGTACTGAAATGTATAAAGATAATGTAAGATGGGGATTCAGTTAAAAATATGGTTCGTCTGTCTTATTTAATAGCTTCCTTGAAAGAAACCCTTCTAGCAGACAATATGCCTTTTTTTCCTGGTGGCCACACTGCACTTACAGAAACCCAATCATGCTGCTCCAGGACTGGCACGTAAAAAGTCTTCAGGATAGGGGGTATAGCTTGGGGAGTGAGACTGTGCTCAGCATACACAAGGGTTCAATCCTTGTACTAAAAAGTCAGAATGATCCCTCCCCCAAACCCCACGCTCAAATATCTGCACAAAGAAAGGGCACATTATGGTAAGAAAGTCAGGCTAGGCATCATAGCAGACAACTCCCAGCAGGGTGTCTGGAGGGGCCAGATGCGGGCTCTTCTCAGGCTGGCTATCTGTAAAGGCCAGGCCAAATGTCTCCCGGCTTAGGACCCACTGATGTGTGGCGAGCATCCTCTGCAAGTGGAAGATTCAAATGAAGGCTTTGCTGAGGTTGTTTCTGGGTTGCTGGTCATATAGACATTTCCGCTTGTGGAACCAGCAGCTCTCCATCTCCGAGGAAGGCGAGGCAAGTGGGCGGCGGGAGTAGGGGGAACAGAGCTTCAAGCCCAGGTGCAACTCTTCAGTCTCATTGTTATCAATAAACAATGCTGACAAGCTGGGTCGAACTGCCCTGAAATTCTCTGGACTTTACTTCCACAGAGACACTATTAATCAATACACGTCATGCTTTGACTCTAGGAGACAGTGTCAAGCAGGAGCTGTAGCTGAACAGCTAATGCTGTGAATGAGGCTAACCACACCGCGGTTAACCCTTGCAGCACCAGAGCAGGGCACTGGCATCTCAATCTTTAGCTCCCCGAGGCTGAAATGATTTCCATTTTTGAATCATAACCAAAAGGAAAAAAAAACTTCAATAAATATGATGAATAATAAGTAATAAAAATGCAAATGAAAGCAAGGTCTTTTTTTTCTCCCCACAATATAAGACTGATGAAGAAAAATAAGGGTGGTAATCCCCAGTGTGATGAGCATGAGGGGGAAGCAAGTTGTTATGTGCACTGCGCTCAGGAACATAACTCCACAGACGCTCCCTCCAGTACACCTTTGTGATCTCAATCAAAGTCCTTTTTAAAAAACACATTTGATATGCCAGAAATGAAATAATTAGCATTTCAATATGCAGAGCCATTATAATTAAGATTGTGAACCGAGGAGGATTTCAACTGTACACTATAAGAAATAGCCCCACTGTCCAGGAATATGGGGCTGGCTGAGTATTATGTCTAGGCACTGTTATTCCAAACACTTTTGGGGAAGTCAGTGTTGGAGCACAGCCCTGTTCGGGGCATGTCGCACATCCTTCTAGCCCTGTTTGTGGCATGTAACACATCCTTTTCTATTTTTCTTTTTCTTTTTTTTTTTGTTTTTCAGGACAGGGTTTCTCTGTATAACAGCCTTGTCTGTCCTGGAACTCGCTCTTGTAGGCCAGGCTGGCCTCTGTAGCACTTGCACTATGGGAAGGAACGGGAGCCGGGCACTAGGCTGGAGATTTACAAACATACACACAGAGACAGAAACACGGGCACACAGGTCTTCCTTGATACAAGAATGCCAAGAATGCCCCTTTATTGTGCTCAGGGGCAGCTTATATAGTGGTCTGGCCATGCCCCAGCTCTTGGGATCTTTCAGCTACAGGCTCATCAGAACCCACTCCCCTCCCTTCAGGGTCTTGTGCTCAGAGCAGCTGCAGGCTGCTCAGAACAGAGGAAAACAAGTTGTTTCACTCCAGCAGGCCAAGGGTCTGAGGCAGGCCAAGAAAAGTCAAGGGGCCAGGGGCCTACAGCTCCCAACAGCTCCCCCTTTCCTATATAATTAGTCCAGGCCTGTCTTGGGTTGCAGAGGCGCATTTTCACATCTTATCCATCATAAAGAACACTTGCCTTAGCAAGCAAGGCCTCTGTCTTAGGTTGACTGTGACAGGCTTCTGTCTTACCTGCCTCTGCCTCACTGGTCTTTCTGTAGCCTGCTAACCTCTATTGTGCTCAGAGGAAGCCCACTTTCTTGGGCAAATAGCGATATTACACCGCTGCTGCTGCTGCTGCTTCATGTGGTAGAGGCAGAGCAACAGAAACCTCCAGCTACAGGAGTTCCTAAGGCCAGATGTTCAACAAGCCTGGGCCGTATGGGAGTGGCTGGACTGGCATGGGCGTGGCACAAATATAATGAAGAAAGGGAGCAGCCAACCACATGCTCCGACTGTTCTTCTAAAAGGAGGGGTATAAGTCAAACTGAAAAATGCCCCGGTGAAAATTGTACACGGAATTCTGGATCTCTAAGGCAGTGGCAACCTGTCTGGCTAAGGGATCAACAGTGCCAGCCACAGCAGTCGTCTGACTGGTGGCAATTCCGGCTGTCTTGGAGGCTGCAGTAGTGACAATAGCAGCCACCCGTGGTGATCCCAAAGTCTTGGCGGGACAGCTCAGCACCAGGTAACTCACCGGGACAGGCACCAAACCAGTAACCTGGACTACAATGGCAGTCATCTCATTAGCCCAACAGCTGTTCAAAAGACACAAAACTTGAAAACAGTTAGGGGCAGAATCATTCAAGGTATAATTAGCCATAGACAGTCACATGAAAAGCCCTATTTTGGCTCTGGTTTTCCATCTTGCTGTGCTATCAAACAAGGTAGACTTCTACACAGCCAAGGGTTCAAATTTTTTTTAAAGATTTTATTTATTTATTATGTTTTTTTTCAATTTTAATTAGTTCTTTATTTGGTCTGATTTTTCACAAACAGAAGGAATATTTTTTCTTTTTTTCTTATTTTTTTAAATTTATTTATTAAAGATTTCTGCCTCCTCCCCGCCACCGCCTCCCATTTCCCTCCCCCTCCCCCCACATCAAGTCCCCCTCCCTCATCAACATTCTGCCTCCATGTATGCCTGCAGGCCAGAGGGCGCCAGATCTCATTACAGATGTTGTGAGCCACTATGTGGTTGCTGGGAATTGAACTCAACTCCTCTGGAAGAACAGTCAGTGCTCTTAACCGCTGAGCCATCTCTCCAGCCCAGGGGTTCAAAATTTAAACAGGCATGAAGTCCACAGAGATACCATCCCGTGAAGGTAGACACTACACCACATTGAGCTGGATTCTAGAAATGAAACTCCTGAGAATCCTTGCTGACATTCTTGTAAAGTGATCACGGTCCTCACCACAATTAATAACATGCTCTGGACATAAATTGTAGTACCAGGCCAACATTTAACACAAGGAGAAGGAAATTTCAGCAGAAATAAAACACAAACTGCTAGATAGTTTCCACATACCAATAACATTATTATGTCTCCAATCAATGGAAATCGCTGGCTGTTCCATAGCCCAATCCGTGGAAAGGAAGTTCGGCCACATGGGACTATCAGCACCAGCGGCTTCCTGACTGGGGTTCATTTTACCTGTTGCTGTGGCTGATGGTCAGGAGAACTGTCCGTAGGATGCACAAGCGGTTCAGGAATCCAAATGGGGCTTTGACTATCCTGTGGAAATATACATATACTTCCACGCCTCCAAATGAGGTAAGGATGCAATCCAGGGGGGCTAGCGAAATAATTTTATAGGCTCAGTGGTCAGAACTGCCCCCATAGCTTGCAAAATATCCCTTCCCCATAAGTTTAGGGGAAGGTTTTCCAGGACAAATGATCTAAAAAGGTCCTTATGACTTTCCTCATCATTTCAATCTAGATATTGGGTACTGCACTCTGGAGTACTCACCATTCCTAGCCCCTGGAGTGCTGTAGAGGCCAGTTATAGAGGCCAGACTGCGAGCCAATATTTTTTAGCAATCACAGAAGAATCAGCCCCTGTATCTGGAAGACCTTCAAACTTTTCCCCATTAATTGTTAATGTAAGTGTGGGGTGGTTCTCTAAACTAGAAACCCAAAAAGACCCTTCATTTCCTCGTTCTTGTTTTAGGAATGGCTTAGTAGAGCAAAACATAGGCAAAAGTATTAGTTGAGCTATTCTTGCTCCTTGAGGGATGCCAAGGACTCCCACCCTGGCTTTAAACATAATTTTAATTCCTCCAGTATAATCATAGTCTAATTCCTGGTAGAATTTTAATCCCTTTAAGTGCTGAACTACTTTTCCCCAGGACTATTCCTATGGACCCCTCTGGAATAGGTCCATATACTCCAGTTCCCAAGGCCTGCACACCCATCTGTGGGGTCAATACTGCCCAGGCGGAGGTACAGAGGTCCAGTCCAGTGCTTCCTGGGGTGCCTCAGACAAGGTCGTGGGCAGTGAGGCATTCCTTTGAGAAATGAATCTGATGGGAACAGCTGGTTCACTCATTACCCCATATACTTGCATTTTGGGGGCCCGGAGTAGGCACCTCCTCCCATTTCCCAACACAGGGAGGGGATTTCCTTGAGTGTCAGCTCGAAAGCGGCTCTCATTAGCCCAATGGACCCCGCTCTGACATGTCAGACAAATACCCGAATTTTCCATGGGCTGACTACCCACCCCGCTACCCACAGGGCAATTTCTTCTAAAATGTCCCAGTTGCCCATATTGTAAACATGTCTTTGGTCTAGCTCCACCTCAACTCTCACTAAGAGCAAGCAAAAATATTTCCATGGGAAATTCTTCTGGTCCTCGCTCTTTCAAAGCTTTTTGAAGGTCAGCTTTTACCTGCTACCAATCAGGAATATTAAAACCCCTGCCTGAGAAAACCAGGGACTAAATTCTAAAACTGTGTTAATAAACTCTTGTGCTGTCTCAGTTTTTTTATTTTTTTATTTTTTATTTTCGAGACAGGGTTTCTCTGTAGCTTTTGGTTCCTGTCCTGGAACTAGCTCTTGTAGACCAGGCTGGCCTCGAACTCACAGAGATCCACCTGCCTCTGCCTCCCGAGTGCTGGGATTAAAGGCGTGCACCACCACCTCCTGGCCCGTCTCTATTTTTCTACACTAACATAAGTCAGAGACTGTGCAAGGCAATAGTTTTCCAGGCCCAAATGACGACAATATTCATTCTATTTTTCCAGTTTCCAGCCAAGAGTGACCACAGGGCCCCCTTCTTGTCAAGGAGATATATGAAGTCTATTGGAGGCTTTCTGTGTTCATTTTTTTAATAAGTGGGAGCCTTTTGCGTATCTTTATTTGCTTTAGTGTGTGTGTGTGTGTTTGCACGCATGCTTGAGCATACATGTGTGTGGAGGTCAGAGGACAATTTACTGGAGCCAGTTCTTTCCTTACACCACTCAGGGTCTGGGGGTTGAACTCAAGTTGTTAGCCTTGGTGGCAGGCATATTCACATACAGAACCATATCTAGACAGAGAAAGCATTTTTGTTTTTCTGATAGGAAAAAAGGGGGATGGACCAAATTCTTTCTCTTCTCTCTTCTCTCTCTCTCTCTCTCTCTCTCTCTCTCTCTCTCTCTCTCTCTCTCTCTCTCTCTTCTACACACGCACGCACATGCACACACACACACACACACACATTAATGGAGCTGGGAGGGATGGCTCAGTGGTTATGAGCACTTGTTACTCTTCCAGAGAACCTAGGAGCATCCCCATGACAGCTCACAGGCATCTGGAACTCCAGCTCCAAGGGAGCTAATGCCTTCTTCTGGCCTCCTCAGGCAATAGCACACACATGGTACAGAGACACACATGCATACATGTAAAATAAGAACTAACCTAAAAATTTTGAAAATTACATTTATTTAGTGTGTGTGTGTATGTGCGCGCACATATGCATGTGTGCACACATGTGTGCTTGTGTATGAGTCAGAAGGGAGCTGGCAGGGGTTGGTTCTTTCCACTGTGTGGATGCCAGGGGTCAGACTTAGATTGCCAGGCTTAGCTGAAAGTCCTTTTACCCGTTGAGCATTCTCACGGATCCAGGGCGTATGCTCTTGGTGCCAGCGCTCATCTGCTGCAGATCTTAGAGTCAGTGAGGAAAAGCAACTATGTTAAGTACAACTTGAAGGGACTGTGTTGTTTGGAGCCCCGAGTGTCCGGTCATTCCAGCACAAATGTGTTTTTCTTTCTTTTGTTCATTGTTTCAGATTTTACCCTTGTGGTGCTTCCCACACTCACAAAATTAACAAAACTTTTCTCCCCTCCCCTTGCCAATCAGCGCTTGTATTAATTGGGCTTTGGGGTGCAGCCAAAGAGCCCCCATAGAAACTCAAGGGGACAAAAGGAAGCCCCATTCCATCACATATGAAGGCTGGAAACACAGAGCGCATCCTAGGGAAGTTCAGCTAATGAAAGCCCATGCCCAAGGAAAGCCAAGCACGTGCCCTCTCCCAGCGGTGTGGACAGATGGAAACCTCAGTCTCTGATGTTCAATATAACCCCTGCCAAAACCAGCGCGGTCCTTAGGCATACCCAAGAGAAAACTACCAGACTGGAAACAAACTTTGGACATACACGTTCTATCGACTTGAAATAATCACCATAAAGTAAATTGTGATTCTAGTGCTGGGAGGTGGAGATGGAAGGTCAGGAGCGGGGGTGGGGGAGTGCCATTATTGGATACAAAGTGAGTCAAGGCTAGATTGGGCTCGCATGAGATTTTTTTTTCTTAAAAAAGAATGAGAAAAACGAGACAAAAAAATAACAAAACTGAACACTGGGTACTTTCTCACCCTACTTAGAATACCAGGGGTCCTGGGGAAAATGTGGAGAAGAGGGAACCTCTTGTACAATTTTGGAGATAATATAAATTTCCACAGCTGCTGGAGAAAACCGTGTGGATACCTTAAAAATTAACAGACTGAACTTCCATATGATGGCGCAATCCCACTTCTGAGTGTTTCTCTAAATGAAATGAAATGGGTACAGTGAAGAGGCCTCTGCTTTGCTGGACTTGGTGTCTACAATGGGTAGTAAATGGAAAGAAGCCAGAGAGCCAGTTTTTTATATACGCCTTAGCCATTTGAATAACGAGCGGATAAAGGAAACATGCTATATTCACATAAGGTTTCTGGGGTAGTAAGAAGGATGAAATCCGTCATTTGCTGCACGCTTGGAAAAGGAGGTCATTAATGACAAGTGAAATAAGCTGGGCCTAGGGATGCACCACGCGATCACACTCATCCATAACTCTAGTCCCAGGGCCCTGGCACCTCTCCTGGGCTCTGAGGGCACTTACACACCCCCACACATGAAGTCTGTAAAAAAACTTAAACAATACACAAGTCTGTAAAAAAACTTAAACAATACAAATTATAATTCAAATTAGAAACTCACAATAATGCTATAAACACGAAAGAGAAAACTTGGAGAGTTAGAAGATAGTTTTAAAAACTATCACCAGAGCCAGGCAGTGGTAGCGCACGCCTTTAATCCCAGCACTTAGGGCTTGATTGAGTTCGAGGCTAGCCTGCTCTACAGAGTGAGTTCCAGGACAGCTAGGGCTGCTACACAGAGAAACCCTGTCTCAAAAAAACAAAAACAAAAACAAAACAAAACAAAAACAACAAAAAAAATCAACTGAAGACAAAAGACAGAATGATAGAAACCATGAATCAGAGGTTAAGAGAAATGAAGACGGGAGAGAAGTCCAGTGTGTGTTCTAACCGGCATTCCGGGAGGAAGTAACAGCAAGAATAGAGGAGAAGGAAGTATACAAAGAAAACGAGTTTCAGAAATCAGGAAAGATCTTAGTTGTTGATATTTTAACAGTTATTTATTTGTGTGTATGTGTGTTTGTGTGTGTGTGTGTGTGTGTGTGTGTGTGTGTGTGTGTGACCTCCAGCACAAGCATGGAGGTCAGCGAAGACCTTAAGGAAATCAATTCTCTCTTTCACACCATGTGGGCGTCAGGCCACAGCCCAAGACGCTAATCTTCGTACGCAGAAACCAAAGCAGTTCAAAGTATGATAAAAAAAATGAATTCGTACTCAGAGTGCTAAAACTTCAGAACATCAAAGATAAGCCAATGATACTGACAGCTGGAAGACAATGAGACAGTATTCTTGAAGCAACAAAAGAAAGAACTGTTGGCCTAGACTTTTATATTCATTAAGTAAGCATTTATAAATGATTACATAACAAAGATATTTTCAGCCATAAACAGATATCATCAAAAGAACTTTGGTGCATTTATTTAATTAATTGTGTGTGTGTGTGTGTGTGTCTGTGCATGCGCTCATGAGCACATATGCATGTGGAGGTCAGAGGCCAGTGCCAGCTGTTTCCCTCAGTGGCTCATCACCTTAGCCTGTGAGCCAGCAGCTCTCACTGAACCCTGAAGCTCACTGACTGAGGTAGACTGGCTGCTTGGCAATCCCCACGGAGCCTCTGGTCTCTGCCCCGCCCCCAGCTCTGAGGTTATAGGCACATGCTACCTCACCCAGCTTTTTATGTGGGTGTCAGGGCTGCAGATTGGGCTTGCATGCTTACATAGCAAGCACCGTAGCAATGCGGTCCCTAAAAGAACTTTCCAGAACCTTATCCCAGAAGGATAAAGGAACTTCTAGAAGAAGCCTCTGGGATATAAGAAGGAATAGTGGTCAATAGGACACACAGGAAGTTCTTGCCTAGAAAAGGAAAAGTTTGTTTCTTTTAGTTTTCATTGAGTCGGCCCAGCCAACTGTGGGTGGTCCCACCCCTGGGCAAGTGGTACTGCGTTTTATGGAACAGCAAGCCATGGGATCAAGCCAGTTAGCAGCATTCCCCCATGGCTTCTGGTATTCAAGTGATAGAATGTGTGTAGAACTGTAAACTGAAACAGTTTCCTCCCCGTGTTGGCTTTTGCCATGGTGATTATCATGGCAATAGAAAGCAAACTGGGCTATCTCCAGGATCTCTCCACCATGTATGTTATGGTGTGTGCGGTGCCCTCACAGGCTGTCATGTGCTCTCGCTCTCTTTCTCTCCTCTCTCTTCTCTTTCTCCCCCGACCCCTTTGTTTTTTCCAGACAGGGTTTCTCAGTGCAGCAGTCTTGGCTGTCCTGAAACTCACACTGTAGACCAGGCTGGCCTCGAACTCACTGACATCTGCCTGCCTCTGCCTCCCAAGTACAGGGATTAAAAACATGCGCCACCACACCCACCCAGTGCAACCTGTGCTTTTAGCCACTAGCAAGGTTAACCTTGCTGACAGCGCTGAGTATGGACCCCCCCCCAGTTTGATCCTTAACTCAACTCTGGCTGACAAATTGATTGTAACCTTGTGCGCCTAAGATCTTGAGGTAGCAGGCCCAGAACGCTACCCAGATTCCTGAATCATAGGATTTGTGAGCTAAGAAATATGTGATGTTACAGCTACTAAATTTAGTGTAGTAATAGACAATAAAATGTCATTTCTCCCAACATTTATGAAAAGATTGTCAACAACCCAACCCCAGAAAGGCTTTTTGTAAAAATTTTCAAATGAACTCTAAAATGTCTTTGATAAAGCAAAGGGATTGTAATAGTCCAAAGAATTTTGGAAAAGCACACAAAGTTGGAGAACTCAGGAACTGGTCTCAGAAGTAAGACAGTGAGATCTCGGGAAAAGAAAAGAGCCAAATGGTCCACGGACTAGAACAGAGAGGATGGTGTAGACCCACGAAGTAGAAAGATGATTTTATTGTTTTCATTGAAAATGTGCTACATTTTAGTGTGTGTGTTTGTGTGTGGGTGTGTGTGCCATGGTATGCACACACAAGTCATACACTTCCGGACAATATGCAGGAGCAGACCTCTCCCGCCATGTGGGTTCCAGAGCGTCCACTTCTGCTGTCAGACTTGATGGCAGCTGTCTTTTTCCACTGAGTCATCTTGCTGGCCCCAAAGGTATTTTTTAAAAAGATAATCTCTTTAAGGAATGTTTCTGGGACTACTGAGTACTCCTATCTTGCAAACCAAAGAGCTTTGTTGCATACAAACACGAGCAAAATGCTTCAACAAAATTTTAGATGCTTGAGTAAGTGCGACAAATACTCAGTGGGCCTGGGTGGGGGAAATGGAGATATTCTCCAATTTTCATAACTAAAGAGTATGCTTTTTTTTTGTTTTTTTAACACAGGGTTTCTCTGTGTTGCCCTGGTTGTCCTGGAACTCACTCTATAGACCAGGCTGGCCTCAAACTCAGAGATCTGTCTGCCTCTGCCTCATGTGCTGGGATTAAAGGCATGCGCCACCACTGCCACCCAGCCCTAAACAGTACACTTTCAAACTTAGAAATAAAGATTAGAAATTTTAGAAATAAAGATTAGAAATCAAACAAAATCATGTTAGAATGAAAGTAGTGTAAAAACCTTACGAGTCACTAGAGGGGAAAAATGGAGAACACTGGAAACTGGATTATCCTAGCAAAAGTCGAAAGAGGAAGTGAAATAACACATGAGACACAGAACACACAAAAAGATGAACTCAAAAACTGAGTTGTCACAATAAAACAAACGGGCAAAATTGCTTAGGGCTGGAGAGACGGCTCACTGGTTAAAGGTGCTTGCTAGTTCCCACAGTTTCCCGGCACCCATGGTGGGCAGCTCACACAGGCCTGGAACTCCAGCCCCAGGTGACCTGATGCCCTCTTCTGGGCATAGCTACACACAGACACACAGATAAAATTTTAAACATCTTTTAAAAATGGGTAAAGTTTTTTGTTTCTCCTTTTATACTTTCTGTGATGAAGTCTCATTATATGGTTCAGGCTGCCTTGAGACTCCCGGGCTTCCTGCCTCTGCCTCACAAGTGCTGGGGTTTTAGGTGCGCACACAGTTGTTTGTTCCCTCCACACACACAAAAGACTAGATATGGTGGCATATGCTGTGTTCCCAGCACTTAGGAGGTAGAAGCAGGAGTTTAAGGTCATCCTTGGTCTTGTAGTGAGTTTGAGGTCAGCTTGGGCTACAGGAGAGTATGCAGAGAGAGAGAGAAAGAGATTGAGAGAGAGAAAGGAAGAGAGAAAGAAAGAAGAAAAGGACACACATAAGCAACGAGCAAAGGTCACAAGTATAATTTGGGAAGCTAGACGAAGCAGATTCTGGGAAAAGAAAGCATTATGGAAATTCTTTATAATAGACAAATAGAATTCAAAACAGCAAACATTTAATAAGACAAAGAACGGTATTTTATCATCATATAATGTATAATTCATGAACCTTTATGTACCCTCAACAGTAGCAAAACAAAGAGAGAGGATTAGATTGAAACACAGCGACGAGAAAAGTCAGAAAATGTCCTGTCAGAGCTTTCCACTCCGCTGCTCCCAAGCCCCTCTTGCTCATTCATGCTCCAAGACACTCTCTTAAGGCTTTGATGGTGACAGATAATTTACATTTTGCCAGAAATTTATGCGCAACAAAATGTTTACTGTTCTACCTTATATGTAGGTGTGTACATGTATATATATATCTGTGTGTATGTATATATTGTGTATATATATTATATATGTATATATATATTTAATTTTTTTCCTTTGCTGGGGATGAAAACCAGGATGTCACTCATGCTAAGCAAGTGTTCTACCACTGAGCTACATCCCTTGCCTAACAAGTTTCTATTTGAAGTACTTACAGCAATTTTAAGTGTAATCTAAAGATTCTTTCTCTAATAATCAAAGAGCTTTTATGTTTTTTCTCTGTCTCTCACTATGATGACAAACTCATAGAATTAAAATTTTCTTTCCCTTAGAGCCAATCTTAATAGGAAGTGTCAAAAATATTGCAAATCACTCCACGTGCCATAATATAATATAAAATACCAGGAAATTGAAAATTACTGTAAAACAGTTAATTACTGTTAATTGTACTGTAGATATTCAATTTTCTCCATTGTTTTACTGTTTTCTTGAAACAGGGTTGCACGTAGCCCTGGCAGGCTTTAAACTTGATATGTAGCCAAGGCTTGTTTTCAACTCCTGATGCCCCTGCCTCGAGAGTGTCGGGATCATAGGCGTATAGCACCAGACTTGGCTTTGTTTTCACCATTTTTAGCCTGCGTTTGTTTGTGTGGATTTGCAAGTACATTTTATCATATGTGTAGCTTTGTGTACTAATCATCACAGTCAAGACACAGACATGTTCCATCATCACTAAGGAATACTATCTCAGAATTTTGCATTTGCATGTAGTTCCCATTCTGGCCTCCTGTTCTTGTTGCCTGGCAACCACTAATTTGTTCTTCTCCTCTATGGTTTTATTATTCCGAGCATATTATACGGATGGAATCATACAGTGTATAACCTTTTGAGGTTAACTTTTTTTCACTGTGAATAATGAGCTTGAGGTCCATGCAAGTTGTTGCCAAAATATCAATAATTCATTGCTGTTGATTTCAAAATACTATTCCAATCTACAGATGTACCGAAGTTTGCCCAATCATTCAGCCACTGAGATAGATTTAGGATGTGTCTAGCATTTTGCTATGACAAGTAAAACTGCTGTGAGCATTCATACACAGTATTTTCTCTGAACAAAGTTTTCTTTGGGATAAATGTTAAACAGTGGGAATATTCAGTCACATGGTTAATGCGTGTTTTAGTTTTGACAGTTTTCCAGAGTGGCTGGACCACTTTCCATTTCCCCTAGCTAGTTATGAAGTGACTCAATCCTTCACACCCTTACCAGTATTTGGTATTATTTTATTTGTTAAGATTTTGCTTTTTAAATTTATTTTATTTTTGTGTGTGTATCTATATGTGTAGGTGCCAGAGGAGGCCTTAAGCTGGAGCTACAGACACTGTGATCTGCCATGTGGGTGCTGGGAATCGAACCCTAGTCCTTGCAAAGGTAGCACATGTTCTTAACCACTCAACTGTCTCTCCAGGCCCTAAGAATTTTTTCAGACAATCTGTTTTGAGCACAGTTTTCCTCCAACTCCTCCCCAGGTCCTCCCCACTAACCCACTCAACCTGATGTTCTCTCTCTTCCTGCCTCCTCAAGAAAACAAAAACAATCTCCCCGAACAAAAACCAAAGCAAACAAATAAAAAAACCAACAAGATGAAAAGTAATAAACAGACAAACAAAAATCACTCACCGCCCACCCACAAAACAAACCCCCATGGAGTTAGTTTTGTGTTGGGCATGGGGACTGCCCTGGAGTGTGGTTGACATGCCCAGTGACGTGCCATTGGAGAAAGCTGACTTTCCCTTTACCAGCGAGTATCAGTTGCAAAAGGCTTCTTGGCTGGAGGTGGGGCCGCGTGTCTACTCCCCCCTCTCATACTGGGACCTTGTCTGTCTGGAACCCACGCAGGCCTGGTGACGCTGCCACAGTCTCTGCAAGCTCATATGCGCCTCGGAGCATCACTAGGCTTGCAGTATCAGGAATCTGCTTTCCCTTGAATTGCCCACCACCTCTGGCTCTTAAAGTCTTAAAGCCTCCTCTCCTGCTTAGATCCGAGCCTTGAGGGGAGGGATTTTAGGAAGGTATCCCACTTAGGGCTGAGTGCTCCATCTCATTCCCTGCACATTGTCCTGACTAATGCCCATCTGCTGCAAGAAGCAGCTGCTCTGATAAAGGCGGAGGGATGCTCTGATCTATGGCTAGAACAATATGTCATTAGAAGTCGTTTGTTGCTGTGTTTAGCAGAATAATAGCAGCAGACTTCCCCCGAAACCCGTGACCTTTCTAGTCTCGGGCTCGGCCACCTTAGCAGTGACGGGTACGAGTTCTGTCTCACAGACTGGGCCTTAAATCCAGTTTAAACCGTGGCTGGCTGCTCCCATAATATTTGTGCTACTATAGCACCAGAGTATCTTGCAGGAAGGCAGCTGGTTCATGTTTCAGGGTTGGTAGTTGGGTGATATCGATGGTTACCACACCCTTCTGGTAGCATTCAGAGTACCTTCCAGCACCGTGGATGCTAGTCAGTAGAGGTCAAACTTTTATTTGAGCACCAATCCAATTCTTCCTGTTCAATGACTTAAGTAAGTGGTGTCTCCAGCAATAGTTTTACCATCAGGCTACACAGGGTAGTCAACAGTCTTGGTGACAGCCTATGATGTTTGCGGGGGTCATAGAGCCCCTTCAGCCAATGACTCAATAGGCTATAACCCATTCGTGAGGCTAGAGTTTGTATTTGGTGGCATAAGATGTGGGGGCCTTGTTTCCTCCATTATATGGGGACTCCATTTAAGTTCATTTCGTTTATGTTCATATTTTAGGGGGCTTCTTGAGCAGCAGTTCCCCTATGGGTTTTTTTTTTTTTTTGGTTTTTCGAGACAGGGTTTCTCTGTGGCTTTGGAGCCTGTCCTGGAACTAGCTCTTGTAGACCAGGCTGGCCTGGAACTCACAGAGATCCGCCTGCGTCTGCCTCCCGAGTGCTGGGATTAAAGGCGTGCGCCACCACGGCCCGGCCCCATATGGGTTTTTAAGAGGCCTTTAGTGTTAGTTGTTGTCCTCCCATAGCCTTCGTTCTGTTTACCCTACTCTCGCATCCGCTCCTCATGCAATCCTGTTCTACCCTCCCTTCATCTCTCTGTACCACTCTATCTTACTCCCCCTTCTTCTAATCTCTGCGGTGACTTGGATTGTAGCACACATAAGCATTTGGTGCTATCGCTTTTTATTTTGCAATTCTGTTGAGTGAACAGTGCGCTCCTCCTCTGCCTCCCTGCTCCTCTCCCCTCTCTCTCTGCCTTCCCTCCCCCTCCTCCTTCTTTTGTATATTCAGGAAACAAGTCCTTTGTAGCGTTGTGGGGTATCCACCAGAGGAGACTGCTCGGACATGAGTTTAAACTAATAAAAAATGTTTACTAGCTAACAGAAAACTACATTGGGATCCCAGTGGAACCCTGAGCCTTTCTCAGGTTGAGCTTTTAAGCAAAAACCATGTTCTGGATTGACATACTCAGTTAACAAGAGCAGTTAGCCAAAACCAGAACTACAGAAAACCAAAAAGCAAGGTTAGTGTACTTACAGACTTTCCCAGATCTATGGATTTTTGACGGATTAGGCCTTTATTTTAGATTTGGCAGGTGGTACTGTCTATGTGTTGAGTTTTACATCCTAAATGGCAGTTTCATCATGGAGTCAGTTGTGCTAATGTCTGGGGGCCTTCTAAAGAAGGTCTGGGGGCCTGCCTGTTATTTGCAGATATTTTCCCCTAGCATGTAGCTTGTATTTCCATCCTTTTGATAGGGTCTTTTATTGTACAAAAGCTAATTTTCCTAAAGTCCAATCTATTGACTTCTGTGGATTATCCTTTTCATGTTTTGTCTAAGAAACCACTACGATTTTTCTCTTGAACTTCCTTCATAAGTTTTGTACGCACATGTGTGTTTTGAGACAGGGTTTCTCCGTGTAGCACTGGCTGTCCTGGAACTCACTCTGTAGACCAGGCTGGCCTCAAACTCACAGAGATCCCCCTGCCTCTGCCTCCTGAGTCCTGGGATTAAAGGCTTGTGCCACCACTGCCCAGCTCTTCTAAAAAGTTTTTAAGTTGCTGTCTTATGTTAAAATTCATGATCTATTTTTAATCTCTTTTTTGTGTACTATTCAGTGTAAATTTTTTGTGTTTTTAATTTTGCTGATGACTGTCCCATCGGTTCAGTGGCATTTGTTGAAAGGACTACTCTTTCTCTATTTAATTGCTTTTGCACCTTTGTAACAAAGGAAATTGATTTGCGTGCTTATTTTAGTCTGTTTGCAGATTCTCCGTTGCTCCATGGATGTCTGTGCGTCTTCTTCCCCTGACATCACGCCATCTAGGTTCCTGTGGCTGCAGAGAATGTTGCTATCTGGCGACACATTATTCCTGACTTACTCTTTTTTGTTATTCTTTTTTGTTGTTTCTCCCCCTCCTCCAGGTAACAGTCCTGGCTGTCCTGGAACTAGCTCTTGTAGACCAAGCTGGTCTCAAACTCACAGAGATCCTCCTGCCTCTGCCTCTCGAGTGCTGGGATTAAAGTCATGCGCTACCACCGCCCGGCCCTTGTTGTTTTTCTTAGTTCATTCCTATTTTTTTAATTGTTTTCACCATTCTCTTTCCTTTGTCTTTTCCACAGACCTTTTATTTATTTATTAAAGATTTCTGTCTCTTCCCCACCACTGCCTCCCATTTCCCTTCCCCTCCCCCAATCAAGTCCCCCTCCCTCGTCAGCCCAAAGAGCAATCAGGGTTCCTTGACCTGTGGGAAGTCCAAGGACCACCCACCTCCATCCAGGTCTAGTAAGGTGAGCATCCAAACTGCCTAGACTCCCACAAAGCCAGTACGTGCAGTGGGATCAAAAACCCATTGCCATTGTTCTTGAGTTCTCAGTAGTCCTCATTGTCCGCTTTGTTCAGCAAGTCTGGTTTTATCCCAGGCTTTTTCAGATCCAGGCCAGCTGGCCTTGGTGAGTTCCCGATAGAACATCCCCATTGTCTCAGTGTGTGGGTGCATCCCTCATGGCCCTGAGTTCCTTGCTCGTGCTCTCTCTCCTTCTGCTCCTGATTTGGACCTTGAGATTTCTGTCTGGTGCTCCAATGTGGGATTCTGTCTCTGTCTCCTTTCATCGCCTGCTGAAGGTTAATATTCAGGAGGATGTCTATATGTTTTTCTTTGGGTTCTCCTTATTTAGCTTCTCTAGGATCACTAATTATAGGCTCAATGTCCTTTGTTTATGGCTAGAAACCAAATATGAGTGAGTACATCCCATGTTCCTCTTTTTTGTCGCAGACCTTTTAGAATAAGCTTGTTTAAGTCTACCAAAAAAAGTCCTGCTGGGTTTCTGATAGAACGTGTGTTAAACTTCTATATCAGCTCGGGCAGAATTTACATGCTTGCTAAGTCTGCCATTTCTAAACTGGATTCTTTTCATCAGCATTTAAAAAAATTCAGTATACAGAACTTATGTATGTCTTGTTAGATTTATATCTAGGTAGTTTTTGAAACATAAAAATTTTGAGACAGGGCCAGGCGGTGGTGGCACACGTCTTTAATCCCAGCACTTGGGAGGCAGAGGCAGGCGGATCTCTGTGAGTTCGAGGCCAGCCTGGTCTAGAAGAGCTAGTTCCAGGACAGGAACCAAAGGCTACCGAGAAACCCTGTCTCGAAACCCCCCTCCCCCCCAAAAAAAATTGAGACAGGATTCTCACTATGTAGTCTTGACCTATCTGGAACTGTCTATGTAGAACAGGCTGCCTTTGAACTCACAGAGATCTGTTTGCCTCTGCCTACCACGTGGTGGGGCCGATGACATGTGCTACCACACATTCCGTGCTTAAATAGCAATTTTAGATGGCATCGTGGTTTTTTTTTAATTTTTATTATCATTTTTTCTTCTTTTTTTGAGAGAGGGTCTCATACAGCACAGGTTGCCCTTAAACTCATTCTGTAGCTGACCTTGAACTGCTGTTCTGTTCCTCCTGCCTTCCCTCCCACATTCTCCACCACACCCAGCTGTGCTTTGAATTTTGACAATGAAATTTCCATAAACTGGCTGGTGGTGGCCTGTGCCTTTAATCCCAGCACTCGGGATGCAGAGGAAGGCAGATCTCTGTAAGTTTGAGGCCAGCCTGGTCTACAGAGTGAGTTCCCGGACAGTCAGGGCTGTTACACAGAGAAACCCTGTCTAGAAAAACAAAGATGTAAAGGAGAAAGAAAAGAGAGTCTTGCTGAACTCATTATTCTTCAAGTTTTTTTTCCTCTCCAATAAATTCCTGAGGATTTTCTATGGAGGCAATCTTCTCACCTACGAATAGGGATGGATGGTTTCTCTTTCTCCTTTCCCATCTATAATCTTTTTATTTCCATCTCTTGCTTTATTTTAACTGTTACGACTCTCAGTACTATGTTCATTAAGAGGAAAGCATTCGTCTTCACCATTGAATATGATGCTAACTATAGGATTTATCAAGTTAACCAAGTTCCCCTAATTTACAAAGTGCATGGGTGTTCATTTTTTTTCAAGTAATTTTTCTGAATCAATTCCTTTAGCCTATTAATATGGCTAAAGAATTAGATTGGAGGTTTTTTTAAAAAAAATTAGATTAAAAAAAATTTATGTGTATGTTTGTACGGCATGTATGTGTGTGTCCCATATGCCGGGTGCCCATGGAGGTCTGAGGAGGGTGACAGATTGCCCTGCAGCTGGAGTTACAGCTGGAGTTCCAGATGGGGATGAGCTGGCATGTGGGTGCTGGGAATCTAGTGCTGTTAAATCATTGAGCCGTCTTTCCAGTCCCAGCTGATTTCGGAATATCAAACACTTATATTCTGAAACACACTTCTAATTGATCATGGTGCATACAGTTCTTTTTCTATATTGTTGAGTTTGATTTGTAACCTTTTCACAGAATCTTGCATCCAAGTTCATAAACAAGCTTGTGTAAGTTTTGATTTTTTTTTCAAACGACCTTTGTCTGCTTTTGCTATTAGGATGACATTGTCTTCATAAAATGAATTGGGAGATATTCTTTCCTCTTCAATTTTATGAGATAGTTTCTGTAGAGTTGGGGATAAAATTCACCGAATTTTAAAGCCGAGTTAACACCCTTGAAATCACTGACTGGAACCTGTGCTTCACTATTGACTCCAGAGACCCAATTTTTTCTCTCCAGGTTGCCAGAACCAATTGTAGATTTGTTTATCTTGAGGGATTAACTGAGGAATAAAATGACTGTTTTTTGACACAGAGTACAAAGAAGACAGATCCAGAGTAGCCGGAAAAGCCATTTCCTAACAAAATTGACATTTGCTCTGCTCACTGCACTGTAAGCCCAGGAAATGACAAATTCAAATGCAGAGGAGAGAACAAAGCAAAGCCGCAGGGCTGCCGAGCCTCGGGCTGCCAGAAGCAGGGGAGTGAATGCAGGCAAGGCAGCTTCTGGCCCTGAGAAGGTGCAAACACACAGCAGAAACAAAATAGACCTTTGTAGGAAAATGAGGAAATCACCAGGGAAGGAAGTCGAGGCAAGGTAGCAAAGAAAGGAGGTGTGTTACTTCAGTAACCACTATGGGGGCTTCAATCTACTTTGCTGGAAAATTCTGAGAAGCAGCTCTCACACTCTGAGAACAGGCTCTCACACTCTTCAGTCACCCCACAAGACAGAAGCAGCTGGGATGTCTCTGCACCAGCTTCTCTCAGCCTCTGAGGGAGAGCAACTCAAGAGCCAAATTGACCTAACCTATTTTTTTTTTGGCATGCTTGCATAAGCCCTGGTGTGGGAGACTACCCTGAACAGAGATGCCTAGGGATTGGCAGACTGAAAGTCCTCTAGGCAGTAAAAGCCAGGAGATCCAGGTAGCCCATTTGCAGCATCATCCACAGTAGGGCTGGAAGTTACATTTTGGACACAGTGAGAGAAATTAGTTTCCAGAGAAATATTTGCATGATATTAGAAGGAAACCATGAATAGGGTGATTTAATTTGTTGCAAAAATTACTTGAACTATGGAAATGTATTCCACACAAATGACTCTAAAATGTTTTTGTGAGAAATAATGTTCCTGCCAGACACAGTGGCACGTGCCTCAAGTCTTGGCTACATCTGGAGAGCTGGGACAGGAGAGCCCAGGAACCCAGAGCTGGAGGGCAGTCTGGGCTACAGGACTAGACAGGTCTCAAAACACAATCCCTTTGATGTTGTGCCTTCATAAGTAGCTTGCGACAGGAGAGAGACTGGCAAGGTGCTGCCGCTGCATAGAGCATTTTAATCTGACTGAAATGGAGGCCGACTGGCTGTATTCACTAGAGCGTGCTTAAAGAGTTACATTCATTTGCACAACATGGCAAAGCACCCTGAATCAGAAAACAATGACAACAAGCTAAGAATAACCTATGGATTAATATTTAAAGTTTCTGAAGAGATGATGTCATAATAAAACTCTTCAGACAGAGAGTATAATGACATTACTCATAGATTTCCGGAAATGCTGAGCCAACATCTTTTAACACTGAAAGCTTATTTATAGAAATCTGTAATAATTATTGATCTAAAATAGGCTTAGATTGTATTAGAGTCTCTAAAAGATTCCATGAGGGAGTGATGTTTTTTTACCGTGGCCCATAACCATCATATCTTTTTATTGTCGTCTTCAGAAGCTTCTCATTTCTGCGAATGTTGGAGAATTGGGGGAGATGTAATTTGACAGGTTAATTTGAATGCCAAAGATTGTCATAATTTCATATCGCCAGGGAGAAATGAATATTCACTTTTCCCAAAATACAGAAGGAAATGATTTACTCTTTGAGAACTTTAAAAAACGATACACTTGAATATTTTAAGCTTAATGTCATTTCTATGAATCATAGCTGAATATAATACTGTAAATTTATAGACTAGGCTCACACAGTTTTGAATTTTGGGCCATATTCACTTTTTCTTACCTTTCTTGGCCAAAGATGTTGGGCCTCTCATGTTGCTTCCAAACAAAGATTTAAGAGGGAAATGGAAAAAATATTCTCCTGTTACTAAAACCTGATTAATTTTGTATACTTACTAAATTACAGTCATCAGTTTGATGTAAAAATATGCCATAAGCTAATTTGAAATGAAAGGACATGTAAAATAACTTAATGAGCTACAGGTTACAAAATGGAAGCCTTGAAATGTGACTTGATGTGAATGAACATTTCCTCAAGTCATCAATCATATTCTAGGGACAATTAGCACTATTTAGGGGAGCTGCCCTGTGGTATCGCCATAGGAAGAGGTTCTATAGGATGTAAAGTCACTTACTGCACACCCCCTTTTCACTAAGGTTGGGATCATTTAGAAATGTCCATGATATTCCTTCTTCTCTTCAAAAAAGTCCTTGATTACCTGGTTACCAAAAATTGCTCCTTAGGCTGGGCGGTGGTGGCGCACGCCTTTAATCCCAGCACTCGGGAGGCAGAGGCAGAGGCAGGCGGATCTCTGTGAGTTCGAGGCCAGCCTGGTTACAGAGAGAGTTCCAGGACAGCACTCCTCCACTAAAATTGCTCCTCGGAAATTTGCAGTCATTATTAGTGGTACTTGTTAAGTATAGCATTATCGAACCCACCTTGATAAGTAGACCGGCAGCTCCTACATAAATGGGCACGCGGTTATTACCATCTTTAGGAAGGCATTGCTCTATTGCCTCTGCTTGCTTGTCAGGAGTGCCTTGTCTGTTACCGGTTTCACACATAAACTCTGACCATTTTCTTTTTCCTTTGCTGGAATAGAGACTTGTTCTGCAGCCCAGGGTGTCCTGGAACTTACTCAGGAACTCAGGCTGGCTAAAATTCAGAGCAGACCTCCAACCCGGGCATCCGAAGTGCTGAGGTTGCAGGTGTGGACCCCTACATCTGGCTGGCTAGGCCTACCATTTTTGGAGCTCTCCTCTGAGCTGGAGACCATTATGGTTTGGAGATATTCCCCAAAGGGCTGTATTGTTAAAGGTTTGTCCCCCAGCTGGTTGCACTACTGGGAGGTGGTGGAACCATTAAGAAGTGGGGCCCAGTGGGAGTAGGAAAAAGCTGATGCACGGGGGCATGGTATGAGAGGAGGAATATCGGGACCCTGGCACCTTCCTGTTCTTTGCTTCGTGATTGCAATGAGGTAAACAGACCTTTTTTGTCCCACAGTCCTGACACAGTGCACTGTGCCACCAAGGCCCAGAAGGACAGTGCCAAACAACCTTGGCCTGAAACCTCTGTATAAGTTGACCAGTTCTGGCATTTTGTCAGAGCAATGAAAAACTGACTAATACAGAGACAGGCTAATGTTATAATGTGAACCACAACAACTAATTCCTAAATCAGTCTTATCAAGTTGCTTGAAATGATAAAAAGTTTGAAATTATTTCATACCTTTATCCTTTTCAGATATGTAATAAATATTGAATCTATATTTATTCAAATATGTAATATTGACTGCATATTCAAATATGTAACAAATATAAAATATGTATTCAGCAAATATATTTCTGAATTCATTTTTTCCCGGTTGTTTTCATTGCTTTTTTTCTTTTTCTTTTTTTTGAAACAGGGTTTCTTTGCATAGCACTGTCTGTCCTGGAACTATCTCTGTAGACCAAGCTGGCATTGAACTCACACAAAGATCCACCTGCCTCTGCCTCCCCAGTGCTGGAATTAAAGGTGCACAAGGCTATTGTCGTTTTTAATGACGCCGAGAGGTTGGAGAAACGGCTCAGTGGTTAACAGTACTAGCTGCTGAAGCAGAGCACCCAGGGTTGAGTTCCAGCTTCCACATGGGGTTCATAACTGACTGTAACTCTAGCTGCAGGGCATCTGACATCTCTGGTCTCCGTGACACCAGGCATGCAGATGATCAGACAAACACTCATGCACATAATATTTTAGCCACACTGTGGATATTCAATAAAAAAAAATCCAGATCCTAGCAGGGTACACAAAGATGGTGGTGCACATCTTTGATCCCAGCACTGGGGAGGCAGCAGCAGGTGAACTCTGAGTTTGAGGCCAGCTTGGTCTAAATAGTGAGTTCCAGGACAACCAGGGCTGTGTAGAGAGACCCTGGCTCGATTCTCCTCCTTAGATCCTGGGAGATGCAGCCAGTTAAATCAACAAATTGTAAGGATGAAAAAGAGGTAGGCAGGTGGCGCCCGGAGATATGAGCACTTGCTGCTCTTTCAGATGACCTGGATTTGGTCGCCAGTACCAGGTACATGGCATCTAACAAGTGTCTGTAACTCCAGTTCCAGGGGGATCTGGTGCCCTCTTCTGACCTCTGCAGGTAGTGCATGCACGTAGTATATTGACATACATGCAAGCAAAATCACTCACTCATACACACACACATCTGGCCCGAGAGAGGACTCCAGCAACACCGCCACACCAACCAGGAGTCTGTGTACGCCTGCAGGCCATACACAGACCCCATTACAGATGGTTGTGAGCCACCATGTAGGTGCTGGGAATTGAACTCAGGACCTTTGGAAGAGCAGGCAATGCTCTTATGCTCTTTAACCTCTGAGCCATCTCTTCAGCCTCCACCAACCAGGAGTCTGCCGTCGTGCTATTACGATCTCTTTTTGACAAGGAAACATGGTCCTGCTCAGGGCCACGATGGACTGACAGGGACAAGAAGACCTACTTGCGGGCCTGGGGCAGTGTGGTCCATAAATGGAGGCAAAACCTTCATACACAGAAAATAAAAACAAAATCTTAAAAAGAAAAACAAGCTGGGCATGGTGGTGTATGGCTTCAGTCCCAGCATTTTGGTGGCAGAGGCAAAAGCAGTGGCATGTGGATCTGTGAGTTCGAGGCCAGCCTGTTCTACATAGATTCAGGCCAGCCAGGGCTACACAGAGAAACCTTGTCTCCAAAAAAAACATTAAGTAAGTAAGTAAATAAATAAATTAATAAATACATTTTTAAGAGGTATGCAGGGAACGTCTAGATGAAAAAGAAGTGAAGGCCATATTTAAAAAAGGTGAACTAGAGAGCATGTTTGCAGATGTGTGCTTAGGTGATGCTGCCGTAAAGCTGGGGGGATTTAAAGTAAGGAGTACGCTTATTCTTGGTAGAGCCACCTTGGGTAGGTGGTTGCTGGGCTGGCCAGTCGAGGTTCTCCTGACATTGTGGTAATTGCGGAGGTGTCCTCTCCAGTCGCCTGCTCCTGTCTCAAGGGGAAGAGGCGATGACCTCTGGACACTCAGTTCTGCTCTTGCCTGATGGGGGCCTCTGAGAGAAGCCGAGAATGGAGCAGGAGCCCTGGAGGAGGAGGGAAAGGAAAGCTGGTGTGACACAGTGTTGCTCAGGCCCTTCGTAGACACGACTGTGCCTATGGAGGGCAAGTATGAAGTTGTCCCTGGGGCTTCTACTGCCCATTAAACTAGCTTCTCCAAAGAAGGGCCGGGGCGACTGTACACAAGGCAGTGAACAAATCAAGTTCTGAAAAGCAAACCAATCAAATCAATTCATAAAAAGGTAAATTTCAAAGCCAAGGCTTGTTATGACATCTAAAAGATATCTTTAAACTGTACATTTGTTTTATATAGTTTTCTACAGACTTTTGTTTGTTTGTTTGTTTGTTTTTCGAAACAGGGTTTCCATGTGTTAAAGTCCTAGCTGTCCTGGAACTAGCTCTTGTAGACCAGGCTGGCCTCGAACTCACAGAGATCTGCCTGCCTCTGCCTCCTGCGTGCTGGCATTAAAGGCTTGTGCCACAACGGCCCAGCCAGGCATTCTTTTTTTGAGACAGGGTTTCTCTGTGTAACAGCCCTAATTGTCCTAGAACACACTCTGTAGAGCAGGCTGGCCTCAGACTCACAGAGACCCTTCTGTCTCTGCCTCCTGAATGTTGGGATTAAGACAAGCAATGATGCCACACCCAGAACACACATATATTTTAAAATAAAAGTTTTTAATAATTTATTAATTTTATATTTATGTGTATGAACGTTTTGCCTGTTTGCATGCCTGTATATCACACACATATAGTGCCTTCAGCAGCCAGAAGAGGGCGTCAGACTCCTCCCAACTGGAGTTACAGACAATTGTGCACTGCCACATGGGGGCTGGGAACTGAACTCAGGTCCTCCAGAAGAGCCATCTCCCCAGCCCCTTCCCTGAAGTTTCAAAAAGCATGTATCTAGGACTAAGAGTGGCTCTTGCATGAAGAACAGAGGATCAGATTTCAGTTTGCTCAGCCCACGTGGCAGCTCACAACAGTCTGTAACTCAGGGAATCTGATGCCCTCTTCTGACCTCCAAGGACACCAGGCACACAAACGGAGCACAGGCATATGTGCAGGCAAAACACCCATACACATAAAAATAATCACATAACAGTTAAAAAAGATGTGTGTGCATATAATTCCCAACACGACATCAAACATAGGAAAGAGCTGTCTTGTGTTTTCCCAGCATGCCACACTACTGTCATACATTGAAAGTACGTATTAATAATACTAAGTGCAAAGGCCATCATAAACACACAATCATTTCATTGTATTTTATTTTGTGTGTATGGGTGTAATACTGTATGTATGCTTGTGCCCCTTGTGTGTAGTGCCCTCAGAGGCCAGAATAAGGTGTCAGATCCCCTGGAACTGGAATTGTATGTGGCTGTTATCCATCACGAGGGTGCTAGAAACCAAACCCTGGCCCGACAAGCGTTCTTAACTGCTGAGCTGTCTTTCTAACCACTGCCTCAAAGGCAAGAATTTGAACAATGCATTTCCATCTGGGAACACAGTGGCTGTGATGGGGAACATGTTTGGTGTGGCCGAGGTTCAGGTTTTATTTTCCATCACCAAAAAAGTGGTGGCTTTTGAGCAGTGAAATCTTTTTACTTATTTATTTTTGTTTTATGTGCATTGCTGTTTTGCGTGCATGTATGTTTGTGTGAGGATGTCAAATCCCTTGGAGCTGGATTAGAGCCGGTTTTGAGCTGCCATATGGATGCTGGGAATTGAATCCCGGTCCTCTCGGAAGAGCAGCCGGGGCTCTTAACCCTTGAATTATCTCTCCAGTCCCGAAATCTCTTTCCTGTATACTTTACTTGGTTACAAGGTTTTGCAGATTAGTTTGCTAACAATCAATGCCTGGAGTTAATAATTAGCTCACAGAATCCCTGAAAATATAACAACTACCTAACAATGCTAATCATTCTACTTTCTTGTATTTTTTATTAATATTTTTATGGTTTATTTAACTTTATTTTATGTGCATTGGTGTGAAGGTGTCAGATCCCCTGCAACTGGATCTTCAGACAGTTGTGAGCTGCCATGTGGGTGCTGGGAATTGAACCCGGGTCCTCTGGAAGAGCAGTCAGTGCTCTTAACCACTGAGCCATTTCTCCAGCCCTCTTGTATTTTTTTTTTAAGACAGTGTTTCTCTGTGTGTCCCTGGCTGTCCTAGAACAAGCCCTAGCCTGGCCTTGAACTCAGAGAGATCTGCTGTGTCTGCCTCCCAAGCTCTGGAATTAAAGACGTGTGCCCTGCCACCACCCGGCCTTTCTTGTATTTTTTAATTTTAGTATTTAAAGCAAATACATGCATATGCAGAAGTGACTGGTGTGTGTGTGTGTGTGTGTGTGTGTGTGAGAGAGAGAGAGAGAGAGAGAGAGAGAGAGAGAGAGAGAGAGAGAGAGAGAGAGAGCGCCACAGCACATGTATGGAGAAGACACCTTTTGAGAGTTGATTTTCTCCTTCCATCATATGAGCCCTGGCAGTCAAACTCAGGTTGTCAGACTTTTTGCTGCAAGTACATTTTTTTTCTGTTGTCTCATCTTGATAAGCCAACATACAGAACTTACACACACACACACACACACACACACACACACAAAATGTCAATTTTTTTTTGAGAAAAAGAACTCCTGAGAGATCATGCCCCTTTCTGGTCTGTGAGGACCCAGAGAAAGACATTCTTCAAAGACTGCACACAAGTCCTCCCCGCGGGAACGCGGAGTCTGTTGGTGCCTTGATTCCTGACTTTGCGGTCTCCACAATCGCAGGAAATCAACGGCTGCTGCTTGTAAGCTACCTGGACCTTCCCAACTGTACTGTACACACTTGCCGGCTCTCCAGGTTTCCCATGTGATCATATTCTAACTTCTGTTACAGCAGTGTGGGAATGTTCTTTAATGCTCAAACATGTGCTACCATTAGCCTTCCTTTCTTTGAAACCTTTTCATTTTTTTTTCTGAAGTCACTCATTGTCCTATTTTTTTTATGAGTTTGGTATGTATGCTCTGACTTTCGGTTAGGAAAACTTTTCATAATTAAGACTCCTTAGGTTCATGTTTTTGTCTTCCTAAGAAGTTTCTGGAGTCATCTGATTGGCCCAGTGGCATTGTTTTCCCAGATCGGGCCCCATAGCTCCTATTTTGAGGCTTCTCCCATTATCTCGAGTATTTCTTTCACTTCTCTTGTGTTAGATACCCTGGCTCTTGGATTCCAAGTTCATCTTTCTCTCTTTGTGCTCTGCTGTTGCTGAAACCATATCCTCTAGGGTTGTTCGAGAAAAGCAACTGGGAGGTGAAATTGCTCTAATCTTGCACAACTGGGAAAAATGCCCTTATTCTATCTTCCCTGAAGTGAGAAGCTGGCTTGCTTTGAAGATTTAGGAGATATTCTTCTCCTCGGGATTTTCAAGGTCTCTCTTCACCATCTTGGAGCCTCTAGGGCTACCGGTGAGAGGCCTGCCTCAACTTCTTTGGGTGGGATTACTTTCTCCTTCCTGGAAATTTAGGAGGCTGCTATTTGTCTTTTTGTCTGTAGTATCCTAAAATATTACAATGAAACTTTCTGGTTGTTCTCACTGGGTGGTGGCAGCGCAAGTCTTTAATCCCAGCATTCCTGAGGGAGGCAGAGGCAGACGAATCTCTGTGATATCCCTGTGAATTAGGGGTTACTTGGTCTAAAAAGTAGAGTTCCCGGATGGTCAGGGCTACATAGAGGAACCCTGTCTCCAAAAACCAAAGATAAATAAATATAAATAAAAACAAAAAATAAATAAAACAAAAAAAATCTAGGTCTTGTTCAGTAATTTACATTGAACTCAAACTTGCAATCCTCCTGCCCCAGCCTCCCAAGTGCTAGAATCACAGGTGTGAGTCACCATTGTTTTGCTTGAAAATTTTCAGTTTCAATTGTTCCTTACGGAGTTCTCTTTGATTTTAAAATCGTGAAAACTTTTTTATTACATTAAAAAATTTATTTTGTGTGCATGCGTGTTGGCATGTGCACACCACAGCCTCGAAATCACAGAGATCCACCTGTCTCTGCTTTCTGAGTGCTGGGATTAAAGTTGTGTGCCACCACTGCTCAGCAAATACATTTGTTTTAAAGTTTTTCAAGGCAAGGTCTCTCTGTAAAACAGCTCTGACTGTTGTGGAATTAGCTCTGTAGCCCTGGCTGTCCTGGAATTAGCTCTGTAGACCAGGCTGGCCTTGAACTCACAGAGATCTATCTGCCTGCCTCTGCCTCTCAAGTGCTGTGATAAAAGGTGTGCACCACCTCTGGCTTGCGGTTATATTTTTCTAAAAGGTTTCTGTATTCAGAGGGTCTATTCTCTCCCAAGTTCTCGCCCCCCTCCCCCCGTTAGATGTTCAGTGCCCAATGGCCCGAATGTGACTCAGGATGGTTAAGAAGGGGGCCCACAATAAATTGTAAATTTACTAATATTATGAGTTTTTTTGTAGTTTGTATGTGTAATTTGGGCATGTGTTTCTTGAGTGTGAACTCTGTAGATCAGGCCAGAATATCACGCACTAGAAGCTTTCTTTATCTCCAGCTGTCCAAGGATGCCCGGTTCTTGTGCTTACTTAAGAAGCAGTTCCTCGAAAGCCAGAGCCAAGGCTCTGTGCACAGTAGAACTTGCTACTGTGTCCTCCCTGGCTGCATGAACCATTAGCTGTAGGACTGTCTTTCCCCACACCAGTATTTTGAAGGCTCTTTCCCCTTGGTCAGGCTTTCTAGAAAAGTCTCTTCTAAACTTCCTAGAGAGTTTAAGTCTAACTCCCAGATTCATGAGTGTCTGGTCGGAGCAGAGAGCAGAGTATGTATGTATGTATGTATGTATGTATGTATGTATGTATGTATTTTGGTTTTTCGAGACAGGGTTTCTCTGTAGCTTTGGAGCCTGTCCTGGAACTAGCTCTTGTAGACCAGACTGGTCTCTAACTCACAGAGATCTGCCTGCCTCTGCCTCCCGAGTGCTGGGATTAAAGGCGTGCGCCACCACCGCCCCGTGAGCAGGGTTTTTTAATGTTCGGTGAATGAGCATGCGCTTGATCCGCATCTGCTATGGTCCCCTCACTTTAGCCGTACCTTGTCTCTTAAGCCCTCTTGCAGGCAAAAAGTCTATTCTCATGCCCACAGGCAGGACGGCGCGCTGCCTGTCTCAGGATAAGTATATTAGTTCCCCCAGAGAGGATGTGACTGAGTTCTCCAAATTAGGTGGTTTGCGGTTACAGAAATGAATCAGTCGCGCTTTTTACCTGTGTAAAATCCCAGCACCGGGAAACTAAGGCAGGAAGATCGTGAGTTTCCAGCCAGCCTGGGTTACCCTGTAAGAGACCTTGTCTCAAACAACAGCAACAAACAGCAGGCTCAGCAACAACCCCTCAACAGAAGCCACCACCACCAAACCAAACCACACAATGGAGAAGCAGACTGCGGTAGTTCCGGAGGCTGCAACTGGAAGGTGGGGGCACCCGTGGGCCTACTGCTCCCTCTGGTGGTTTGCGGACGACTGTGAGCACGCTCCAACTGCTACTAACGGAGAATGGATTTGATAGTCTTAATTCCTCCTCCTCCAGCTGCTACTCCTCCCCCTCTTCTCCTTTGCCGCGGAGCACGAAGCCAAGGGCTGCCAGCAAGTACTCTACTACTGAGAACCAGCCCCAGCCCTGCAACTCGCTCTTTCTTCTTTTCTGTATCTTTTTGAGACAGGGGCTTTCTGTGTAGGCCAGGCTGGCCTCGAACTCACGGAAATCCGCCTGCCTCTGCCTCCCAAGTGCTAGGATTAATGGTGTATGCCATCACAACAGGTTCTTCTGTTTATGTATAAAATTAGAATTTTTGTTTTATTTTTTAATTTTTTTTTTTACTCTTTCTTTTGGTCTTTATTTTTGAGACAGGGTTTCTCTGTGTAACATCCCTGGCCGACCTGGAACTCATTTGTAGACCAGGCTGGCCATGAATTCACCTCTGTCTCTGGAGGGCTGGGATTCAAGGTATGTGCCACCATGTCTGGTTGATTTATTTCTTTTTATCTTATATGTGTGGGTGTTTGTTTTGCCTTCTTGCATTTCTGTGCTCCACATGCGTGCAGTGCCCATGGACATCAGAAGAGGGTGTCAGGTCCCCTGGCACTGGAGTGACAGACCTTGCTTGGCTGCCATGTGGGTGCTGAGAAGCAAACCGGGGTCCTTTACCTGCTGAACCATCTCTCCGGTCCCCAAACTACAACTTTAAAAAGTGATTTATTTTAGTGCTGGCCGTGGTGGCAGGCTTACCTCTGTGTGTTCAGCCTTGTCTACATGGCAGCTCCAGGACAGCAGGGTTATGCAGAGAGATCCTGTCTCAAGAAATAAAAAAATTGGTTTGTATTAGATGATTTGTATGTGTGTGTCTGCGTGGGGGTGTGTGTACTTGAGTGCGGGTGTGTGAGGGAGCCAGAGATGGTGTCAGATCAACCTGGAGCTAGAATCGCAGGTGGTTGTGAGCCTCGTGACAGAAGTCTCAATTCAGGTCCTCTGGAAGAGGGGTACATGCTCTTAATCCCTGAACCACTTCTCCAGCCCCTAAAATACAAGATGTTTAAAAATTAAAATGTAAGGTTAGTATACCAAGTCATGGGTATCAGTGTGGCGTTTTCTGGTTGACTTCTGCTTTCATGTCACTTGAATTTCATCACCCTCTCTCCTGACCCCATCGCCACCATTTGAATATTTGTTGCTCATTAGTATTTCATTCTTTTTTCCTTCTCTTCTCTTCTCTTCTCTTCTCTTCTCTTCTCTTCTCTTCTCTCTCTCTCTCTCTCTCTCTCTCTCTCTCTCTCTCTCTCTCTCTCTCTCTCTCCTCTCTCCCTCCCTTCTTCCTTCCTTCCTTTGAGACAGGGTTTCTCTGTGTAACAGTTCTGGTTGTCCTGGAACTCACTTTGTAGGCCAGGCTGGCCTCGAACTCATCAAGATCCGCCTGCCTCTGCCTCCTGAGTGCTCGGATTAAAGACGTGCGCTACCACTGCCTGGCTCTCTCTCTCTTTTTCTAGAACTGTTGGCTAACTATATTAGTCCATTTACTACTTGTTTGATTTTGACTTTTTGGTGTTTAACTTAAAATTCTATTTTTTATTAGTGTGTGTGATTCGTGCGTGCATGCATACGTGTGAGTGTGATGTGTACATTCCCGTGTAGGTGTGGCCATACCATGATGCATGTGTGGAGGTTAAAGCCTAATTATTAGGAGTCAGTTCTCGGATTCTGGGGATCAAACTCAGGTTGTAGGTTTCTGTGGCAAGTGTTTTACACCCTGATCTATCTTGCCAACCTGATACTTGATTTTTTTTGAGTTCCTCATGTGTTTTGCATATCAGTTCACTGGTAGCTCATTGGCAAAGATATTTTTCCCAGTCTATAGACTTTCTCTTTTCTCTGCTGAAACTTGTTGGCTTTGTGTAATCCCACTTGTCAGTTGTTGGGATTATTCCTTGCCTGTGCCTGTATTTTAAAGTGTTTAACATGTTTTCCTCTGGAAGTTTCAAGAGTTCAAATTTTACGTTTAGGATCTATGATCCATTTGAATGGATTTTTGTGAAAGATGAGAGACAGAGACCCAATTTCATTGTTCTATGTGTGGACATTCAACGTTCTCGGCATCATTTGTTGAAGATGCTGGTGTTCTGTTTCTTTTCTTTAACTGAATGAGTGATTTTGACACCTTTGTCAAAATAAAGCATCTGTACCTGTTTGTGTTTATTTCTATTCTGTTTTATCCTCTATTCTGGCCCATTTGTTTCCATATCTGTTTTTATCACTATGACTTTGTAGGATGGCGTAAGGTAAGATACAGTGGACACCTCCAGAGTTAACTGTTCTGGAAACAACCTAGATGCCCCTCAATGGAAGAATGGATAAAGAAAGTGTGGAATATATACACATTAGAGTATTACTGAGAGGTAAAAAACAATGGCATCTTGAATTTTGCATGCAAATGGATGGAAATAGAAAACACTATCCTGAGTGAGGTAACCCAGACCCAAAAAGAGGAACATGGGATGTACTCACTCATAATTGGTTTCTAGCCATAAATATAGGACATTGAGCCTATAATTCGTGATTCTAGAGAAGCTAAATAAGAAGGTGAACCCAAAGAAAAATATATAGTTATCCTCCTGGATATTGGAAGTAGACAAGATTTCCAGGCAAAATTGAGAGCTTGGGGGTGGGGGTGGGACGGGGGTAAGGGGAAATGGGGAGAGAGAAATGAAAAGGTGAGGATGAGGAGAGCTTGGGGGAATGGGACGGTTGGGATGGAGAAGGAGTGGATATGGGAGCAGGGAAGTATATATCTTAATTAAGGGAGCCATTTGAGGGTTGGTAAGAGACTTGACTCTAGAGGGGTTCCCAGGTGTGCAAGGAGATGTCCCCAGCTAGTTCCTTGGGCAGCTGAGGAGAGGGTGCCTGAAATGACCCTATCCTATAGTCACACTGATGAATATCTTGCATATCACCATAGAACCTTCATCTGGCGATGGATGGAGATAGAGACAGAGACCCACATTGGAGCACTGTACTGAGCTCCCAAGGTCCAAATGAGGAGCAAAAGGAGGGAGAACATGAGCAAGGAAGTCAGGACCACGAGGGGTGCACCCACACACTGAGACAGTGGAGCTGGAGCTCACCAAGGCCAGCTGGACTGGAACTGTTGGAACATGTGATCAAACCGGACTCTCTGAACGCAGCTGACAATGAGGGCTGACGGAGAAGCCAAGGGCAATGGCACTGGGTTTTGATCCTACTGCACGTATTGGCTTTGTGGGAGCCTAGTCTGTTTGGATCCTCACCTTCCTAGACCTGGATGGAGGGAGGAGGACCTTGGACTTCCCACAGGGCAGGGAACCTTGACTGCTCTTTGGACTGGAGAGGGAGGGGGAGGAAGTGGGGGTGGGGAGTGGGGAGAGGGGGAGGGAAATGGGAGGAGGGGAGGAGGTGAAATTTTGTAATAATAATAATAAAAGAAAAAAAGAAAAAAGATTCTGCTATAAAGAGTCTTTTGTGCTTTCATCTGAATCTTAGAATTATTTTTAGTTCTGTGAAAATGTCACTGGAATTTTGATAAGGTTTGTGTTAGATCTTGGGTTGCCTTTGGTAAAATAGTCATTTAGGAAGTATTAATTCATGGCAAGTCTTTTCCATCTTCTAGTGTCTTCTTTAAATTTTTTTTGTTCAGTATCTTAAAATTTCTTTTTAGAAGTCTTTTACTTTTTTGATTAGATTCATTATTAGATGATTTTTTAAAATATTTATTTATTTGTTATGTATACAATATTCTGTCTGTGTGTATGCCTGCAGGCCAGAAGAGGGCACCAGACCCCATTACAGATGGTTGTGAGCCACCATGTGGTTGCTGGGAATTGAACTCAGGACCTTTGAAAGAGCAGGCAATGCTCTTAACCTCTGAGCCATTTCTCCAGCCCCATTAGATAATTTTTGAAGTGATTGCAAATGGATTCTTTTTCCTAATTTCTTTCATGGAAACTCCATTGTTAGCACACAGCAAAGCTACTGTCCTTTTGGAGACTGGGGTCTTACTATGTAGGCCTGGCTTGTCTGGAACTTGCTATGTCCATCAGGCTGGCCTTAAACTCACAGATTCACTCGTCTTCTCTCCTGAGTGCCGGAATTAAAGTCATGTGCCACCACACTGACCTAAAGCTTCTTATTTCTGTGTGCTGATTTAGTATCCTGCTATTTTGCTGAAAGTGCATCATATTTGTTTTTTGGTGGAGTCTTTGGGATATTTTAAATTTGTGATTATGTCTTATGCAAATAGGAAAAATAATTCAACTTCTTCCTTTCCTAGTTGGATCTCTTTTATTTCTCTATATTTTTTAAACTAATTGCTCTGACTAAGACTTCGAGCACAATACACCCAATTTGTCAGTTCTTGGAATTATTTCCTGTGCTACTGAAGTCCTGTTCAGAAAGTTCTTGTCTCTAGCATATCTTGAAATGTTTTGCTTAAAGTTTCCTGACTCTAAAAAAGATGAAAAATTATTTTAGATATTCCAGGAAGACTAACCCCAAACCCCAAAGCTAGATAAAGTAGGCTTTATTCATATTTAATTCTGAAATTATATATGTATTTAACCACATCCTCAAATAGCATAACACAAAACCAACAGAATGTGTCAGTCAGCTTTCTGTCTCTGTAATAAGTGCCCACTGTAACCAACTGATCAAGTAGAGTTTATTTTAGAAATGTCTGTCCACTGTTAATTATCCCGCTTGTTTGGGGCCTTTGGTGGCATATCACGGCAACAGATCACAGTGAAATAAAACTGAATCACCTCATGGTCTAGAAAAGAGACAAAGAAGAAGCCAGAGGTCATACCATTTCCTTTAAGCTACTCACCAAATGACCTGAAAACCTCTCCCTAGGCCCCACCTGACTGTCTGTGCAGTTGGGAGGCTTAGGCAGGAGAGTCAGTAGTTTACATAGTGAGTTCAAACCCAGCCTCATCTACATTAGACACCATTTGAAAACTCCAAGAAGCAGGAGAGATGGTGCAGTTGCTAAGAGCATGTACTACTCTTTCGTTTTTCTCCAAGACAGGGTTTCTCTGTGTAACGGCCCTAGCTGTCCCTAGAACTCACTGTGTAGACCAGGCTGGCCTAGAACTCACAGAGATCTGCCTGCCTCTGCTGCCAAGTGCTGGGATTAAAGGTGTGCGCCGCCACTGCCCCGGCTCATGTACTGTTCTTGCAGAGGGTATTTATTACTCAGCTTCCAGCACCCGGGTCAGGAGGTTCGCAACTGCCTGTAATTCTAGCTCTAAGGGCATCCATGTCCTTCTTGTGCCTCACCTCCGCGCACTCACATGCACAGACAGACACATACGTGTAACTAAAACCACGAAACCAAATACCCACAGTCCCAAAACAGGGCCTAGAGGGATGGCTCAGTGGGTAAGTACACTTACTGCGCTTCTAGAAGAACTGAATAGGGTTTCTAGACCCAAGTCTGAGGCTCACAGTTGCCTTTAATTTCCAGCTTTTCAGGATTTGATGCCCTTTTCAGGTCTCTGTAGGGACCACACACATATACAATTCCCCCCACACATACACACATACACGCATAATTAAAAATAAAAAGAAACTATATTAAGCCACTAAACAAAACAACAAAAAAACTAAAATAAACCAGGCGGTGGTGGTGCACTCCGTTAATCCCAGCACTCGGGAGGCAGAGGCAGGTGGATCTCTGTGAGTGCAAGGCCAGCCTGGTCTACAAGAGTTAGTTCCGGGACAGGCTCCAAAGCTACAGAGAAAACAAAAATGAATTTCAAAAAAATATGGGGGTGGAGAGATGACTCAGTGGGGCAAATGCTTGCTGTGTAAGCCTGAGTACCAGAGTTCGAATCCTCAGTGCCTGTGGAAAAGCCTTAGTCATGGCTGGAAATCTCTGTAATTCTAGCACAGTGTGTGTGTGTGTGTGTGTGTGTGTGTGTGTGTGTGTGTAGGTGGAGGGACGGCAGAGACAGGCAAACACGTGGAGTTCTCTGGCCAGCCAGTGCCCCCAAATGGTGAGCTCTAGGTTGAGTGACAAAACCCTCTCTCAAAAAACTCAGATGGAGAGTGCTTGAGAAAGACTGACATCAACCTCTCTTACACACACACACACACACACACACACACACACACACACACACACACACACGAGCATGTCCGCATGCACACTGAAAGGACTGGAGCCCAGGCAGGACACCCCCAGGTCAAGTTCTTAGCGCAAATGAGATATATTTGTCCCAGAGGAACAGAGGGCAGGGAATAAGAGACAAGGACAGGAGAAAGAGGACGAGGGAGAAGGAGAAAGGAACAAGGGGAATGGGGAAAGGATGTTTGCCGCAGAGGGTCAAAGGGCTGGGAGGAGACAGATATAGCCCATAGGCGGAGGGCAGTTTATTTTTTAAAATTTTGTTGTTTATTTTAGTTTTTACATCCTGCCTGCAGTATCCCCTTTCTCTCCTTCCAGTCCCTCCCTCTCCTCCCCTCCTCCCTCCCAACCCCACTCACTCCTGTTTCTCAAATGGCAGTTTATAAAGGGAAAAGGAGAAGCCCCATGTTAGGATGAGTTGGTTCATTTTGATTTGACATGTTCACTAGGGCAGCCAAAAGAGGGCTTTTGCTTGCTGAACTTTATTACTTGGATAGCTGGACCTTGGTGTAGCACGAATTCTAATTATTCTTAATACAAACCCGGAGTCAGATATTAGGGGGTGAAAGCTGAGCGATGAGAGAAGCAGTGCAGCCAGCCATTAGAGAGACCTTTGACCTCTACTGAATCCTCAGACCAAAGGGGCGATCCTGTCCTCAGACTGACCAACTACTTCAGACTGCATCGCAGGCTGCATCCTCAGACTGCACTGAGCCCCTGTCTCCTCCTGCCTTATACTTGTCTCTCTACCCAGCCATCCCCCTTCCTGTCTTCACCTCCCCAGTGCTAGGATTAACGGTGTAGGATCACCTCTCCATGAGCTCTGTTTCTCTTAGAGACTTGATCAATTCTGTGTAACTCAGGGTGGCCTTGAAGTAGCAGAGATCTCTCTGCCTCTGCCTCCTGAGCCTTGGGATTAAAGGTGCGTGCCACCACACCCTGGCTTCTCTAGTGGCCTAGCTCTGCACTCTGATCTTCAGGCAAGCTTAATTTGTTAGATCGCAAAGTATCACTACAATAATTTATCCAATGAAATACCAATACAGGCACTCCCACGGATAGAAAGGTACAGGGAAATGAAAGCGGCCATTGCCGAGACTGGACTGTGTGCACCTTTGCTTTGGAAAGGGTTTCTATGATATGGCTGCAATGGCGTGTGCTCTGGAAAGGCAGATGTTACAGCTAAAGAAATAGGAGGAATGGGTTCTTTGAGGCAGAAAGAGTGTGGCCTCTGTCCTGTTTCTCGTCTTTCTATGTGACAGCCTCCTTAGTTTTGCTATTGCAGGTACTGGGGCTGGATTGAATCTCGTATGCGTTTGACCAGATGAGAGGCTGCTTCCTGAGTTAATGAATGAGTCTATGCGGGAGTCAGGAGGACAAATAGCTGTGTTTTATTTGATCAGTGTCAGGACAAATTCTAAAGAGAAGAGATTATGCTTCTTTTGTGGATATCAAATGAGGCTATTTATTAATATTAAAAATACATGCTTATGTTAAATATGCTCTAGTGTGACTCATATACATTTCTTCCAATATTTATAATTTAAAAGAGTCTTTTAATAGAGAATGAGATCCTTGCCATGCCCGAGTAGCTTTAACAATAAACCTGTGCATTTGAAATCCCAAGCAAAGTAAGATATTCTATTTTAAGAGTTCAATAAACAACTGGGTTCAGTTTAGCTATTGCAGTCTCTAGTAATATTTGATATGATTCAGGAGCTTGGATCGCAGACGAAATCAATAATTTGCTCTTATTAGGAAGGCAAATTTGTCAATTCAAAATGAAATGGAGAAATATTGCTCAAAACAGTCTTTATATTTGAAAACTCTCCAAAGCAGACACTACATTGTGCCCCAGATGCTTGCAGTGCGCAGTAATGATTAGGTATGCTGTGTCATGCCTGCTGTTATAACAGATCTATCATCATTTTATTATAATTCACAATAGGTCATTCCAGAACCATTCCGTAAAAACAATAGTAATGGAGGCCAACTCGAGATTAGCCCTTGACATACATGGATCTAATCTACATGGGAAGTAGAAAAAGACAAGATCTCCTGAGTAAATTGGGAGCATGGGGGACCTTGGGAGAGGGTTGAAGGGGAGGGGAGAGGCAGGGAAGGGAGCAGAGAAAAATGTAGAGCGCAATAAAAATCAATAATAAAAAAGATTAGCCCTTTATTCTGTGAATTCAAATATTTGTGGTAAGCATGGCCTGTTCAAATAATTGTAATGAAAAAAAAATCAATGTTGAATCAAACACTTAGGCATTAATTTGCTTCTCATTTCTTTGATAAAACTGTATATTTCTAGTTTCAGGATCTCTAATGGAAGTAATCAATTCAGGTTAAAAACCATTCCCACCTATGATAATACAAAGGGGCTTTCAAATACATCAGCCATCTGGTTAAGAAAGCATGCCAAAGCCTTTTTTCTACTTGGGCTGTTCTTTATTTATAGATAGCCAACAACATTGTCAAACAACTGTCGCTTTGGGTCCACTAGTGTTTCAAAACAATGAAGACTGTTTAACATACAGGTCTTGATACCAGGTAAATAGTTCCCTTTCTTCTTTATCCAGTTCGGTGTCTGATGAGGAGTCTTCAATTGCCAGGATTTCAAAAGACGGGCTGCTGAAGATGACCCTCTTCTCCTTCCCTTCGAACCTGTCTGCCTGTGCTTCCTGGGTGGAATTACAAATAAAAGCAGACGGTTTCGCATTTGGCTTTCACCACTTTGTATTTTTATTCTCTACTTTTTACTTAGCTTCACCCTCCACAAATTTTGAGCAGAATTAAGAATATTTTCATGTATTTATTTAATATAAAGCACACAAGTACCATGGCACAAGTGTCAAAGCCAGAGGCAACGTTTGGGGAGTTGGTTCTCTCCTTCCATCATGTGGAGTCTGGCTCAAACTCAGGTTATTAGCTTTGGTAGCAAGTGCCTTTAGTTGCTGAGTATCTCGCCAGCCCGGCAAAAGTTTTAAAAATCACATGGTAAGCCGGGCGGTGGTGGCGCACGCCTTTAATCCCAGCACTCGGGAGGCAGAGGCAGGCGGATTTCTGTGAGTTCGAGACCAGCCTGGTCTACAAGAGCTAGTTCCAGGACAGGCTCCAAAACCACAGAGAAACCCTGTCTCGAAAAACCAAAAAAAAAATAAAAATAAAAATCACATGGTAGTGCATCAAAACATGTTCATTATAAATATCCCTTCAATGTGGAAGTATAGAGGCAGATTTTATATAGCATAGCTCTTTTATGGTTAAAGAGAACCTCTCCAGCCTATAGCTCCAGCTACTCAGGAGGCTAAAGCGAGACTATCACTCGAGCTCAGAAGGAGAGGCCATCTTGGACAACACAGGAAGACCCCATGTCTCAAAAACGACAGAGGTAGGGATAGAGGCCAGTGTATAGCACCTGGGAAGCTCTGCTTTAGTTTTGAACACACACATCAGAAGGCTTTCATTCTGAGAAAAGCACCCGCAGAGACACACTGGATCGAACCTGTGGGACAATAAGTCACTCTTTCCTTTTTGCCAGCTTTTGCTGATGTGGAGTTCAAACAGCGGGTGCTTAATAGAATAGTTACCAATATTGTGCAAGAATTGTTTTTGTATATATAAAAAAAGCTTTAGCCTTCGTTTTTATTTAATGTGTTTGGGTGTTTTGTCTGCACATGTGTCTGTGTACCATGTGCGTGCAGTGACCTTGGTACTGCATCAGATCCCCTGGACCAGAGTGGGGCATCAGATTCCCTGGAACTGCAGTCAAAGATAGCTGTGAACCACAGTGTGGGCACTGGGAATTGAAACAGTCCTGTGGAAGAGAACGCCAGTACTCTTGACTGCTGAGCCCTCTCTCCAGGTTGCTTCCCCCACCTTTTTTTTTTCTGTTTTGAAATGGTCTTGCTATGCAGCTCAGGTTGGCTTTGAGCTCAGTAATAAAATCCAGCTGGCCTTGAACTCAGGCTCTCCCTGCCTCTGCCTCCCCAAGACTAGAAAGTGTGTGGATATTTAAGAGCCGAAAATGCAGCTGGGTGTGGCAGCGCATGCTTTTCATTTTCACTCTCAGGAGGCAGAGGATCTCCGTGAGTTCGAAGCCAGCCTGCTTTATACAGCCTTCCAGGGCAGCCAGGGATACACAGTCAAACAAACAAACAAACAAACATATAATAAAAGAAAACGGGTGTTACCAGAAAGTAGCTTCCCACTCCCCAGGTATTGGTATGCGAAAGGTGTTTCAGCCCTGAACTTGCATTTCTTTGTGCAAACAAAGTTACGGACAGGCAGTTTGAAGGTTGCCCAAGCTAGCGAGTGAGTTCCCTGCTAGTTAAATTTGAGTTACCTTGGAGGAAGCCTTGTCTTCTTTAGCTGCCATATAGGCTTTTTTCATTTTTTCAACCTTCTTTTGTGCCTGCTTGGATCGGCGGCCCAGATGTTTCGCTTTACCTTGCTCTTCCCAAGGCTGGTAAAAAGGACGGATGGTTGTAATGCATGGGTACCTAGAAGACATTTGAATTAGAGACCGAAACAAACAAAAAGAAAAGAACACAAAGCTCCAGGTAGCTCCAGTGGTAACTCTTGCTAACACACAGGCTTTCGTTTCTATGGTACTGCCCTAACCCTAAGCAGGTCCCAAAGAAACTGCTCCGACTCAGTTCCTGCTCTTGGGGGTTTACTTCTGGGAGATCCCAGCCTAGGACTTTATCCAAAGATGCTCTTATGAAAATATTTTTCTTCTTCAGTTGATTTAAAATTTGGCTAGCTGTCTGGCTTCCACATGACTCATTCTTGGATAATCAGTAGCATGAATCCAAATAGCAGGGAGATGAAGGTTATGGATGGCAGTGAGGAAAATGACATCATTTATTTGACCTTGGTGGTAATAGGGTTAAGTTCTATATTCAATGCTCACATGCATGAGCTAGAGAAAATCTATTTCATGATGACAGACCGCGTCTTGAGCCAGGCTATCTGCCTGGAAAGTGCACAGCCTTGACTGTAAAATAAAGAAGCTAAATTACATTGTCGAGCCAACACCTTTTATCTCTGCTCTCGAGAGTCCCCAGTGTGTTTCCTTGCCAGTGTCTTCTTTGTGGTCTAAGGACCATTTCTCATTGCAAGTATATGTGTGAAGACATATTGCCAGCAAGTCCCCTTCAGCCTTAGCATCGCTTTCTCTTTCTTTTTTTTTTAAATATTTATTTATTTATTTATTTATTATGTATACAATATTCTGTCTGTGTGTCTGCTTGCAGGTCAGACGGTTGTGAGCCACCGTGTGGTTGCTGGGAATTGAACTCAGGACCTTTGGAAGAACAGGCAATGCTCTTAACCGCTGAGCCATCTCTCGAGCCCCGCTTTCTCTTTCTTAAGAAAGACAGATTAACTTGTAAATAAGCTGGGCCAGGTAAGTCTTAGTAATGGACATTAAAAGCAATCTGATTGGAATAATAGCGTTCTGTCCCTGTCATTTCTGCTCCTAATCCATATATCTTGTTACAACATGGTCGTCCAAAATATGAATCGGTTTGCTTGCTATTGGTAAGGAAGGGAATAATGCCATTGCAATTTATATACAACTGATCCTAGGCAATGGGAGCCAGGAGAGTGAGAGTCCAATACGAGCTTTCTTCTTTTTTTTTTCTTTTGGTTTTGTTGAGACAGGGTTTCTCTGTAGCTTTGGAGCCTGTCCTGGAACTAGCTCCTGTAGACCAGGCTGGCCTCAAACTCACAAAGATCCTCCTGCCTCTGCCTCCCGAGTGCTGGGATTAAAGGCGTGCGCCACCACCGCCCGGCCAATTCGAGCTTTCAACAGGAAGGAAAAGCCTTCAGCTCTGTGCCACACAGACAATGCGAGCCTTTTTGGCTTCACTTAGGAAAAGAAAAATATCAACAGTTGCACGCAGGCCCCTCTCCCCAGGGAGGCACACTTAGCCCTGGACTCACTCTACTGTGGCCCACCACTTCCTGACCTAGGATGGCTCCCAGGTTGCACCACGTCTTATGTTCTCTTGAAAGCAAGCCGTGCTGGCCTGAGGGCTTCTCTTCCAGCAGCTGCAGCATCTCCGTGGGTGCCTGCTCCAGTGACAGTCACCAGCAGCTCCTTACCACTGCACTGCCTTCTCATTTGCCGGGGCATCCCTAGGCGCCCGCCTGGTGGCACAAGTCACCACCTCAGTACCAACTGGCCTTTCTGTTAGTGTTCTGCTTACAAAACTGCATACGTTTGGGACCATCTTTCCGAACTCAGGCTTTCCCATGTGCCCTGTGGTTCTCTTTAGTCTACTGTGTCTCAGCAAGGGAACATTTTCAGGAATGCTTTTAGTACTGTAAACTCCAGAAAAATGGTCTCTTACCTAACTTTAGAAACAACCTCTAGCTGGTGCTGGCGCATCGCTTCTGTTAGTGGCTTCTGCACCAAATATTTCATTTCTTTTTGTAAACGGTTCGAGATGACTCCGGACTCTGCGTAATCAACGATGTCGTACATCATCATTGTTTTGGGAATGCTTCTGAGGTTTAATCTTCGCCACTGGTTATTCTTGCCACCAGATGATGCAGGGGTGTCATCCAGAAGACTGCAGTACTACATGGGGAAAAATGCAGAATGCGCAGTGGTTAGAGCTCATCTCCAAACACTGCCGACAGCTCTCTCCTCTGGCTTTTATCCCAGCCGGACATTTCCGTTATCTGTGTGTACCTTAGCTCCCTTACTGGAAGGCAGGCCCCGTGCCGTGAAGCTTCTGTTCCCACAGCTCCACGTTCTCTAAATGTTTCCCTAATGCAGCAACACTGGCACACACTGTTTTAGGGATAACGAGCTAATCTCTGGTGCTAAGTGGAGAATTTTACCGTCTTTATTTGTAATACTTGTAGGAATCTTGCTTTACTTTTTTCCAATTTAAAACGATATCAGGCAAGCAATTTAAAAACATAATTTAAGGGCCTCATTGAATAAATGGGACCTCCTGAGGCTGAGAAGCTTCTGTAAAGCAAAGGACACTGTCGCTAAGACAAAAAGGCAACCCACTTGCTGGGAGAAGATCTTCACCAACCGTACAACTGACAAAGGTCTGTTCTCCAAAATATATAAAGAACTCAAGGGCTGGAGAGATGGCTCAGAGGTTAAGAGCATTGCCTGCTCTTCCAAAGGTCCTGAGTTCAATTCCCAGCAACCACATGGTGGCTCACAACCATCTGTAATGAGGACTGGTGCCCTCTTCTGGCCTGCAGGCATACACACAGACAGAATATTGTATACATAATAAATAAATATTTTTTAAAAAAGAACTCAAGAAACTAGACCGTAAAAGGCTAATCAACCCAATTATAAAATGGGGCACTGAGCTGAACAGAGAACTCTCAACAGAAGAAGTTCAAATGGCCAAAAGACACTTAAGGTCATGCTCAACTTCCTTAGCGATCAGGGAAATGCAAATCAAGACAACTTTAAGATACCATCTTACACCTGTCAGAATGGCTAAAATAAAAAACACCAATGATAGCCTTTGCTGGAGAGGTTGTGGAGAAAGGGGTACACTCACCCATTGCTGGTGGGAATGCAAACTTGTGCAACCACTCTGGAAAGCAGTGTGGCGGTTTCTCAGGAAATTCGGGATCAACCTATCCCTGGATCCAGCAATACCACTCTTGGGAATATACCCAAGAGATGCCCTATCATACAACAAAAGTATATGCTCAACTATGTTCATAGCAGCATTGTTTGTAATAGCCAGAACCTGGAAACAACCTAGATGTCCTTCAATGGAAGACTGGATGAAGAAAGTATGGAATATATACATATTAGAGTATTACTCAGCAGTAAAAAACAAGGACTTCTTGAATTTTGCATACAAATGGATGGAAATAGAAAACACTATCCTGAGTGAGGTAAGCCAGACCCAAAAAGAGGAACATGGGAAGTACTCACTCATATTTGGTTTCTAGCCATAAATAAAGGACATTGAGCTTATAATTCGCGATGCTAGAGAAGCTAAATAAGAAGGTGAATCCAAAGAAAAACATATAGTCATCCTCCTGGATATTAACCTTCATCAGGCGATGAAAGGAGACAGAGACAGAGACCCACATTGGAGCACCGGACAGAAATCTCAAGGTCCAAATCAGGAGCAGAAGGAGAGAGAGCACGAGCAAGGAACTCAGGGCCATGAGGGATGCACCCACACACTGAGACAATGGGGATGTTCTTTCGGGAACTCACCAAGGCCAGCTGGCCTGGGTCTGAAAAAGCATGGGATAAAACCAGACTTGCTGAACATAGCGGACAATGAGGACTACTGAGAACTCAAGAACAATGGCAATGGGTTTTTGATCCTACTGCACGTACTGGCTTTGGGGGAGCCTAGGCAGTTTGGATGCTCACCTTACTAGACCTGGATGGAGGTGGGCAGTCCTTGGACTTCCCACAGGTCAGGGAACCCTGATTGCTCTTTGGGCTGACGAGGGAGGGGGACTTGAAGGGGGAGGGGGAGGGAAATGGGAGGCGGTGGCGGGGAGGAGGCAGAAATCCTTAATAAATAAATAAATTAAAAAAATAAAAACACAATTTATATATTCAATTCAACAATATAAATGTGTGTTTAAGAGATAGGTATAGGGGATTAGGAGCTAGAGTGCTAGGAATAAGGCTTTTAGGGCCTACTACATACTCTCAAACTTTCGTGTGCACCCACTTTCGCATGCACTCGAATGCACACACGCACACAAACACACACACACACACACGTACCCATGTGGCATCATGCAGAAGCGTCAGCTGCCACCATTTTGTTAAGTCCTACCAGTCTCTCACCGAGAAGCAGCCGATTCCAATTCTCACTACAAACCTTTGCATAAAGCAGACTCTGCAGCTGGATCTTCCGTTCACAGCCTACTGCACTGGTGACAAGTGTGCCGTCATCCTTAGTGACAAGTCTCTAAAAACATCAGCGTTTGCTCACTGTGAGTCCTGTAACTAGTTCACATACAGACAGAAAATACGCAGTTCTGTGGCCTTTTTGTCTCATGATATTTAAGCCCATGTGACAAAAATGGATAATCACAAGAGGGAATTGGGGGCCGGAGAGCCGGTTCAGCGGTTAAGAGCATATGCTGCTCTTGGAAAGGACCGAGTTAGGTTCCTAGGGCTCGCTCGTGCCAGTTGGCTCACGACCATCTGTAACTCCAGCGCCCTCTTCTGGCCTCCGTGGACACCTGCACACACGTGCACATAATCTTGCCCCACACACGATTAAAATAAAAATGACCTTTTTCTTTTCAAAGACAGACTTGGCCAGCAGAGAAACCAAACGTGGTATCCCTGGAAGAGAAGCTGGGATCCAGTGCAAAGCGAGTTGGAGAAGAAACGGGTGGCTTTATGAGGCCGCCAGGGCTTAGGGAACTGGAGATGTTGCATCGCCGGAGGGGCTTGGAGAGGGTGAACTCACCAACATAAATGGTGTGACCAGACGAATGCAGTGGCTCTGGCGGAAAAAGCTTCGTTCTTGGGAGAAATCTAACAGAGTTTGCAACATACACAATACGAAGACTAAAATGTCAGCAGCCGAGTCAAGCTTAGGAGTGTGACAACTGACAAAGACACAGCAACGACAGTTTGGACCCCATTGTAACTTCTCTGAGAACAAGAAGGCCGGCATCCTTCCAAGGGTTCTTTAGGTGGGCTGAGGGTAGAACTTAGGGCTGTGTGCATAGTGCTCTACCCTTCGACCTTTACATTTTTTTTAAATTTATTTTTTAACACTAATTTTTAAAAATATTTATTTATTTATTATTATGGATACAGTGTTCTGCCTGCATGCTTGGACGCCAGAAGAGGGCGCCGGATGGTTGTGAGCCACCATGTGGTTGCTGGGAATTGAACTCGGGACCCCTGGAAGAGCAGGCAGTGCCCTTAACCTCTGAGTCATCTCTCCAGCCAGTTTTTAAAAATTTGATACCATCTTGGTAAGTTACTTAGGTTGGCCTTGCACTTACTCTGTACCTCAGGCGGGCTTCGAACTTGTGATCCTTCTGCATCAGTTTCCTAAACATCTAGGATAATAGGCCTGAGCCACAGGTTTCATGTTTTTTTTTGATTATGCTTTTTTCCCCATGCCTTTTCTTTGTTTTGACTGAGGTAGGGATCAAACTCAGGGCACCGTACCATTGAGCTATACCCCCAATCTGTTATACTCGCAGCTTTATTGAGGTTCACGTATCATATACTTCACCCACTTAAAGTGGTCAATTCATTGTTTTTTTAGCGCCTTCTCAGCTGATTAGTGTATACAAAGAAATGAAACTTTCACTCTCAATGTTTTTAGATGTATTAAATAATACCATAGTAAACATTTTGAGGCTTTCATTTCTATTGTAAGAGAGCTTTTAATGCTTGTTTTTGTTTTGGTTTTGAGACTGGATCTTTCTATGTAACTCAGGGCTGCTTTGGAGCTCTCTATGTAGCCCAGGCTGGCCTCAAACTTGCCTCAACTTTCTGAGCGCCGAGTTTACAGCCACGCACCAGCACATCTAGCTGTTTTTAATGTGCCAACAGATTTTCTCTATTGATTATTAAGTTTGCTTTGTATGGGGCTGGGGACATGGTTTAAGGATAGCGTGCGTGCCTGTCATGCAAGGAACCCTGGATTCAAGCTCCCGTGCTGAAAAAAAAATCAGATCCGCACACACTGGAAATCAAACAGCCAGGAGAGGTGGCACAAGAAGACTTGGGATGTGGTGACTGGAAGATTAGAAGTTCAAGGTCATCCTTTGGCTACACAGCCAACCTGAGGTCAGCCTGGACTACATGAGAACTTGGCTCAAAAAAATAGAAAAATGTGAGCTGTGCTTGGTATAGTTTCAGCTAGTATCCTCGGTTATTTCAGCCCTACACCACATGCACAGTGAGAATGCCTGTGTTTTCGTTTGTCTCAGACCTGTCAACGAGCTACTCTGCCCCTCACTCACTGTGTGACCTTGGGCGAGTCTTTAGAACTCACTAAAGCTTCATTGCTCTCATCCCTACAGAGGGTCGCAGAATTTACAAACTTAAAGAGCAAAGGAAATGACAAGCCCGGAAAGGTCTTTCCAAATGCCATTCATGCCCACAAATAATCTTATCTCTTTTCCAGTGGAAATATTTGGGGCCTTCTGTCTGGGACCCCAGTCCTTGACATATTCACAACCTGTGCGTTCGTGACTCATGTCCTTGGCAAAGATAGCTGGCATCTCTAGCTTCCTTTAGTTTCTGATCTAATTCCCTAGTCTCTGAGGCTCAGCCTCTTAGAAGAAAGAAAACACAATCAAGAGTCTCTAAGGCTCTATATTAACTTCAGATGGCAACGTGAAGCTGAGGCTTCCAAATGAAGAAGCTAAGGTCACATAGTTATTATATTAGGAGTCAGAGTACTGGTAATTTTCGTATTGCCAATGTTTGCCTCTTTGGATTGTCAGAAAAATGGGAGGGAGCGTTACAAAAACATTTATTATTATTATTAATTATTATTATTTTATTATTATTCAGTATGCTGCTTAAGTGCCCCAGTTCAGCGTTTCTCTGTCCAGCTATGCAAACCAGAAACCCACGAGTCATGCCAGATGGATTCCTTCCGTTTCTCTCCCTGTCTGTCACCAGGCCCATAGCCTTTACTCTGAATCTCGCATCTGTAGACATATATTCTTAAACCGAGCACCCACCATTTCCCCTGGAATATCAAGAGCCTTTGAACAGAACTGTTGCTGGTTCCTAATTCTTTCTGTACCCTGCAGCCAGAGGTAGCTTTTCACTCATTGGCTTAAAAAATGACATTTTGTGGGGGCTGGAGAGATGGTTCAGTGGTTAAGAGCACTGACTGCTCTTTCAGAGGACCTGGGTTCCCAGCAACCACATGGTGATTTGCAACCATATATAATGAGATCTGGTGCCCTTTTCTGGCATGCAGGAATATATACAGGCAGGACATTGTATACATAACAAACAAATAAATCTTTTTAAAAATTACATTTTGTTCAGTGTGTGTGTGTGTGTGTGTGTGTGTGCGCGCGCGTGCGCGCATATGTGCTCAAGCATGCATAGCATGTGTATGCTGTACTTGCAGAGGCCAGAAGACAGCAGCATTGGGTCTTCTCAGGCTGCTGTTAAAAGCAGTTGTGAACTGTCTGATCTGGGAACTGGGAACTGTACTCAGGTCCTCTGGAAGCACAGCAAGCACTCTCAACCTCTGAGCCATCTCTCTGGCTCTCCAAATGCTAGGTTGTTTTTTTTTAAATATTTTATGTGCATTGGTGTGAGGATGTCAGATCCTCTGGAACCAGAGTTACATACAGTTGTGAGCTGCTATGGGGCGCTGGGAATTAAACCTGGGTCCTCTGGAAGAGCAGCCAGTGCTCTTAACCACTGAGCCATCTCGCCAGTCCTCCAAATGGGAAATTTTATGTTGCATGTATTTTACCACAATTAAAAGAATTATGAGCTGGGTGGAGGTGGCGCACTCCTTTAACCCCAGCACTCGGGAGGCAGAGGCAGGCGGATCTCTGTGAGTTCGAGGCCAGCTACAGAGTGAGGCCTGGTCTACAGAGTGAGTTCCAGGACAGCCAGGGTTGTTACACAGAGAAACCCTGTATTAAAAAACAAAACAAAACAAAAACTATGATTCTTTCTTGTTAGATGGTAGGGTCAGGAAAGATTTTTTGTTGATTTTTCAATATCTATAATTCCTTACTTGCATGTAGTCTTTCACTGTGACAACATCCATACGATCAGCTATTTTGAATTTCTGGGAAAAATGCTCATCTTCCATAATTTGTTGATAAAATTTTCTTTCCCCCATTATCTTGTAGGCATCAGTCACTGCCTATAAAGAAAGCCGATTTTCAAAATAATATATTTTAAATCACTAGCACACATTTTCTCTATTTTCTGACAAATACAGCAAATATTGTTTCTGTCTTTTACAGTCTTGCTAGTAACAGAAAGGCTACGTTTACAAAAAGGAAATTATATAGCTGCCTTTGGTAGGGAGGAAGGGAAGGGGTTAAAATAACGTTTCACTATGTAGCCCAGGTTGACCAAGCACTTACTAGTAATCCTCCTGCCTTAGCTCCCTAAATGCTGGGGCTACAGGCATGAGCCACCATGCCCAGCCACATAAGGATTTGTTCTGAGACACAGTCACGTGTAACCCAGGCTGGCCTTGAATTTGCTACGTAGTCAGGAATGAGCTTATACTTCTTGCCTCCACCTCTCAAGTGCTGGGATTATAGGGATGGATCTTCATGTCAGGTTTATATAGGCATTTTAAAACCATTTGAAATTTGTCCACATAGATACTGATGCATAGTTTTGAAATAAAACCACAGGTATAGCTGAGTTTACAGTCCTGAAGGGACCACATTTTCTAAAAAGGTTTTAATTTGGGGCTGGAGAGATAGTTCAGCAATTAAGAGCCTTTGTTTTTCTTCCAGAGGACTCACGTGACAGTTCACAACCAGGGAAATCTGGTGCCCTCTTCTGGCCTCTGTGGGCACTGCACACAAACAGTGAACAGACATACATGCAAACAACACACCAAATCTTAGGAAAGATTTTATGTTTATATTTGATTATGTGTATACGTATGTGAATTTTGCAATATGAATCTAGTGCCCATGGAGGTAAGAAGAGGGCATCTGATCTGCTGGAGTTGCAGTTACAGTCCGTTGTAAGCTGCCCGATGTGCCTGCTGGAAACCAAACTAGTGTCCTCCACAGGAACACTACGTGCTCTTAACCACCAGGCTTTCTCTCCAGCCTGGACCATAGTTTTTAAGACTTTTTTCTTTTACAAAAGGTTCTTTTTACCTAGGTGGCAGTGGTGGCACAGACCTTTAATCCCAGCCCTTGGGATGCAGAGACAGGTGGATCTCTGTGAGTTCAAGGCCAGCCTGATTTACAGGGCTAGTTCCAGGACAGGCTCCATAGCTACACAGAGAAATTTTGTCTCGAAAACAAAACAAAACAAAGCAAAGCATTCTTTTCATTTTTTTTTTTTTGGTTTTTCGAGACAGGGTTTCTCTGTGGCTCTGGAGCCTATCCTGGAACTAGCTTTGTAGACCAGGCTGGCCTCGAACTCCCAGAGATCCGCCTGCCTCTGCCTCCTGAGTGCTGGGATTAAAGGCATGCGCCACCACCGCCCGGCCCATTCTTTTCATTTAAATGAAAACAAAAGACACCATACTGTCATTTGTGCATCAGAGAAAAGAAACGGGGTGCCCGAGGACCGAGAAGACAATGTGCTGCTGGAATTCACAATATTTTCTGTCAGCTAACTCATTGTTTCAAACGGAAATGGCAGATGTGTTGCCTTGCTTCTACCTCCCTTGCCTTCCAGCTTTCATTTTCAGTAGTCAAAGAAAAGCAAATAAAGGATTTTTCCTTCTTTCTACAATGCCAACAGTTTGCATTCAAGGAAAATGTCTGAGAGGCCAATGAGAGAAAATTCATAGACAGCACAGGGCTGAAGTTCTTTGTCTTGGCTCTAGTCACACCAAATCCTCCCACATATCTGTCCTGTGGATACTAGCTGGCCACACTGGGAGTGACTTAAGTACTGCCAAGCCTCCCTAAGTATGTGCAGAATCATCTAACACCGTTTCTAAGGTGGATCTGTGCTTCTGGCCACAAAGGGTCTGCTTATGTGGAGGGAAGCTGGCGGAGGAAAACTCGAGTCTCTTTCTATTCCAGATCAGTTTCGTTCTCTGGACCTCTGAATGTGCTCTTGGCAGAGCATGGAGGCTGTGTCCCCCACCCAGGAGGCCATAAGAGAGAGCTCGGTCAGAGTCAAATTCAGAGCTTCTGTTCCTTTCACTAAAGCACGACACAATAGCTAGCCTTCACATATCTTCCTCTCTAATTCTCTTTTATTATCCAAAATAGTCCCTTTGTATTTTGTTTTGACTTCCAAAGCTTTGGTAATGCACATGGAAGATGAAATGGGGAGAAAATGTTTCAGTGGTCATATTTTATTCTTAATGCACCAAAATGAACAGTTTAATGAAAATCAGAGGAGCTTTTCCATGGGCGGATTATTTTTGCTTTTCATTTCACCAATTTCTTTGCACATCATAGACCTGGAGAAAAGATGATATTGGTGCATCTCTCTGATGTGTTTTATTACAATGTCCTGCGGATTTTAATTAACCAGCCCAAACGCACTAAAGGTAAAAACAAATCCTGGCACACTGAACAGATATAAAACCATGCAATTTCTGCTTTCACGGTTTCTTTAGGAATAACTATAGATTACTTCAGCTCCGATTACCTAGAGAAGGCATGTATTATCAGCTCTTCCCTCCACCGCTCTACTCAGCCACTACCACCGATCTTTCCAAGACCCAGTTTTCTCATCCATATATTGCTTGAGATGCACTGGGTCTATTCTAGTCCCGTGGGCAAAGAAAACCAGGCCCAGAAGCATTGGACAAGCTCTCTGCCTACTTGTGAAAGAGTGTATTAGTAACGTTTCTGTTGCTGTGGAAAATACCATGATCAAAAGCAGCTTATGGAAGAGTTTCCTTTGGCGTCCAGCTCCAGAGGGCGACTCCACAAATACCAGAGGAAACATGGCAGCAGGTGCCTGGAGCAGGAAGCTAAGAGATCACATCTTCAATAGGAACCTCGAACCAGGGACCAGGTACTTAAACATGTCAGCTTATTGTCTGTGTGTCTCTGTCCTCCAGCAGGGAGTTTCAGATGTATGCCACAATGTATACTGTGATTTATCTTACGTGGATGCTGGTGGTCAGGACTCAGGTCCTCATGCTCATGTAAACAAGCCCAGAGGTGTTTGAAAAAAAAAATAAAGAGTGCTGCCCAATAGTAAAAATGTTCTTTGTCAGAAATTGGCCACATCCAGCCAGTTGCTCTTTTTTTGCTGGAAATTCCCACTTATGGAAGTGGTACCCTTGCACTTGACTTGGAATAATTCAGTATAGGCAGATGCAGAATAAATAATTAACAGCTCGCTAACTGCTGGGATTGTTTCAGCTTTGAAAAGTATGCAGTATGGTAGAAACAGATTAGCATTCAAATCTCACTTATACATCTCCAAGTCTCTCTTCAAAAGCTGATCTCTCTCTCTCTCTCTCTCTCTCTCTCTCTCTCTCTCTCTCTCTCTCTCTCTCCTTTTTTGGAGACAGGGTTTCTCTGTGTAGCCCTGGCTGTCCTGGAACGTGCTCTGTAGACCAAGCTGCCTCTGCCTCCTAAATGTGGGATTAAAGGCATGCACCACCATGCCCGGTTTCAAATTCTAGCTTTTTCCACAAAGTGGGAACAGTGTTTCTCAGCATAGAGAACGGGAGGAGGGCCATGTGAGAGAACATGTATAGTGTCACCCCAGACCTCCGGAGTGGTTAAGAACACGGACTTTGGTCTCAATTCTTTCACTCTCTAATTGGGAGATTTTAAGTCACTTACTTGGTCTTTTTATTTATTTATTTTTGCATGTGTGCTTTTATTTTTTATTATTAGGCATATATATGTTATATATTTATAACATATATATCTCCCTCCTACTCTCACTTCTCCATTAGTCTCTTTTCTACTTTCATATACATTCTAAGGAGTAAAGATAGATTAACAAAACGTACAGACTAGTTTTCATGGGAATTAAACGAGATGATGCACATTCGAGATTACAGTTGATAGAAACTGATCAAGTTGGGCCAGAGGGACTGAGCAGATGGCTTAGTTGGTAAAGTGCTTACTGCCTAAGTGGGAGGACCCAAGTTCTGACCACCAGCACCCATGTAAGATATCCTACAGTATCCATTGTGGCATACATCTTGAAACCCCACTGCCGTGGGACAGAGACAGGCAGATCCCTGAATCTTACTGCCTAGTTAGCTTGGTTAGATTGGTGAGCCCAGCCGGGCCGTGGTGGTACACGTCTTTAATCCCAGCACTTGGGAGGCAGAGGCAGGCGGATCTCTGTGAGTTCGAGGCCAGCCTGGTCTACAGGAGCTAGTTCCAGGATAGGCTCCAAAGCTACACAGAGAAACCCTGTCTTGAAAAACAAACAAACAAACAAAAAATTGATGAGCCCATGTTCAATGACAGATCCTGTCTCAAAAATCAACATGGAAAACAAATGGGGAGGACTTCCTCAACGTTAACCTCCAGCGTGGGTACTCCTTCACCCCTAAGTGATCAAGCAGGACTGACAAAGATGGCAAGGCTAGCAGAGCACTTGCCTAGTATGCATGAAGCCCTGAGTCTGATCCTCCGAATTTACTGTACAAATCAGATATCATGGTGGACACCTGTATTAACAGCATAGGAAAGCAGAAGGAGAATCAGAAGTTCTAGTTTGGTTACAGGAATTCGAGGCCAGCCTAGTATATATGAATCTTGCCACAAAGAGGGGAAAAGAGCAGGAGGTGGGAAGGGGAAGAGAGCGAGGGAGGGAGGGAGAGAGAGAGAGAGAGAGAGAGAGAGAGAGAGAGAGAGAGAGAGAGAGAGAGAAAGAGAGAGAGAATAATTAAGTAACAAGGGTAGCTATTAATGTTTTTCTTATATGAAAAAAGTTTAAAAGGACAGGCCTTTTTCAATGTAAAACAACGGTTGCTATATGTCAACACTTAAGGCTTGTCAGTTGGATCCACGGATCCTTCTGTAGCCTGTAAGTGTAGTAACTGGGTTTTAACACCATTATGTGAGATGTGCCTCCTTTAACACCATTGCATGTAGGCACAATACTGTCTGACATGAAAAAAAATGCCAGTTACCCAGTGGTACTCCGGGCCATGGAATAGGAGGTCTTTTAGGGTAGTCCTCATAAATGATTTCTTGTCAAAGATCACTGTGTGGGGGGCTTGTTAAAATGTATATGCTGGGCCTGGGGGTCTGGTGTGGGACAGGTGCATCTGCATTTTTTTCTTTAAAATACTTATTTTTTATTCTTTTTTTTGAGACAGGGTTTCTTTTTTTAAACTTTCTTTTCTTTTTTTTTTTTAAAGATTGATTTATTATGTATACAGTGTTCTGTCTGTATGCTTGCTGGCCAGAAGAGGGCGCCAGATCTCATTACAGATGGCTGTGAGCCATCATGCTGTTGCTGGGAATGTGAACTGAGAACCTCTGGAAGAGCAGTCAGTGCTCCTAACCTTTGAGCCATCTCTCGAGCCCTGAGAGAGGGTTTCTCTGTAGCTTTGGAGCCTGTCCTGGAACTAGCTCTTGTAGGCCAGGCTGGCCTTGAACTCACGGAAATCTACCTGCCTCTGCCTCCCAAGTGTTGGGATTAAAGGCGTGCGCCACGACTGCCCGGCTTATTTTTATTCTTTAGTTATGTGTGCATATATGCACATGCACGTATGTGCCCAAGGAAGCCAGAGAAGACCCAAGATCCCCTGAAGCTGGAGTTCCAGGTGGTTGTGAGCCACCTGATATGGGTGTTGAGAACCAAACTTGGGTCCTCTGCAGGAGTAGCGCATACTTTTGATTGTTCAGCTGTCTCTCCAGTTTCGAGGTTCTGCGTTTTAAAATGGCCCAGTGGATGCCAGTGTGTAAGACATGCTTTGGGTAGCAAGGTTTTAGAAAATTCTCTGGTGGACCAACAATAATGAGAACCTCTTGTAAATTACCAATGCTGAGAGAATAGATCGTCAAAGTCGAAAACAAAACAAGAGAGCATGCGTGCATGTGTGTGCACGCGCACGCACATATGTGCACGCACGCGCAAATGCGCACGCACACACGCGCAAATGCGCACGCACACACGCGCAAATGCGCATGCATGCACAAATCATTATCCTATTCTACAACAGCGAAACTCAGCCTGTGGGTTGCGATCCTTTGGGGGAAGGGTCAAAAGACCCTTTAACAGGGGTCTCCTAAGACCACTGGAAAACACGTTTACGTTAGGATTCATAACGGTAGCAAAATTACAGATATGAAGGAGCAACAAAAATAATTTTACGGTTGGGGTCACCACAGAAAGAGGAACTGAATTAAAGGGTCGCAGCATTTGGAAGGTTGAGAACCACTGCTCTAGAGCTATTTGACCTGCCTTGGCGCCTTTGGAAAGAACACTGATCATCTATATATAGATACAGTTCTATTTTTTTCTGGAGGATCCTATGTGTGTCTTTATGCCACATTTTTCTGTCTTGATTACAGTAGCTTTGCCTAACTTCCTTTGTTCCTCCCCTTTCACTTGCTGTGCCTGCTGGGAACACCCGAGAGAGGCGGCTGGGAACCGACGAGGACATGCAACAAGAAATGGAGATTCTGGCCAGGTGGTGGTGGCGCACACCTTTAATCCCAGCACTCGGGAGGCAGAGGCAGGAGGATCTCTGTGAGTTCGAGGCCAGCCTGGTCTACAAAGGGAGTTCCAGGACAGGCTCCAAAGCCACAGAGAAACCCTGTCTCGAAAAAAAAAGAAAAGAAATGGAGATTCGGAGGGGAATTCTGCAGCAAAGTGTGCTGAATTCCTCTTCCCTTAGAAGTGAAATTACAGGGGCTGGAGAGAGGGCTCAGTAGTTATGAGAATTGGTTGCTCCTCCAGGGAACCCGGGTTCAATTCCCATCACCCACCTGGAGGCCCATGACTGTCTGTAAATCCTGTTCCAGGGGATCCGATGCCCTTTTCTGGCCTCCTCAGGCACCAGGCAGGCACGTAGCGCGCAGACGTGCAGGCACCAGGCAGGCACATAGTGCGCAGACGTGCAGGCACCAGGCAGGCACGTAGCGCGCAGACCAGCAGGCACCAGGCAGGCACATAGTGCGCAGACGTGCAGGCACCAGGCAGGCACGTAGCGCGCAGACCAGCAGGCACCAGGCAGGCACGTAGTGCGCAGACGTGCAGGCACCAGGCAGGCACGTAGCGCGCAGACCAGCAGGCACCAGGCAGGCACGTAGTGCGCAGACGTGCAGGCACCAGGCAGGCACGTAGCGCGCAGACCAGCAGGCACCAGGCAGGCACGTAGCGCGCAGACCAGCAGGCACCAGGCAGGCACGTAGCGCGCAGACGTGCAGGCACCAGGCAGGCACGTAGCGCGCAGACGTGCAGGCACCAGGCAGGCACGTAGCGTGCAGACGTGCAGGCACCAGGCAGGCACGTAGTGCGCAGACGTGCAGGCAAACACTTCCAACACATAAGAATAATAAAAGTATTTTCAAAGATAAGTGGATTTAGACTAGACATCTGAACAAACTAAAACTGGCCCACTTATATAAAGAAATAAATGAGGGCCTGGAAAGATGGCTTAGCAGTTAAGAGCACTGATTTCTCCTACAGAGCATAGGAGTTCGATTCCCAGCACTCACATGTGGCTCACGACCATTTCCAATTCCAGTTCAAAGGCATCTTACATCCTTCTCTGACCTCCTCTGGCATCAGACTGGAATGTGGCATACAGATATATATATTCAGGCAGAACACCCATATACATAATAAAATGAGCTGGGCGGTGGTGGCGCACGCCTTTAATCCCTTTGGAGGCAGAGGCAGGCGGATCTCTGTGAGTTCGAGACCAACCTGGTCTACAAGAGCTAGTTCCAGGACAGGCTCCAAAGCTACAGAGAAACCTTGTCTCGAAAAACAAAAACAAAAACAACCCCCAAAAAACAACAACATAATAAAATGAAAGAGTAAATGAACTTAAGGCTAGGGAGGTAGCTCATTTGGTACAGTGCTCACCTGGTGCCCAGCACACATGAAGCAGCCCTGGATTTGAGCTCCGCCACTGCACACACCAGATGTGCTGGCGTACCTGTTATCCTCGCACTCTGGAGGTGGAGGCAGTGCAAGCAGAAGCTCAAGAAGTTCAAGAGTCGGGTGTGGTGATGCACGTTTCTGATCCCAGAGCTTTAGGGGGAGAGGCAGGCAGATCTCTGAGAGTTCAAGGCCAGCCTAGTATATGTAGAAACTTCCGGGGATAGTCGGGGCTACACAGAGAAACCTTTTCACAAACAAACACTGAAAAGAAATAAGTAAACAGAAAAGTTGGATCAATTTGATACCAAAAACTTTATTCAAAGAGCAAACATGTAAACTTAGAATAAGAACAATCCCTCCCCCCATTGCAAACTTCAGAAGAAGTCTGTTTTGAAGAGGAATGAAAGGGACAGGGGCAGTCCAAATTGTCCTCTTCAAGTTGGGGTTGTTCTGCTCATTAAAAGACCATTATAGTGTTCACCGAAACAGCCAGGCTGAATACTACTATAGCATCTTCATAACAAGAACAAACACAGCTCTAAAATTTCATTATAAAATGAAGGCAACACCATGAACGATTAGGACTGACTACTCTAATAGTAGTGACAGCCGCAGCACTTTAGGGAAGGCGTAGCAGTGAGTACTTTTTCTTTCTTCTTTGGTATAGTTTATAGAACTTTAATAACACTGAAACGTATTTCTAAAACATATGTACAAGTCCTTAAAGAGCCTGTGTAAGTGCAAGAGAGCTTTTTCTTCACGTCGGCTTCCGCCTACACACCTGAGAGTCAAGAGCGCCTTTCCAAGGTCAGGATGAAGATGTAAGTCCTACAACCATCCAGACTTTCTACTAATACACACGTGGATGCTAAACAGCTTAATTCTGGCTTTCTACTTATGTGTGAATAAACACATGTACATACCAACTCAAGTTCTTACAGATTTCATGTGAGACTCCTTAACATTTTCCCTCTGCAAACTCCATTTGAAGTGCAGTTTTTTATGCTCTGAATGATTCTTCTATTGTTCAGTTGATGGGATTCCCCCAGTCCTTATGCTTCACGGTCCAAGGACCTCACTCAACTGGCTCAGTCAGCTTCCTCTACTCTCTCCTCCTTCCAACAGTCCTCCACAAGTCCCTCTGAGACTGGAGAGAGTTTCTTCTGATGTGATCTCCTCATTTCCTCTCCTCAAAGGAGAGGCTGGAAGGGTATTTATGAAGCTGCTTAGTGGGACCCAGGGGTATGTATGATCCTTCAAAGTGCTCCAGGGAAGGCGAGATCCTATCCGGAGACATTTTCTTTTCAGCAGGATGGGATGAGGAAGCTTCCAAGATCTTGGAGCTCCAGTAGCCGGTTCTCAATCTAGTGAACATCATTCGGACAGGTTCGACTGGAACGTGGTTGGACTTTGTATAACAGGACTCAGTGAAAGAGTGGCAGAAATTCAGGAAAGCTCCGCTGGGTGGAGGCTGTTGTCCAACACTGGTCACTTGAGGTAACCCTTTTGGGTCAATTTGACTGGCACTAGAACATGGCACATCATGAAAAGCCTCCAACATAGGCTTCTGCTGTTTCTGAGATAAGTTTATTTGCCATTTCTCCTGAGGATTTTGGATAATCTGGCTGGGGAACTGGAGATTTCCCTCATGGGTTGCCTCGAGGCTATCTGGATGTGCGGTGGAGTACAAACAGGGGTGTTTATCTTCATTGGAACACTGGGCTAGTGACTGGGTGTTCAGCATGTGGCCCATCTCCTGCACTTTGGAAGCAGCCTGGGGAACTCGATAGAAGCAATCCTTTGTGCTTTGGTCTGCTGGATTCTCACTGAAAGCTGGGTTCTCACCACTGTGCCCAAATGCTGTTTGTGGCATGTTAGGGACCTCCAAGGTCTGACATTTCTCTTCCTTAAGAGGTAAGATATTAGTGTCTTCTGTGGAAGGTGCTGTATCACACACGTGTTCCTCATCAGATTTCTTGACTGATGGCAGGTTAGTTTGAGTGGACTTCGCGGATGATCTCCTCCTTATATGGATAAATGTTGGTCTGTTTGGACGCCTCAGATGGTTACCAAAAGGTGCCAAATCCTTCCAACACGGCCGCCTCCTCTTTGGGGGCTTCTTGGGATATTTAAGCAGGAGCGCCTCCCTTTGCTTCTCTTGTCTTTCTCTGTCTTTTCTCTCTCTCTCTGTCTCATTCCTTGGGTCAGGACCCCAAGGATTCTTTGGCTTTCGTGGGTTCTGGCTCTCCCTTTCCTTCCTAAAGCCCAAGGGCAGTGGGACCATGGCACCATCCCAAGTCTTCATAGGGCACTTCCTGCTTTTTAAAGTGTGTCCAAAGGCCCCACAGTCAATGCATTTCATCCCGGGATTCTCTACTGGTGGGGGGTCATTCTGTACCCTTGGCATTCTCAGATTCTGTAAATTTTGAATTTCAATGTTTTTGTTAGGAAAAGTTTTCATGTAAGGGTTTACTACTTGAGCCATCATTTTGGAGTCTTGTCAGTCTTCCTCGGGTTTGCTGATCTGGGGTTTTCTAAAACCCAGATATCTTCCTACTGTCTGTTAGCAGGTTCTCAGACAGGTGGATGGCGGAGACACAGCAAGGCATGTGATGAAGCTTACAGGATGCTGGAGAAAAGGGAAGCCACATTTTCTTTTTTATATCACTGGGCTATTTCCTCCCCCTCCAACATTTACTTCAGGAATAAACAAAAAATTAATGAAGTTATTATACCATGTTTTAATGTTTAAATACTGTTTTTGAGTGACTTCTTCCTTTTGAGGTTGTCATTTTCTTAACCCTAACAACAGGGACAGTGGGATTGACCCAGGAGAATTTCAGTTCCTGGAAAAGTCTGATTATATAATCTTACAATAGAAACGATCGGTGGTATTTTATAGAAACAACCTCGTCTTAATCTAACGATGAACATGACATGAATTTATCCCTCAAGAGTAAGATGAAAATATACTTCTCATGCCTGAAGTGATGGTACACACCTTTAATCCCAGCACTTGGGAGACAGAGGCAGGGAGCTCTCTGTGAGTTCGAGGCCAGCCTGGTCTACTGAGCAAGTTCCAGGATAGCCAGGGCTACACAGAGAAACCCTGCCTCAATAAACCAATATATATTATACTGTAATATTTGGTTTTTGGAACTTGCTCTGTAGACCAGACTGGCCTTGAACTCACAGGTGTGCCTGCCTCTGCCTCGTCAGAATTTAAAGTTTTAATGCAAAGAAAGCTGATAAGATATTTTTCTGGAGCTCCATATAAGTAATAGATTTCATGTTTGTTTTTAGTGGAGACACTCTGAAATATGGTGCTTAGGAACAAGCGTGGTGGGCTGACTAATAGCAAAATAATGTAGCCTGTATACTTGGAATGCAATTTAGATATCATATAGATGTTATAAAGCAATATTAATATAAAACATCCATCATGAAACATCACCTTACTTGACGGCTTTAGTAAATCTTTCCCACTGAAATACTTGTAACCATGGCCATCGTTTTTAAAAAAAATTTTGAACACGATAAAAGGTGGAAACGTTTCACCACCAAATCTGAAATAAAGATAAAAAATTAGTGATATGACATCAGTTGTGGGGATCCATTGCTTCTTTCTCATGTACTTAGCACAGCTCATATAGTTTTTCAAATATAGGGCATAGAAAGAATATATAAATGCTGTGGGATCGTCTCCCTGTATGCTGTGAATATATGTTGCCCACATTGGTTGATAAATAAAGCTGTTTGGCCTATTGCAAGGCAGAATAGAGCCAGGCAGGAAATCCAATCAGAACTACAGGAGAAAAAGGGCAGAGTTTTGGAGATATCAGCCCCACACGGAGGAAGCAAGACATATAAAAAATGAGGTAGCAAGCCACAAACCACATGGCAAAGCATAGATTAAAAAATACGGGTTAATTTAAATGTAAGAGCTAATAATAAGCCTTAGCCATCAGTCAAGCATTTATAAGCAATATTAAGCCTTTGAGTGTTATTTGGGAACTGGTAGGTGGGAGAGAAATGGCCATTTGCATATAAAGATCAAGCAAAGGAATGGACACATGGTGGTGAGACCTTATGTCAATTTATAGCCAGAGTCATGTCTTAGCCTTTTTACATAACAAATGCAAACAGGGAAATACTTACTTTTAAACTTTGTCGTGAAAAATAATCAGTATTAAAAAATCATTTCTATTATTTCTTCTCTGAAAATAAGTCAGCATAGTTACATTACCTGAATCTGACTTTACACTTCATGCTAGGATCTTTAACAAGTGCAGCCTCTACGGGGCTCACTCTCGTCAGCAGTTCGTGTGCCACACAATATTCCTGAAATAGAGGACAACACTGTAAACAGAAAGTGGTGTCCTGTCCAGATGTCATTTACTGATTACGAGAATGGAAGCAGCCTCATGGTGGAGGCACACACCTTTAATTCCAGCACTCAAAGAGGCAGAGGCAGGTGGATCTCTGTCACTTAGACGCTAGCCTGGTCTACAGAGCAAGCTCCAGAAGAGCCCAGAAAACAAAACAAAACGACAACAACAAAAACATTGGAAGCATAGTGAAATGAAGCCTGAGCGCAGGGCTCTAAAGAGATGAATTTCTACTCCTGACTCCTCAATTTATCGTCTATGCAGCCTTTCGCCTATTATTTCAACTCAGGGGTCTCCAAATGTGAGTATCCACGCCTTTTGAGATCGCAGGCATTTGAGATCCCTATGAAAACACTTTCCTGCAATCTATTGAATTTATCTATAGACTTATCCGTATCTCCAACTAGATTATAAGCATCACGTAGGTAGAGAGAGCATCTTTCTTCTTTGTTATTATTCCTAGCATCTAATACAGTACCCTGAAATACACAAGAAACTTAGCAAGTGTTTAATGTTAAATGAATCATGGTAATATGGGGATGATAATGGTATTAAGTGACTAATTTTTAAGTACCTTTTATTTACCATATAATATGGTGGTATCATAGTCATCTATCTATCTCTACCTATCTATCTATCTATCTATCCATCTATCTATCTATCTACTCATTTAATCCTAAGAATATTATCTATCTCCTCATTAATTAAGAATATTAAGAATATTATTTAATTAAGAATATTATCTATCTCCTCATTTAATCCTAAGAATAGTTTCTGGGCAGGACAGCCCAGAAAACTCAGTTCATAGATGAGAAAGATAGGTCTCAAACTTAGATTTTTTGACTCTAAAATTGCCACTCTTTTCCTTAAATGACTCTATTCAATTTTATGCCTGTGATAATTCCATAAAATGTACAATAATAGTATTTTTAACAAGATAAAGCATTTTTCCTTGTTTTTATTTTTTGAGACAGGATTTCTCTGTGTAGCCCTGGCCATCCAGGAACTCACTCTGTAGACTAGACTGGCCTTGAACTTAGAGATATCCCTGCCTATGCCTCCAGAGGGCTGGGATTAAAGGCATGCACCAACACTGCCCAGGTAAGATAAGGCATTATTAATGTGAAGTATTACTGTGAAGCACTGGAACAAAGATGTAAAAAAAAATAGCTTATTAACTTCATTTATTTACTGAAATTATGAGAAATCAGTAACACAATAATTAAAAATGAGTTCTGTATGGTAATACATATAGGTCTGTGGGTAAGGTAGTGAAGAATTATACATATTGCTCAAACTTTCTCAGGGCTGCAAAACTCCTCTAATGAGAATATCAGAAGATAGCAGACTACTTTAAGCAAGGCTTAATACTCTGCTGAGTTTCCAGGGTTTCTTTCTTTCTTTCTTTTTTTCAGGGAAGGAGGATGGGCATCTGTGATTTTTATTTAAATAGGATTATATCCCTCATACCACTCTGACTTGCCCTTTTCACTAACAAGCTGTCTTGGTTATCTTTGTATTTGTAGACTCGTGTTAATACTGCAAGCTCTACACGTGAAGGCAGAGGCATTTCCTTTCTTGCATGAACCAATGCTGCAATGAAATGATATTGTAGAGTGTGCTCCTAGAAGTGAAACTGCTGGCGATGGCTCAGTGCTTTGCTTCTCAGCACTCACCCAGCGGCTCACAATTGCTTGTAACTCCAGTTCCAGGGGATCTTCCGCCCTCTTCTGACCTTTGCAGGCTCTTCCATGCACATAAACTCACTCAGGCTCATGTACATACACACACGTATAATAAATAAATTCTTTTAAAAAAAGAAGTGAAACTGCTGGGCAAAAGTGCACTTTGAAATTCAGGGTTTTTTCCCTGAAGTGTTGGGGATCAAACCCAGGGCTTCACACATGATAATACACATTCTATCACTGAGCTACACCCCTAGTTCTTCTTCTTCTTCTTTTTTCTTTCTCTGAAACAGGGTTTCTCTGTAGCCCTGGCTGTCCTAGAACTCACTCTGTAAATCAGGTTGGTCTCAAACTTGGCAATCTGCCTGCCTCTGTCTCCAGAGTGCTGGGATTAAAGGTGTGCGCCACCATTGCCTGGCTTACACCCCCAGTTCTTAATTCAGAGATTTAATGGTTAGATTTGAATTAAAAATAACTAAAATACAACTGCAATAATTTCAGAAAAATAGTAACACTCATTCATATTGAAAATAAATCCAGAGGGCTGGAGAGATGGCTCCGAAGTTAAACATCCTGACCGATCTTTCAGAGGAACCAGATTTCATTCCTAATGCTCACATTACAACTGTCTTTCACTCCCCAGTCCCGGGGAATCCAATGCCCTCTCTGGTCTCTACAGGCATTGCATGCCTAGGTGCACAGATGAACCTGAAGGCATCCATACATATAAATAAAATAAAAATAAATAGATCTAAAACAATCAACCGGAAATAGTCATTAAGATTAATGAAGAAGCAATTTTATAACTTTACACAATCTTACTAATATCTAAGTCAAAGAGATAACTAGGGTTATTTGTTCTCTCTGTAATTAGTTAAGAAATAGCTGCCAGAGGAAAAAAAAACCACCTACCGCTGCACAAACTGTGTGTTTTAGGAGTTTAAACAATGTTTTGTCCGCATAAATGAACCAGGCCTTCTGTATTATTTTTGCTGAAATATTTCTATTAATTATAAGAGGGAAAAGAGGTTAGCAATTTATGAAGTACTTTTCATTTTCCTAAAATCTTCAACAAGTTTCAACGTATGCATCCTCTTAAATTTCCCCATTACTAAGACTGACCTAATAAGGAACATTTGGATGGAGCAATTGGAACTAGTTTTTGTAGTCTCTAATCAGAATGAGAATATGGAATAGTTAATATTTCCCCTGAGATTAAAAAAAAATCAGCTAAAATTTTATCAAGACACATACATAAAGCCAGTCATGGTGATTTATTCTTATATTCCCAGCAGTTAGCAGGTGGAGGCAGGAGGATCAAGAATTCAAGACCAACTTTGGTGGCACTCGGGAAGCAGAGGCAGGTGGATCTCTGTGAGTTCGAGACCAGATTGGCCTACAAGAGCTAGTTCCAAGATAGGGTCCAAAGCTACAGAGAAACGTAGCTTTGACTACACAGTGAATTTGGGTTGAGGCTACAGTCCTAGTGTGTGTGAGACATTTTCTCTCTCCCTTCCTTCCTCTCTCCCCCAATCTTTCCTTTCTCCTCTCTCTTCTCTCTCTGAGACAGTGTCTCATGACTCTGAAGAGGTGGATACACAACTGAGTATGACCTTAAACTTCTGATCCTCCTGCCTCTAACTTCTTAGAGCTGGGATTATACCAAGCCTGGGTTTATGTGGTGAAGGAAATTGAGTCAGAGACTTGTACACACTAAGTAAGAACTCTACTATGTATATCCTTAGTCAGAAATCCTGGGGTTTAACTCCTACTACTATTGGGGAGTTGGGGGTGGAAGAGAGAGGGAAGGGAGGAAGAGGGAGGGGTGAGAGGATAGAAGGGAAAGGGATGGAGATAGGATACGAATAAATAGAAGGTGTGAGAAGGCAAATTTGCCTTCTAAAAGCATTCATGGGGCTGGTGAAATAGGTTTGTGGGTAAAGAATGAGAACCTGAGTTTGGTAGCCCAAAACCATATAAAATGATAGATGTATTTGCAAATGCTTGTAATCCCAGCACTGGGGAAGTGGAGGCAGGTGGATCCCCAAGGCTTCTAGGCAAGTCAGCCTAGCCTTGTTAGCGAATTCCAGTTCAGTGAGAGAGCTTCTCTCAAAAACTAAGGTAAAGGGCTTGGGAAATGGCTCAGTTGGTAAAGATTGCTGAGCAAGCCTGAGCCCCCATGTAAAAGGTGGGTGCTGTGGTGCACTTCCGTAATCAGGGCACTGGGTGGGGTGGGTGCAGGCAGGATTCCAGTTGAAGCTGTACACTTCAGATTCAGTGTGCGACCCTATGTCAAGAAACAAATACACGAAGTGGAGAGTGACAGAGGAAGACACTCGGTGTCTACTTCTGACTTCTGTCCGTCCGCGTACAGGGCAGGTGGGTGCTCCTGTGCACGCACATACACACCCTCCCACCCTGCCCCCACCTAGAGGCGTAGGAAGATCTCTGACCTTCACATGTACACATCCAAGTGCACGCACGCACATCTGCACAAACTTGCACGCACCCACACGAGCATGCACATGCTCTACAGCAATCCGCTACTTTATAGTCAGGCTCTTACAAAAGTTCAGACAGGGTCTCACTATGGACTGCGTAGTGGCTGGGAACTTAGTCCAGGCTGACGTCAGACTCAAGATCCTCCTGCCTCAGGTCCTTTGTGCTGGAATTACAGGCAGCTAGTTACTAAAAGCACGGTCTAGCTGACTGGAGTGCATCGAAAATGTAACCTAGGATAGTTGAATTGACACGAGGCCCCATTGCTTTTCTAGGGGCTTATGAGTGTGACCTCGAAAAAGAAATTCCCTTTTCTGATCTTTGCTCCAGCAAGGCTCACTCCAGTGCAGCTAGAGAAAGAATTTCCTTTAGATAATGTCCCAGTAGTAACTGATTCACAGGTCTCTCCTCCAGTGCTCTCCCGCCCAGCCAGTGTCTCCTGTAGTGCTATCAGCAAAGACAAGGACATCTGTCCAATCTCCCCACCGGTTGGCAAGATGTAGACTTAGAGAACAAAAGGCCCAAGGAGGGCTGGGAAAAGAACTCAGCTGCTAAAAGCCTACCATGCAAGCATGAGGACCCGAGTTTGCTCCTTAGAGCCCACATGTGCTTGCCATCCCAGTGCTGGGGATATGGAAACAGGAGGACCCCCAAGCTTGCTGGTTAGCTTAGCCTAATTGACAAACCGTAGGCCAATGAGAGAGTGTATCTCAAAGGAGTTAAACGGCATTCCTAGAGATGACACTCAAGGTTGTCACATGCACACACACATATAAACAACCAAAAATAGAAAATGGCTTGGTGGTGCCAGTGCACGTCTTTAATCCCAGCATTTAGGAAGCAGAGGCACGCAGATCTCTGTGGGTTCAAAGCCTGCCTGGTTCACAGAGTGAGCTCCAGGACTGCCGGGGTTGTTTCACAGAGAAACCCTGTCTGAAAAAAAAGAAAATCCCATGGATGGTGGTGCATGTCTTTAATCCCAGCACTTAGGAAGCAGAGGTAGGGAGGTCTCTGTGAGTTCGAGGCCAGCCTGGTTCACAGCATGAGTTCCAGCACTGCCTGGGTTGTTTTACAGAGAAACCCTGACTCAAAAAAAAAATCCCATGGATGATGGTGCATGCCTTTAATCCCAGCATTTAGGCAGCAGAGGCACACAGATCTCTGTGAATTCTAGGCCAGCCTGGTTCACAGTGTGAGTTCCAGGACTGCCGGGGTTGTTTCACAGAGAAACCCTGACTCAAAAAAAAAAATTAAAAAAAAAGAAAAAAGAAAAGCACCCAGCACCTGAAAACAGAGGCAGGCAAATCTCTGTGAATTCTAGGCCAGTCATCCCTCTTAAAAAAAAGAAAAAGAAAGAAAGAAAAAGACCCAAAGTACAGAAATAAACCTTTTGAATTCTAGCTGATGCCATTCATTAACTGGTTTAACTTTCTTCCCAGTTGTGTTTTTTTCTCCCTTTTTTGAAGATTTAAAAATATTTTAATTACATGGATGTATGTGTCTGCACCTGGGCTTGGGCATGTCAGTGCAGGTCCTCAGAGGCCAAAGGTATTGCATCCTGTGGAACTGGAATTTCAGGTAATTGTAAGGCACCTAAGGTGAGGGGTCCTAATCACTGAGCCATCTCCCCAGTGCTCTTTCACTTACTTACGATGTGCACTAACAAAACTGTTTCAGAAGGCTGCAGGATTAGCAAGCAGGCGTGTGACTACACTTTGCAAATTATAAAATTCTAAAGCTAGAATATTCAACTTGAAGAGAATTTTTTTTAAACCACCAAAATTTTAATTTACACATTAACGAATGTTTAAAGTTATCTGAGTAAACTCGGGCAAGTTTAGCTCGGGGTGGTGGGGCACACCTTTAGCCCTAGCCCTCAGCAGGCAGAGGCAGATGAATCTCTGTGAGTTCGAGGCCAGCCTGGTTTATAGAGGGAGTTCCAGGACAGCCAGGGCTACACAGAGAAACCCTGTCGTGTAAACAAACAAACAAAAACACAGAAAGCATACAAACAAACAAGCAACCCGGGTAAGTTTGTAATTTGTCTAGTTGTGGAAAAACGACAAAAGGCAAAAAGATGGCTTCTTACTCTTTTCTTGCCTTTATCTTTGCAGCACGTGCGGACTGTGTCTTGTGGCTTTTTTCTGAGAGCTGACTATCTGATTTTGGAGCATCAGTAACTGCTGTGTTTGAGGACTTTTTCATTTTCCCTACAAAGAAGTAATCTGAACACACATACATTAAGCTATTAAAGTCATAATCCTCACATTATTACACTTGGACTAGACTTAAATGTCATATGATTGTTGTGTTAATTCTAGAATCCCTTTAAAAAGAAAGCACTGTGCGTCTAGTGTTGCTTACAGTTTATGTTCTTTTATTAAACTGTCGTGTGGTTGTGGGAAAGACAGTGAATCTATGCATACCCTCCTAATTGGCCCCCTCTCTCCTAGCTTTTTCCTCCTATTCACCCTACAGTGGAAGCGAATGTTTCTTCTTGTGACGCAGGGTCTCCTGTAGCTGAGGCTGGCCTCAGTCTCATTATGCATAGAGGAGAGCCTTAAACCGATTCTCCTGTCCCACCGCCCCATGTGCTGGCATTTGCAGCGGCTCACCACCACACCTGACTCTGGAAGCTAACCCTTTGGAGCAGTAATTCAGGGATATTCATTCTCACAAATTCCTTAGTGGCAGGAGATACTTTGCTGACTATGGAAACCGGGCAGAGGGTTTTTACACATTTTCTGTCGAGTTTTTGGTCCAGTTTTTATGAGCCATCTCCCTAGTCCTCTTTTAGTTGCTTACTTGTGAGACTTTGTGCAAATTACATAATCCCCCCCTGCCCCCAGTGGCTCAGTGACCCTTTGGTGATGTGAGCAGGCATGTATGAAATTATTTGAAGCTGCCTGTATTTTTTTTTGTACTCTTTTGAAGGATTATGTTCCAGTTTGGATGAAGCTCTCAAAATCTTAATTATATCTTCAAAATACCCTTTAAAAATGAAATTGCAGTACGATGTGTCTTTTTTATGCATAAAACAAAAACTTAATAACCACTGTACTTTTGTAGTAATGAGCACAAGTGATATTTTTAGTTGGCTGCCGTGACTGTAGGTGGTGTGAAAATATCTCCGCTTTCTATTGGTGACACTCACAGGTACTGCTAATACTGGAGGCTTGTTGCCTCCACTGTACTTGGAAGAAATGCTGAAGTTCAGGCAGAGTTTAGTGGAGGTGAAACTGTCAGTTCCCTCTTTCCCTGGTTCCTGTACCCCGAGCACTAAGAGCTCCCGCTGTGATTTCTCACCGTGCTTCGCACTTCTAAGATATTACCTTACTGATGCAGAGCCTTCGGGATCTAGTCAGTATTTCTCCTTTGGGATCGGAGATGGGGTGGCTTGGAACATACAATTCTGTTGAGAAGGAAAAAAGCTGCCCTTAACATTTGGGGGTTGCTCTGGCACTCGGTCGAGCCTTAGCGTTTTTCCCACCCTGAAGCTTGCTAACACTTCCAAGTCCTGCTTTAAAAAATACTTAACCACATATCACCAAGTCAAAACTCAAATATTACGACAAACTTAACACTTTCTTACTGGAATGCTCCAGTTAGCCCCAGGTGGGCGTTTTTGTTGTTGTTTTGTGTTTTTTTTTTTCTTTCGCAGAAAAAAAAACCCCTAATTTCTTCAAGGGCAGGTTTCTAGCACCATCTTTGGACAAGAGGACAGTGACCTTCCATTGAACAAACCTCCAAATCGTCAGAATGCCCATGTGGCTTCCATCTTCTGTCAAATTAGGACAGAAAGGCAGAACGAAATACGAATTACACCATCTTTCTGGTTCGGGCTAGCGTTTGCCGAGACTGCGCAGAGATTTAAAAGGCCGACTATCTGGAATTGGATCCTAGCTTTAGATTTTCCGCAGCGCAGCCTTGGACACTCGGCAATGAGAACAGTGCCTATCGACTTGCGTGGGAGGAATAAAATTACGTCCTTAATAATGCTTGTTTTTCTTGATAATAGTTAAATACCATCACTTACCGTCTACAGGTATTAAATGGGACAAATATTTGATTATCAGATTTACAGTTTAGTACTTTTCTTTTTAAAAATATCAATTTTTCGCGATTAAATGACGTGGGGCATTTAGTTTAACCTAAAAATTTAAGGAACATTCAGTATACGGTACATTTTTTAGGGAAAAAAACCTTATGTGAGGTAACTCGAAGCCCCACCGTCGATCCGCAGCTTCTCCTTAAGAGGCTGGCGCAGCCTTCCCGGGTCCGTCGGGCGCCACCGCCTGGCTACTTCAGTTCACAGGGCTGCCATATGGCACAGCCTAGTGCCTAATGGTGGAGGTGGAGGCGAAAGTAGGTTCGCGGCACGGCAGAGTGCCAAGGAGCCGCCCTCTTACCACAGCTTGCCGCCGACACGGAGCTCCAGCCTTAAGCCGCCTAGCAACAGCCCTCGGGGAGGCAAAACCGCCAAGAAGGCGGGGCTTGCGTTCGTCTGGCTCCCGCGCGTGGGCGACGTCGGTTGCTAAGCAACGTGACGCGCTGTCTGGCGGTGTTTGATTGGCGCTTTTGAATGGGAGGCGGGGAGCAACAGCATCTCGTGCGCCCCAGCCCGCTCGCGGTCAAGGGAATCAGGATCTAACCCGGCCACCGTAATCGCTTTTCTATAGTGGGCGGGACCAAGCGAGGGGTGACCCTGCCGGAGCCGCGGCTGCCAGCGACATGTTCAAGGTGAGAGAGTGGAACCGGGTCACGGTTGTCATCTCCCCCTCTCCGACTCCGGGAGCCCTTCCCACGCTCCCGTGGGGCCTTTTTTTGTGGATCAGACTCGGCTCCCCCCGAGGCTTTGCCCACCTCCGGGCTGGCTAAGTCCTGGCCCGGCGATTCATTCACTGCTTGGTACCAGCACCTGTGACGCTGAGGCTTGGAACCCTAGATGGGTGGGATTGGCCTTGGGCTAGTTCTTTCGCGAGTGAAACACTATACTACCCACTTCCCCAGCTAATGCCCTTTTGGGTTCGTGGGTAGGATGAGGCCAGGTCCCGACGCTGCAGCCTTTATGGCTTTGGTTGCTTGGCAGGATCGGGTTTCAGAACCTGGCGTGTGGGTGGGGGGAGGGTCAGCCTCCGAAGACGTCGGGGAGGCTGAGGAAGGAAAGGCTACGTGGGGGAAGCTGCCGCTTACGCTCTAGTGAGCATCATTGTGGAGAAGTCGACTCTTTCCCCTTCCTTACAGGTGTTTTTTTTTAACACCTGCCCACCATAAGGTAGGCATTTACAGTGAAGACTTTCAAAAACCTGTATTTTAGCATTAAGTTATTCTTTCCTAAAGTCACCTATATTTTGTCATAAAAAATATCACAGGCAGCGCACCCTTTAATCCCAGCACTCAGGAGGCGGAGGCAGGTGAGTTCGAGGCCAGTCTGGTTTACATAGCGATTTCCAGGACAACCAGGCCTACAAAAAGAGACCCTTTCTAAAGCAAAACAAAACAAAACAAAACACACATAAGCAGCCCAAAATCTATAAAATCAGCCCTCCAAGAAACGTAATATTCACAGAATAGTGCCAATACAACCTCAAAATTGTGCTTCCCATTTAAAAGTTTCTTGCAGCTGTAGTGTTCGGGGCGCATTAATAAGGGCTGCAAAATCAGATCATGGTCTCTGCCTTCCAGTGCTGTGGTATTGCCAGTGCCTAGCTATGTGATAGTGGGCATGTCACGTAACTCCTCCATGAGTGTTTTTTTCTATTGGTTGAAGTTAGGGTAATAAACGTCTAACTGTTAACTACTGAGGAGAATTAACTCCCTAAACCCAGAGGAAGGATGGACACTGAATGCATTGATTTGTTGGCTCACTATCATCAAAGATGTGGCTCCTGGGTTTACTATGGCGTTGTCGATTTTCCTTATGGTTGCAAGCTGACTGCCAATAACAATACTTTGTCATTCACTAGGGGAAGAGGAGAGGATAAAACTTCCACGCTTGGATTATGTTTTTCCTTCAGGTCTGATTGGACCAACATGGGTCAGGTATCTGTCCCTAGCCCCATAACAGTTACCAGGGGGAATGTTGGGCTCTGGTTAGTTTAAGTTAACCAGGATCACTTTGCTTAAACACGTGGGAAAAGAATGGTTTCCTGACCACAGTGCGGTTCTTCAGGGAGGAAGAGGTGTAGTGGAAAGTGGAACCACAGCCAGCAGTGTCCACGTCCGGTATATTCATGAGTCTGTGTACGTGTTCATTGACTTGGGGTCTTTGAAACTCTTTCGTGATCGTCATATATGTAAGTTAATTGATGGAAACGAAAGATTGACACAGATGGATGACTCAGATAAGTTTTTTTTTACAGGAGTGAGAAAGAGGGAAGGAAAAGAATGTTGTGATTGTAGAACAGTGGTTCTCAGCTGACTGGTTCCACCCCCTTTGGGTATGTTTTGGAAATTCCAGGGGTTGTTCTTTGTGTCTTTAGTTATGTTGAACATTTGTTTTAGTTTTAATTTTTTTATCTTATGTGTATTAATGTTTTGCCTGCATGTATGTCTGTGTACCACACACGAGCCTGGTGCTCACAGAGGGCAGAAGAGGGCACATGATCCACTGGAACTGGAGTTACAGATGGTTGTCAGAGGTCATATGGGTGCTGGGGATGGAACCTGGGTCCACTTCTCTCAGTGTTGTGCCCCGTCTGGTCCAGACCCGTGCAGGCCCTGTGCATGCTGCAACAGTTTCTGTGAATCCATCTGTGTCTGTTATGCTGTGTTTAGAAGGCCTTGTTTCTTTGGTGTCCTTCATCCCCCTTTGGCTTTTATAATCTTTCCTCCTCTTCCACAGGGTTCCCTGACCCTGAGGGGAGGGATTTGATGGAGACATCTCATTTAGGACTGACTGTTCCAAGGTCTGTCACTCTCTGAATATTGTCCATTTATGGGTCTCTGTGTTTGTTCCCATCTGTTGCAGGAGGAAGCTTCTCTGGTGATGGTTGAGGAAGGCACTGATCTATGAGTACAGCAAACTATTAGGAGTCATTTTATCGTTACATTCTTTAGCAGAACAGTAGTGTTTAGTTTTCCCCTATGTCCCTGGGCCTAGCAAGTCTCAGGCTCTTGGGTACGTGTGCAGTGTCAGGCATGGGTTCATTTTTATGATATGGGGCCTTAGTTCCAATCAAATAGTGATTGGTTACTTCCACAATTTTTGGCACTTTTTTTTTTTTTGCTTTTTCGAGACAGGGTTTCTCTGGTTTTGGAGGCTGTCCTGGAACTAGCTCTTGTAGACCAGGCTGGTCTCGAACTCACAGAGATCCGCCTGCCTCTGCCTCCCAAGTGCTGGGACTAAAGGCGTGCGCCACCACCGCCTGGCAATTTTTGGCACTTTTGCACCAACATATGTTTCAGGCAGGTCACCATTGTTGATCACAGGGTTTGTAGCTGGGTTGGTGTTTACCATTCTCCTCTGGTAGTATACAGAGTACCTCCAGTACTATATTATGCATAAAAATAAGTATATGCTATATATAAATAAAATCGTGTATGTCAGTGAATGAAAAAATTTTATTGTGTTACCAGGTAATAGCAGTTGAGAGCCACAGTCCATCAAACTTTAATGTGCGTGTGACTCTTGTTAAAATCTAGAGTGGGATGGCCCTTCAGATGCTCCTGTTTATTTTAGCATCTCAGTGTCATTGATGCTGCTGGTCATCACACTTTGAATAGTTAAGAATTTATTTAGTAAGATCCTTAGTGCGTGTTCCCTGTGCTTTTGAAGTTGATGATTTCATGAATAGGGTAAGATTTGGAAGAGGCACTGACCAGAGAACCAAAAAAAAGGGGGGTTGCAAAGGCTCTGCTGAGAGGTTTGCTACTATAAGTCTCTACATAGAAGGGACAGAATAAATGGTAGGGACTAGTCTGGCTTTGAGAATTGCCAGCTTGGAAGGTACTAGGCTTGATAGTATCGGTGTTGTACTATAGTATAAGGAAGTTCAATGTGTGTAGCTTGTTATGGGTAATGTTTAAACTTTGATCATTGTTTCCTTTTTATTTTATTTTATTTTTTGGAGTTATAAAAGCCCATTTTTTATTGCTTTTTTTTATTGAGCTTTACATTTTTTCTCTGCTCCCCTCCCTGCCTCTCCCCTCCCCCCTTCAACCCTCTCACAAGGTCCCTATGCTCCCAATTTACTCAGGAGATCTTGTCTTTTTCTACTTTATACTTTCCATGTAGATTAGAATTTTTTCCTGCTTATTACACAAGTTTGTTTGTTTGTTTGTTTGTTTTGGTTTTTTGAGACAGGGTTTCTCTGTAACTTTTGGAGCCTGTCCTGGAACTAGCTCTTGTAGACTAGGCTAGCTTCGAACTCACAGAGATTCACCTGCCTCTGCCTTCCAAGTGCTGGGATTAAAGGTGTGTGCCACCACCGCCCAGCTTACACAAGTTTCTTACTTTTCTATTTCTATTTGACAGAATCAGATAGCTGTTTTTACAGGGTTAAAAAGATGGAACAATTACAGATGAAATGTATTTTCTTTGCTTTATTGGTGTAATTTTGTAGTAATATTTGCCCCCGCCCCCAAAGAAAATAAAATTGTTTTCTGTGAGGAAAAGATGTTAACATCTTTTTTTAAGCCTCATTTTTTGTTTTCTTTTAAGACTATTATGGTCTTTATAGTAGATACAGAAGAACTAGGAAATATTAGCTACTTTGGCACAAAACTGCAGAATTGAAAGCTTCTCATAAATAGTTCTGTTTGCAAAACCAGAAAGTACCTTTTTTCCTCTTTTCCTTTCCTTTTTTTGGTTTAGGCAGGTCTCAAATAGCCCAGGGCGGCTTCAGACTTTCTGCATAGCCATGACTGACTATCCTTGAATGCTTAAATTATTTTAGACTTATTTATATTACTTTATGTGTATGAGTGTTGTACCTGCGTGTAACTACCTGCACCATGTGCATGATTGATTGGCGCTCGTGGCGGCTGGAAGAGGGTATTGAAGCCCCTGGAACTGGAATCATGGGCAGCTCTGAACCACCTTGTGGTGCTAGACACTGAGCCCAGGTCCTCTACAAGGGCAGCAAGAGCTCTTAACCACTGAGCCCTCTCTCCAGCTTTTGGCCTTGAACTGTTTTGAGTTTCCTGCCTTCACCTCCCAAATGGTAGGATTATAGTCAGGTGTCACTCACTATGCCTAGAAGGTATTTTTTCTTTTGGGGGTTCATAGTGTAAACTTTTCCTATTTTCTTTTTTTTTTTTAGTTTTATTCGAGACAGGTTTTCTCTATAGCTTTTGGAGCCTGTCCTGGAACTAGCTCTTTTAGACCAGGTTGGCCTCAAACTCAGAGATCTTCCTGCTTCTGTCTCCTGAGTGCTGGGATTAAAGGCATGTGCCACCACCGCCTGGCAAAACTTTTCCTATTTCTTTCTTCTCTCGTTCCCTCCCTTCCTGTTCTGTTCTGTTCGATTCTTTCTGTTGGGAGTCTTACTCTTTAGCCCAGACTATCCTGGAATTCATTGTCTTACAGTTCCAGGTTGACCTGTAACTGATGCGGTTCATAGTGTGAACTTTGCCTATTTCTTTCCCCTTTCTTCCTTCCCTGGCCTGGAATTCACTGTGTAACCCAGGCTGGTCTGTAACTGGTCCTTCTCAGACTCCAAGTGCCACCACACGTTTGAAGTATTGGCTTTGTTGGTGTTAACGGTGTATGTCTGGGCCTCCAGTACTAGGGAAGATGTTGCTGGGAGATCCTGCCTGGCCTATACTGTGAACCTGAGCTTTATAGTCCCCAGTGCTGTAAGTTGGACTGAGGTGATTGTGGTCTGTATTTGTACACCCAAATAGTGTCTGTCAAAACAGACATCTTGAGAACATGGATTTAATTACCCTCTCAATATATTTAATTCCTAAAACTCTATCACTGATTGATGTATTTATAAAGTAATTATTATCCTTCGTTTGGAAGGATCTTCATTCTCTGTGGTATATTCTTTAGAATGTCTTCAGGAGTCAGCTAGTTTTATTCCTTTCTGTGTTGTAAACAAATCAGTACTCACCTCAGAACTTCAAGACATATAGATAATGCTAAAGAATCACCGTTAATAGCCCCACTCTTAAGCAACCATGGGGTGCATCTTTCCATGCTCGTTCCTTAGTATACCTATATATGCCCTTGGCGTGACCTTTTAAAAACATCCATGGAATTATACTACAGTCTACCTCCACTACTTTTTAAGACAAATGTCATTTTACAATAGGCTTTTGTTCTTTTTTTTAAGGATTTATTTATAATTTCCTGTGTTAGAGTGTTTGCTTGGATGTGTGTATGTACACCATGTGGAAACCCGAAGAGGGCATCCAGTCCCCTGGAACTGGAGTTACAGACAATTGTGAGCTGTTCTGGAAATCAAACCTGGGTTCTGTGGAAGAGCAACCAGTGCTCTTAGCCACTGAGCCATCTCTCCAGCTCTGCTTTTGTGTCATTTTAAATAGATGGAAAATGAATTTCTTATAGGCTTACATTTTGATTCAGAGGCATTTAGAAATGGAAGCTGTGATTACATATAAAAAGTAATTTTCATTTTTTTTATATGCTGTATAAATGGTGGCGATAAATTCTGGCTGTATATGATTTATCAACGTCGCTTAGAAAATACGTATGTTTTTTCTGAGAAAAATTTTATTGGCCTTTTGGATAAAATTTATTTGCCAGGAAGGATGATCCCATCATACTTCTGCTGGAACCAGCGCATGGCTTCCTCTTTGCTGATTCTGTGTTTGGCCTTGGGTCATATTTGATGTCCAGGTAAATGTGTTCTTGAATCCCAAAGCCAAAGTTCCCAGTATCTGAGAAGTTATTTTTCCGCAACTCATCCTCTCGCACCTTCAGGCCTTTCTCCAGAATTTCTTCTGCCTTGGCTCCACTGACAGTGCACTGAACAGCAATCTTTTCATTTCTCCTGATGCTGAAGGACCTCACGGTGTAGCTTGCTTTGGAAAAGACAGATGTCTGACCTGTGAGCTGCTCCGACACCTTGGCTGCCCGGGTCAGTCTGTCCCCGCTCTCCCCAACACAGATATTGAGGCAGAGCTTGTGGATGCGAAGTTCCCGCATGGGGTTCTCCTTTTCACCTTGATCTTGCTGAATGGGCGGCGACGGCGGGCGAGCCCTGCATCTGCGGGTCGCACAGCCCTGCCTGTCTCAGTGCCACCAGCATCGCAGGCTCTGACCTCCTCCACGCACCGGCAAGAGCGGCCTCGGATGGGGGTGGATGAAAGGGAGGCAAAGCAAACTCTCGAAAATACATAGTTTAAAAAAAATTTTATAACCAATACTGAAATATTTCCTTTCAAAAGTCCAGATGGTACAGATAGCAACCACATGTCTATTGTCTACCTCCCTTTCGCCCCCTACCCAGAGCGAGTCTCTGTTGTGTTGGATGTGTGCCTATCATAGAAAAGCTGGCTAGGGATAGAGGTAGATATAGCTCAGTGGTAGAACATTTGTTTGCATACAGAGCTGGAGGGGGCGCTGTGTGACACAGACATCCCCATTGAGCTCCTATTATAGGGAGAGGTAGTCTGTTTTTGTGAGTGGATTTGAAATGTTTCTCTCTCTCTCTCTCTCTCTCTCTCTCTCTCTCTCTCTCTCTCTCTCTCTCTCTCTCTCTCTCTCTCTCTCTCTGTTTTTTCGAGACAGGGTTTCTCTGTAGCTTTGGGGTCCTGGAACTAGCTCTTGTAGACTAGGCTGGCCTTGAACTCACAGAGATCTGCCTGCCTCTGCCTCCTGAGTGTGCCACCAGCGCCCAGTTGAAATGTTTCTCTTTATTTTTAATTCAGATTAAAGAAATTGTTAATATGTTTTTACGGATACCTGTGTAATGTTATTTGGACCAGATTGTTGATTATTTGTATTAATTTGTTTTACCTTAAAAATTCACATTTTATCTTTTGGCTTTATGTTAATTATTTAGAACAAGAATAGCCTTGAAAGTGTGGTCAGTTTTCATAGACTTGAAAAAAGTCCATTTCACATGTTAAAAATGTGTTATGCTTGCTTGCATGTCTGTGCTCTTATGCGTGTGCCTGGTGCCCAGAGAGCAGAAGAGGCCATTAGATCCCTGAAACTAGTTATAGACAGTTGTGAGCTGCCGCTTGCGAGCTTGGGATGGAACCTGGGTGCTTCCATCCAGTGCTCGTAGTCACTGCGCCATCTCTCCAGCTCCCTCATTTCAGATTTTTACCTCTTAAGACTGGAAAGTCAAAAGAAAAGGTTTTTAGTGTGTGTGGTACGGAAGATGGAACCCAGGGTCTTGAAGCATACTAGGCATGTACCCTACTACTACTGAACTATATTGTATCCTTAATCATAGCAGCATTCTATTTCAAATGGATAAATGCTTTGAGATTGGAAGCTATTGGAGACAAGACGAATAATCAAAGAATTGGTATAACATTTTTGGGAAAAACATGGGTATGCCTCCTTTTGTAAGTATAAGAATATCTAATTTTAAATGACATTTACTTTTAAAATGTTCAGGTAATATTTATTTTCCACAGGGATTTAATATGCTTTTATATAACTTTGGAAAGAGCTGTGCATTTTAGTGTACAGGTTATCTGACAGTCAGCCAAGTGATAAAATAGCTAGAATGCAATAATTAAGGCAATAGAACCAGCTATGATGATGGTACATGCTCATAATCTTAGCACTCAGGATCTAGAGGCAGGAGGATGGAGCTTTCAAGGCCAGTTTGGGCCAAGTAGGGAGATACTTGAAAATAAAAATGAAACATTATAGATTTGCTCATACAAGTTTTGCAATCAAATTGCTTCGATTAGGTTATAGTTGCCGCACAGTAGTGGCGTATGCCGTTAATCCCAGCACTTGGGAAGCAGAGACAGGTAGATCTCTGAGTTCGAGACCAGCCCAATCTACAAGAGCTAGTTCCAGGACAGGCTCCAAAGCTACAGAGAAAGCCTGTCTCGAAAAACCAAAAAAAAAAAAAAAAAAATCCAACAAAAAACAAAAACTTGATTGAAATTATTTTTAATATTACAAAAATAACAGCTGTTAAATGGGATCCCATATAGTTTCTGTGGATAAAGCTGCAAAGATTGTGATGTGTTTAAAAAATCATCATGTTTTAAACCTTTGGTTTCTTTGGTTACTTCTCTTTACAGAGGCCATTCCCAGTAACACTGACTCCAAACATCAGTCTGTTGGGTGACTTTGCTAAATAAAAGCTATACATACTTTTGTGATTTCTGCTTATTTTAAAATAAAGTTAGGGACTGGAAATATAATCCAGTTATCCGAGTATTTTGTCTTTCATGTGCAAAGGCCTAGATTCTTTTTTTTTTGCTTTGTTTTTTTTTTGTTTTTTTTTCTTTTTTGTTTTTGAGACAAGGTTTTTCTGTAGCTTTGTAGCCTGTCCTGGCACTAGCTCTGTAGACCAGGCTGGCCTTAAACTCACAGAGATCCACCTGCCTCTGCCTCCCGAGTGCTGGGATTAAAGGCCTACGCCACCACCGCCCGGCTAAAACCCTAGATTCTTATAAACTGGGTAGAGAGTTTCCCTAGCATGCCTGAGGGCCTGAGGTCTAGTCTCAGTACCACCACCACTATAAACCAAAACTCCAGAAATTGTTAAAAAAGAACAAAGGAAAGAAAAAGTGCTGAAGAGGGGCTCTGCAGTTAAAAGCACCTGCTGCTCTTTCAGAAGATCAGAGTTTGGTGCCCAGAACCCTCGTCAGGTGACTTGCAAGCGCCTGTAACTCCCTCCCTCACAACAAAGAAATCAGCCTTAGAAAGCTAAACCAGATTTGTTCCTGGCGGGAGGTAGAAGACTGATAGAGGTTAAGGTAGTCGTTGAGTATTAGAGTGAGTGTCGGTCAGGCTGGGGCTGTACTCTAGTGCTGCATAGAGCACTTTCTAGCATGCCCAAGCCCCTGGGCTTAATCCCTAGTACTCTCTCCACCCCCAGGAAAGGAGGAGAAGGAAGAGGACAAAATTAGTTGTACCTTGATTAAGATGGGAGAGTTTTCGGGAGTATAAATTAATCATGCTATTGTTTTTAATGTTTTGGGCAATTTTCATTTCAGTTCATTGTCTTTAAAATGTTCTTAAAAATAAGTGCACTTGATTTTGCAGCCCAGCTTATGGTGAGTGTCTGTTCCCTAAGCATCTTGTAGAATGGTTTCTGAAACTTGGCTTGTGGTGGGAATATGTTATTGGGTTCCTTTAGATTTACGGAGTCAGACTCTTTAGGGGAAGGTGCTGGAATCTTTGCTTTTAAAACAGTCCTCGGATGATTCTGAAACCCCACCTGTCCATAGGCACACAAAAAGGCCTTCTATTGAAAAGGATAGAGCTACACAATTTAAATGGAAAGCCTAGTAAGATGAAAGGTATGCATCTGGGAGAATAAATAAAGGGCCTTGTCTTCGTTATGGTTATCATTGTGCTGAAACACTGTGATCCAGAGCAAGGTGGGGAGGAAAGGGTTTATTAGGCTTACACTTCCACACTGTAGTCCGTCACTGAAGGAAGCCAGGGCGGGAACCTGGAGGCTGGAGCTGATGCAGTGGTCATGGGGGTTGCTGCTTACTGGCTTGTTCTCCATAGTGTGCTCAGCCTGCTTTCTTAGCCCAGGGGTGGCCCGATGGGCTGGGCCCATCCACAGTACTCACTAATTAAGAAAATGCCCCACAGGCTAAACTGCTGCCTGATCTTCTGGGCACATTCTATCAGTTGAGGCTCCCATCTCTTAAATGATTGTAGCTTGTAGCAAATTAACATGAAACCAGCACAGGTCCCCTATTTAAAAATGGAAGAGTCTATCCACTGGATACTCCAGAGAGTTAGAAGGCAAGTTGTCTGGGCTTTGGGAAATTGGAGGTATCCTATTTAACTTGAGTTTTCCACTTGTTTTCAAAGCAATTTTACTGGGTTGTAGTATCCCCAAGTTGCTGAATTCTGGGCAGTGCTCTTTAACTTGAGAAGCAGCAAAAACAGTTTAGTTTTCTGTGTACCTATTATGATCTGAATGTTTATGACCTTGCCAGATTCATTATCTTGGCTGACTTCCAGAAATCTACTCTTGTGGCTAGAGCTGAAGAGTTAATCTGTGCCTGAGTCTTTTTGGTTTTTGTTAGAGCCAGGGCCTGGCTAGGAGGCCTAGGCTGACCTTGATCACACTCTGTAGCCCAGGATTGACATTGTACTCAAGAAGTCTGTGTTGTTGGCTGCTTGAGTTTTTTGAGTAACCTAAATTTTTCTGAACTTCTTTAAACCAGGGACCATATCTGCTTTCCTGTGTCTGACTTCCAGAGGGTGTGTAAGAAACATCGTGAATTCAAGTTCTAGTTGGCTCTTCTAATTGTTATCACATGTAATACTGCTTACCGGGCTGGGGAGTTTTGTAATCATAAGTCCTTGCCAAGCTTCAGAAGGGAGAGATAAAGAAACAACAATGTTCTAACCTATAAAATGGGCCAAGGCAGTTTCTTTATTAGCCAATGACCTTCCTCCGTCATTTTGGCATCTGTCTCCGGCATATTGCCTCTAAAGTGAATGGCTTCCAAAAAGCCAGAACAAACAGCAGGGATAAATCCTGGTCTCGCTGCCAGTGGCCCCACAGTCTGCCCCAGCCATACAACTATCACCCACATTCAGAGGGCCTAGTTTAGTCCTATGATGGTTCTCTTGCTGTCAGGCTGAAGTTGGTGAGCTCCCATTAGCTCAGGTTAGCTGTTTCAGTGGGTGTCCCCATTATGGTCTTGACCTCTTTGCTCATATTCTCACTTCTTCCTCTCTTCAACTGGACTTTGGGAGCTCAGCTCAAACACTGAGAACAAGGAAAGAGTTTTCTTGATTGAGGGAGCCCTTATGGGGCTAGCAAGAAACCTAGCACTAGAAAAATTCCCAGGAATCCACAAGGATGACCCCAGCTAAGACCCTAAGGAATAGTGGAGAGGGTGCCTGAACTGACCTTGCCCTGTAGTCAGATTGGTGACTATTTTCAAATGTCATCATAGAACCTGCATCCAGCAACTGATGGGAGCAGATGCATCGAATCCAGTGGTGTTTTTGAATCCATAGAGGCCTAGGCAACTATTTAGGTTGCTGCTAAAAACAATTCAGGAAAGAAATGAGAGCTCTAGAAAGGACTGTACAGGAGGGAGTAAAGAAAAGCAAGTAGAAGTGATATCATATTTATCATTTAATAGGCACAGTTGCCAGAGCTTAGTGACCAGAAGGATTGATGGTGGTACTGACGATGACCTTGGGATTTAATTTTAATTTATTTTTGTTTTTCTAGTTTTTTAAGAGAGGGTTTTACTATGTCGCCCTGACTGTGTTGGAACTCATTCTGTAGACCAGGCTGGCCTTGAACTCATATCTGCCTCTACCTCCTGAGTGCTGGGATTAAAAGTGTGGGCTACCACCAGCTGCTTATTTTTAATTTTAAATGGGGAAAAGGCATGTATTTAATATATATATGTATATATATATGATGCTTTGAAATATGTATTATAGTGTGTCTAAATGGAAGTAACTAACTTGTTCATTATTTCATATTTTCCCTTTATTTAAATGTAATCTAAAAATACTGAACTGATAGAAGCAGATAGGAGAATGGTAGCAACCAGTGTCTTGGATTTGGATTGAGGAAGGTTATCAGTCAAATAATACAAAATTTTAGGAAGATACAGTTGGAAAGATCTATTGCATAGCATAGTGATTGTAGTTAATATTGATCTATTATATTTTGGGAGTGAATTTCAAATGAGCTCAGTTTTTCTGGTGAGGTTGTCACTATTCCTGAGACACGCTGTAGAGAAAGAAAGACAGGTGTGTGTGATAAAATGATGAGTTAGAGGTTTTTCAGAGATGTAATGTATCGAATATAGATTGGTATCAATTTGCCTAGCTTTCGCCTGGTGTCTTTTTTAATTTTTTAGTTGAAGGCTTTAGAACTTTTATCTTTGGGAAATTAAGATAAAATCTTGAAACTTGACCTCTTAGAGTATATGCTTAAGTTTTGACATCTTCTGAATTTCAGAAATGCATTTACTTTTCAGAAAGGACAGTAAGCTTTTCTGAGTGGGAATGTCTGAGGTTATTGGCCTGCTTACCTTGTAGTACTTTGTATGTAGTATGGACAAACGATTTAAGATTGCTTTTGTATTTCAGGTAATTCAGAGATGTGTGGGGCCAGCCAGCCTGAGTCTGCTCACCTTCAGAGTCTATGCAGCACCAAAAAAAGACTCACCTCACAAAAATTACATGAAGGTTGATGAGGTAATGTGCTGATACTGTCTGGTACATAATTAACATCAGATTTAGTTAGGAGAATTTTTGTAAATTATGTATCAAGGTGATAAAAGGTTTGTAGTTTGTTCTACTCTTTGAGGTACTGGATATTAACATATACCCTTAGCATACTTAGACAATATTTGAAAGGAAGACATACATTTTCTGAGAGTTTGTTTTCTCTGTGGAAAACTTCTGAACTCTGATTTTTCCACAGATGATAGTTGAATGTTGTTAGGAATAGCTCATAGATAGATTTAGTTTTTAGTGGAGAGCTTACTCTATCCCAGATTGTAAGCAAAGCTCACTTTTCCGTTTTCTTAGTAAGTACTTATTGTTTTATTGACTTTTTTTCGTACAATATATTCTACTCACTGTTTTCCCTCCCCCAACTCCTCCCAGAACCTTTCCTCCTTACCACCCATCCAACTCTACACTTCTCTTTCTTGAGAAGACAGGTAGGCAAACAAAAAAATCCAAGCAAACTATAGTTAAAAACAGCAAAGAAAAACCATTCTCTCTCCATTAAAAACAAAATCAGAAACCATAATATACAAGCAAAAGTAAAAAACTGAAAAATGACCAAATGAAACAATATGGGACAAAAGTCTATAAAAATATCATTGAATTTATTTTGTGTTGGTCATCCACTGCAAGGCATGGGACCTGCCCTTAAGTGTGTTTAATCCTCAGCGAGACTCCATTGGAGAGAACTAATTTTTTCTTTGCAAGAGGTAGTCAGTTGGAGATAGCTTCTTGGTTAGGGATGGGGGCCTGTGTCTACTTCCTTCTCTCAGCTTGAACCTGTGCAGGCCCTATGTGTAATGGATTATTAAAAATGCTGCAGGTTCCCAAGCGGCAGCGGCAGGCAGCGGGCCATGTGGTGGCAGGCAGGGGGCAGCCGGGTCCTAGATGAGATCCCAGGCAGGGACTGCGTGCGCACAATACCACGCGGCTGATCTCCGAAGGTGGCTGGTCCCTGGCAGCGGATGAGAGACAGATGGATAGGCACGCCATTGGATATTTATTTAGTGGTTATGGAAAGGAGGGGAGAGAGGGAGAAGAGCAGAGAGAGGGGGAGAGAGAGAGAGAAAGAGAAGAGAGAAGGGAGAGACGGAAGCTGCCTCTCTGAGAGAGATCTCAGGCTGGAAGCTGAAGATGAGCCTGTCTCAGCTGATGGGGGAGGGAGTGGGCGTGGCTTGTGTCTTAAAGAGACAGAACAATCATTACACTATGCATGCTGAGTTCATGTGTGCTTCAGCCATACAGTGTCTGGAAGACACTGTTTCTTGGAATCCTCCATCCCCTCTGGCTCTTACAGCTCTCCTCTTCTGTATGCTTCCCAGAGCTCTGAGAGGAGGGGTTTGGAGAAGACATCCTATTTGGACTCAGGGTTCCAAAATCTTTCACTCTCTGCACATTGTCCAGGTGGGGCTCTGGACGACTCACTTTTCAGAGGGGCCTGCCTGAGTCTGGACGGCTTATCAAGCTAAGGATACTTTTCACATTTTTCTTTCAAAGGATTTAAATGCCTGGGTTCTTCCTGGTTCCTAGCAAGATTAGAGATGCTTAAATAAATATTTGTATATAATAGATCAATGAACTAAGTAAGACATCTTCTCTCCGTTATTTATATTCTTTTTTTTTGTCTGTACCTCACAGAAATTATTTGGATTTTTTTTATTTTATTCAATTTCTGTTACCTTGTAATAAAATGTTGTACAGAAGTCAGTAGTGGCCCGGCAAGGTTTCCTGAATGGTGTTTATGTGAAGCTTGTTAGCGGCCCTTTTCCTTTCCTCTCCTCTCAGGCTTTAGAACTAGTAGTGCCTACTGAGAAGACTCTTCTAGGTAGGCAATGGATTTGCTCACCTGCTTTGATCAGTAGCATTCTGATATTTGATCCAGGTAGCCAGATTTTCTTCAATTCCTCTCAGCTTTTTTCTTAACAAAACAAAACAAAACTCAACGGCTGGTAATATGACTGAGTTATAATAAAAACATTTGCTGCCAAGCTGGAAGACTTAGTTCGATCCCTGAGACCCACACGGTAGGAGAAACCTGACTCAGAAAGTTGTCTTCAAGAGGCAGGCGGATCTCTGTGAGTTCGAGACCAGCCTGGTCTACAGAGCTAGTTCCAGGACAGGCTCCAAAGCCACAGAGAAACCCTGTCTCGAAAACAAACAAACAAACAAACAAAAACAAAAAAAACCCAGAAAGTTGTCTTCAGACTGCCACAACGCGCCCTGACTTCCAGAAAGCTGTTTCAGGGTTCTACACATGCACCATGGCCTGTGCCCTCCCCGAAATAAGCCTCCGTTCACTCTTTAGAGCAGTAGGATGTATTCCACTTTAAGTTTGAGGTAAAATACCAGTTACCACTCTAAAGTGGATTGAGGGGACTGGAGGTGCTTGCCTTGCGTGCCTGAGGCCCTAGGTTCAATAATTAACCCACACTACCAAAACAAAACAATAGATAGAGTAGATAGGGAGAAGACAGGGCCCTTTGTAGTCCTGCCTTCTTGTCCTTATCCTTACCGAGGGAACAAGGTACAAAGATCATCTGAAGTAAAGTTAGAGGTTGCGTACAACCCTGAATGTAACCGTAATTTATGTTATTAGTGATGCTAACCTATAAAATTGATTATGTTGGGGGGCTGGAGAGATGGCTCAGAGGTTAAGAGCACTGGCTGCTCTTCCAGAGGTCCTGAGTTCAATTCCCAGCAACCACATGGTGGCTCACAACCATCTGTACTGAGATCTGGCGCCCTCCTCTGGTGTGCGGGCATACATCAAGGCAGAATGTTATATACATAATAAATAAAAAAAATTGATCATGTTGCATGATCTCATAGCATATACTTTTTTGTTTTTAATATGTGTAGCTTTCACTCTACTCAGTTCCTGAGGGTCAATCTAAATATGTGGAGGAGCCAAGGACTCAACTTGAAGAAAACTTCTCGCAACTCCGACATCATTGTGAGCCATATACAAGTTGGTGTCAGGTACAGCTGCTTAACAGTTAATAGTGAAAAGTCTATATTGGGTGTATGTTTTAATTTTTAGTTTCATTATTTACTAATTAATTTCTATTTATTTATTTATTTGAGGTTCTTAGGATCTCACTCTGTAGGGTTGGCCTGGAATTTACTGCATTGTCCTCAGACTGGCTGGTGATCTTCCTGCCTCACTGACCAGCATAAGTGCTAGAATTACAGATATAAGCTATCATGCCCAGCCCTGAGTGCATGTTTTTAGAAAAAGGTATAATAGTGAGTCCTAAGTTAAGAGTGTCTAACTTCTAAGTGTTCTTCAGTTCTAACCAGAGAGCAGATACAATGAAACCCAGCATCCTGGTGGCAGCAGGAGGAATTTCTCTCTCACCAGAAGGGTTGTGGCACCTTGACTGCAGAGCAGAGGGCAAACAATTACCTTGTTGGTTTGTAGTATAAAGTAAAAACATGGGACATTAATTGAAAGAAATGAAAATAACGTTAAAATGTATATCGAAATTGTAATGATGGCCTGGTGAGATGACTCAGTTACTGAGTGAGGACCTGAGTTCAGGCCCCAGTTCAGGTAGGTGTGATGGCATATACTTGCAATCTCAGTGATAGATAGGGTAACAGTTTGGTAGATTCCTGGAGCTCACTGACCAGCCAGCCTAGCCTAATCAGCAAGACCCAGATCCCAGTGAGAGGTTCCATCTTAATAAGACAAGGTAGATGGCTCCGGAGGAGAGAAAGCCACGGCTGACTTTGTGTGGCTTTCTCACAATATGTGCACACACATGTGTGAATGGATACCTGTATCCAAACTTGCACTCACATACAGGTATCACAAACCTGTGTACACACCACATACCTGTACACGCTTATCATGTACATACATCCAGAAAATTGGGATTTTTATCTCCCTCTAGAAACTCTACAAATCCCTATAGGCTGTGCATCCCTAATCCAAGATTATTTTGGATTTGAATTTTTACACTAAGGATGCTCAATCTATAAGTCCAAAAAACTTAAGAAGCCAAAAACTCTTGAAACCTAACAGACATTTGTTCCCATATATTTCAGATAAGACCTACTCATACCGGCATGAGTACCCAAGTGATGGTGGTGCACACCTTTAATCCCAGCACTCTGGAGGCGGAAGCAGGCGGATCTCTGTGAGGTCTGAGGCTTGTGTGGTCTATATAATTCTAGGACAGCCAGGGCGACACAGAGAGATCCTGTCTTAAAAACAAACAAGCAAGGAAAAACCAACCAAGCAAACAGAAAATGCTAGGCATGACTATAGAGTGTTTGAGTGCTGTAATAGAAGGGAGATATCATAATAAGGTAGAGTTATATGTTTGCGTACTGAACGGTTCACTCCAGTGAACAGACTACTCTAAGTACAGATTGGCTCTGTCCTTGCTCATGTTTTAGGTTCCAGGCATTTGTTGTTCCAGGAAGTGAATATAATCTGATTTTAAAACACTGAAACCAAAGTTTATAATCTATAGACAGCTTTTGTAGGCTTTGATACATATTTGCTCTACGTGATCTTGGTTTTGAGAAAAGGAAGGAAAAACGAATAAACTAATGCATATGAGTACAAGATGATCCAGATTTATTTTAATTGAGATCTGAAAATTCAATTTTCATCTAGAACTTTCTGTAAAAAATTAAATTTCATTAATTATGCTGTTGGAGGACAAAAAGCCCAGGAGCCCCATCACCGATGCTGCACACACACCTTACCGCTGAGCTAGTCCCCAGCCTAGTTCTGTAATGAAAGCAATTTGTCAGCTGGCTGTGGTGACACATGCCTGTGACCCCAACACTAAAGATGCTGAAGCAGGATGGTTGCTGCAAGGTTGAAGCCTGCCTGGGCTCTGTAAGGAGACCCTGTCTTAGGAAAAAAGGGCTTTGTTTGTTTGCCTTTCAACCTGAGGGTTTTTTTTTTAATACTTTTTTTCTGTGATACTCAGTGCAACAAAATATCTGTCGACATCATATGCTAGTTATCAACATGCTTATTTTAGTACTGATAAACGGGAAAAATTCCTTGTAATTAGGATGGCTTTATTAGGTACATTGATTTCTTCATGAAGAGAAATATTTCTAATTCCTGGCCTTTTAAAAAAATTTTAGATCAGAAAATTTCTTGTTCTTTCTTGAAAATGGCAAAATGATTAGTCCAGCAAAAGAAATAGACTGCTCTTCTAGACTTTGATGTGTAGTTTTTCTGTTTTAAAAAGATTCATTTATTATTTGTGTGTGTATGTGTGCATATTATGTGCACCTGTGGGAGTGTCTGCACACATGGAGGCCAAAAGAGAGCATCAGATTGCTCAGAGCTAGAGTTACAGGTGTTTTTTTTGGGGATAGCTGACTTGTTATGTGGGTGCTGGGATCTGAACTCCAGACTTCATGCCTGTACCACAAGTGTTCTTAACAACTGAGCCATATCTCTAGCCCTCTGTTTTTTCTTCTTATAGATGGAAAAAGGTATAGTCAACACTTTAAAAATAGTTGATTTTTTTTATTGTTTTTATTGAGTTATATATTTTTCTTTGCTTCCCTCCCTTCCTCTCCCCATCTCTTCTACCCTCTTCCATGGTCTTCATGCTCCCAATTTACTTAGGAGATCTTGTCTAAAAAATAGTTGATTTCTAATGAAGTGATGTTAGTTCTTTACATCCTCCTCCACACTCAACATTTGGGACTGCACTTACAGATAGCTGTGAGCCACCGTGCAGGTCCTGGCAATCAAACCCATTGCTCCAGCCTATGTTTAATCCATTTTATTATTTACACTTTTATTTTGTTTGGGGGTGGGGACTTATATATTTGTTTGCTGGCCAGAGCTAGTAAAGAAACTCAGTTCCTTACTCATGCTAGGTAAGCACTTTGCCACTGAGGTACGTCTCTAGCTCCTCAAAACCATTGTATTGTTAGGAGAATGATGATAAGTTTGTTTACTTTAGGATTGGGATGTCTTTTTAAAATTGAGTTATCAACTCATTGGTCTCAGTAAAGCTGCTCATTCCTGCTTCAAAGAAGCATTTTCCAAATGTAGGCTCTAAAAGTATTGCAAATCATAAAATAGACTTAATTTGAAAGATGGTGTTAATAACCTAATGGGGAAATGATCACCTCTGATTACCAAGAATATCAATTTTGTCTTATTTTAGGATTTTTAAAAAGATTTATTTATTATGTATACAATGTTCTGCCTGCATGTGTCCTTGCAGGCCAGAAGTTGGCACCAAATCTTATTAGAGATGGTTGTAAGCCACCATCTGGTTGCTGGGAACTGAACTCAGGACCTCTGGTAGAACAATCAGTGCTCTTAACTGCTGAGCCATCTCTCCAGCCCCCTATTTTAGGATTTTTTTTGTCATTTTTAAATGTGTGTGTCTGTGTCTACATGTGTGGCTATGTGCACCTGCCTTCAGGTGCCTGTGAGGAACAGAGGCATTGCATCCTCCTGGACTTGAATTACGTAGTTGTCAGCCACTTGACATGGCTGTTGGGAATTGAACTCTTGTCCTCTGCAAAACAAGTGTGTTCTCTTAACCATTGAGCTATCTCTCTAGCCACTCAATTTTCTGTCTTATTTCCTTCAATCTCAGGAGTGAGAAGAGAAGGTTGTCAAACCATTTTATTTCAAGTCTTTGCTTCCCATGACAGTAGTAAAGCATGCTGATGACCAGGCTACTAGTGAAAGGGAAATTACAGAAGAGAAAATAAAGCAATAAAACTGAAAGGGTATCCCTTAGTTTAAAAACGTAATAGCTGGAGGTATATAGGTAGTGTATATGCTTAGCCTGCTGGAGGCCCCAGATTTATTCCTTGTACTGAACAGTGTTAATAATGGTAATTTATTCAGTAAAGACAAGTATATTTATTCTGCTGCTTTCCAATTGACAAACCCTATTCATTCTATTTCTTTTTATCTTCTTAGGAAATATACTCCCACACTAAACCCAAGGTGGAACGCTTCGTCCAGTGGGGAATAGGTATGCTAAGTTTTAATTAGGCATAATCAGTTACTTCATCCTGTTGAAGTACTGAACTGGGTTTTCGTGAATAGGTGCTCGAGACCATAGAGTCATTGAAATTGTATGGAGAATTTAGAGCTATGTAGATGTTTTCTGAAGACAATCTATGTTTGAATCTGGTTTCATAGTAGTAGTTCATGAATCTCTAAACTATTATTAGGATTGTTGGGTTAGCAAGTACTTGTGCCCTGAATTAAAAAAAATGTTCAGGGCTTGGGATGTAGTTCAGTAGCAGAATGTTTTCTTAGCATCTGTGAGGTCCAGTGCTAAAAAAAAAAATTGCAATGCAATATAACGTGCTTACTCCTCACAAGATTTTCTGAATCATGGTAATTCATTAGTTGTCATTAATAAATGTTGCATAGGCCAGGCGTGGTGGTGCATGCCTTTAATCCCAGTACTCAGGAGGCAGAGGCAGGTGGAACTCTGCAATTTCAAGGGAGCCTATTCTATATAGTGAGCTCTAGAGCAGCCAGAACTATATATAGAGATCCTGCCCCCCTCCCCCCCCAAAAAAAACCAAAAAGCAAAAAACAAAGGCAAAAAACTTTCAAAAGAGGGTGTACAAATCTAGATGCAGGAAGGAATTGAGCTTCTATTCTCTTTGGGGCATCTCAGCATATTAGGGTCTTGCTTTCCCAGGGGTTTGCTCTCATGGTGGAATAAGACCGAGGAATTACTCTTACTGATAACCTGTCATTTCCCACTGATCAATGGCAGCTGGCATTATTTGAGATAATTGTTTTTTACCTCCTGAACACAGAGTTACTACAAAGACTCTTAGGAAGAAGCATTCCATTATGCCAAGACAGTGAGTCCATTTTCCAGCAGTCACAGCTAAGGCACGTAGCCAGAAGAAGCTAGGCTTTGGCTTCAGGTGCAGACTTAAAACATGCCTAAGCAATCCACCACAAAGGAACATATGTTCCGTATGGGGAGAATATACTCACATGCATGCTGAAATACAAGGTGCCCGAGGATGAGATAGCAAGGGTGGTACGGAGAAAAACATCTGATGGTACTTCAGAGGAGGCAGGGTCTGTGCCAGTGAGCTTAGGATGAGCTTTCCAGAGGAGACAGTGCCTGAGCAGGCTCTAATTCGCTGTGAGACTGGCTCCATAGAGAGGAGAGGAGAGGAGACATCATGCAAATCCAAGTCTGAAGACGTACTTAGGCATGGCAAATAAGGTCTTGTGTTGTCTTATTTATTACATGAGTAGGCCTACTGCTGTGTTTATTATTATTCAGTTATTAAATTCTGTCACCACCAAGAGTGGCTATTTATTTTCAGCATCAGCTTTATTCTGATTTGCTTTTTATTGCTGTGACAAAACACCATGACCAAAGCAAGCTGGGGAGGAAAGGGTTTATTCCAGCGTAGAGTTTATAGTATAGCCCATTATGGAGGAAGTCAGGACAGGAACTGAAGCAGAGACCATGGAGGAATGCTACTTACTGGCTTGTTCCCCATGGCTTGCCCAGCCTGCTTTTCTTTTCTTTTTCTTTTTCACACTAATGGAATTTTTTCTTTTGTTGAAAATAGATTTTTTTTTCACATAATATATCCTGATTATAGTTTCCCCTCTTCTCCCAGTTCCTCCCCACATCCCTTCCCATCTGTATCCACTCCCTTTCTGTCTAATTAGAAAACAAAAAGGCTTCTGAGAGATATTAAAATATAATATAATAAGATAAAATGAAAACTAACACACTGGAATTTGACAAAACAAGCAGAAGGAAAAGTGCCCAAAAGAAGGCACAAGAATCAGAGACTCACTTGTTTGCACACTTAGGAATCCCATAAAAACACTAAACAGGAAGCCATAATATATGCACAAAGCACCTGGTGCAGACCCGTGCAGGCCCTGTGCATGCTGCTTCCGTCTCTGTGGGTCCATGTGAGCTTTGCTCATGCTGACTTAGAGAACCTTGTTTCCTTGATGTCCTCCATCCTCTCTGGCTTTTATACTCACTATGCCTCCCTCCTCTTCTGTGGGGTTCTCTGAGCCTTAAGAGGAGGGATTTGATAGAGACTTCCCGTTTAGGACTGTGTTCCAAGGTTTCTCATTCAGTTTGCTTTCTTATAGCACCCAGGGCCACTTTCCCATGGGTTGCTCCACCCCCAATGAGATGGGCCCTCCCACATGATCAGCCATCAATCAAGAAAATGCCCTATAGACTTGCCTATAAGCCATTCTGATTTAGTCATTTCTCAGTTGAGGTTCCTCTTGCCAGATGACCCTTGCTTGTATCAAGTTGACAAGAACCTAGCCAGTACAAAATTTCCTTAATTATCCAAATATATTGTTCTTGAGTTCAAATAACGAGTTCAGATGCCAAAGGATGCTTGCTTTTCTGAGTTGAATGTGTTTGGTTCCCAAAAGAATGTGCTGCAAAGAAGCATATTGGCACAGTTGGCCCTGATGGTGTGTATTCATAATCCCATCACTCAGAAGGTGAAGCAGGATTGTCAGTTCCAGGCCTGTTTGGGATACAAAGCAAGTTTAAATTTGGTGTGTGCCACATAGCAAGACTGTCTTTAAAATGTATTGTCTGGGCTTGCTAAAACATACCTCTAATTCCAACACTTCGGAGGTGAGGTTGGATGATCATGCATCATGAGTTCAAGGCCACTCCATACTAAATGAAACCAGACTTAAATAAAAAAACAGATGTTGGTTAGCAGAAAGTAAAGGGTGTGTGGTTGGGAAACATTGGGTACTATATATTCTAGTTATATATGAGACTTTTGATTTTGGTTTTAATGAGTCATTTATGGAGTTATTTCCTAATCTGATTCTATTGTAGACAACTATGAATATCTCCAAAACGCACCTCCTGGATTTTTCCCAAGACTTGGTGTTATCGGTTTTGCTGGTTTTGTTGGACTCCTTCTTGCTAGAGGTAGGTGCAGTTTGTGTAGATTTATTCCCCCCTCAGTTTATATGGGATATATGTTAGGTTCTTTATCTATATTAATAGTTTTCTGATTAGTTGGTTCCTGAATGTGGACTTCTTAACATATAATTCATTTTCTTGTTCATTTCATTTGATTTTAAACATATGTAGAAATTGTATACTCTTGGTAAGAAAAATAAATTAGGTATACTTAATAAACACATCTGCCAGTTCAAATACCTGTTGCTCTTTGGTACAGAAAGAGTAAACAAAGTGTTTCACGCCTGACAGACTGTAAATGTTTCAGCTGTTGCGGCCAGGCTGTTAATCACATCACAGCAAGTAGACAGTGATTTGGGAGTTTATTAACAGGTATCACACCTTCAGTTAGTGATGATATAAAAACTTTAAAAATGCTTAAAATGAAAGAACCTAGTAAGTATCCCCGAATATTACTGTAGGGGCTGGGACATCTAGCTCTGGCAGAATGCTTGCCTGGCTTGCTTGAGGCCCTCGGATCTATCCCAAGCACAGGAAATACCACTGTGTTCTACTGCTCTATCACAAAATGGTAATAAAAGGCTTCTCTATGAAGAGATTATTTTTTATGATCTATGTGAAATTTTACTAGTTGTAAAATAAATGTTTATGGCATAAAATGCAGATATTAGGAAAATTTCAGTTAGAAGCCTGGTGTGATAGTTCACACCTGTAATTCTAGCATTCAGGAGGCTGAGGCAAGATTGCCTTATGACCAATCTGGGCTACATAGTGAGTTCCAGGCCAGCCTGGCCTACAGAGTGAGATTCTCTCTCAAACAAATACAACAAACAAAAATTCAAAATAGAAATATCCCAGGAAAGAGCTCTAATCTGACCACCATAAAAGAGAGAGAGGCCTAGTTTTCCAGCGGTTGCTCTAATTTGAGACCACTTCCCTCTATGCATCAGGTGTATCTTAGAGTCAGGACGGTGAGCACCGCACTGGTGCCCCCTTGGTTCACCCGAGGAGAAAAGTCCTGCGCATTTTCCTGACTCATCCTCTTCCAGTTTGTGTCCATTTCGTTGTTAGGTTTCTCCAAACCTCGTATCCTGCTGATTGTTGTATGTAGTGCACTTTCCCCCTAGTTCTATATTGGCCTGTAACCTGGCCTGAGACTAACACACGGTTGTCATGGACTTTTCACGCTCAGTGTGGAGCCCTGTTTTCTGGGTTTCTATGTCACCTTCTCCTTGGTGTATTCAGCCATGTTGTTGAAGTATGTGCCTAAGTTGCTTTAAAATAATTACATGTGAAAGGCAAACTTTTAACACCTTATATGTCTGTTCCTCATGCTGACAGTTTGGATAGCTTGGAGTTCTTTTCCATTCAAACTAGCATCTGGCATGGCAGATGGCAGAGTGGATAGCCAGTCTGGATACTTGTTGCTTCTCCTTTTTTTTTTTAAATCTTGGAAAATTTGAGGCTTTCCAGTGCTCTGAATTTCTGTGGCATGGTGACTCCACACAGATACTTTCAGCCTTTGGTGGTGTGCCTTCTTTAGTTCGAGTGATCCGTATCTGCTTTTTCTTTGAGGATTCGCTTTCTTTTTCCTCCCTGAATGCTTTTAATTAATAGTTCTTTCTAAATGCCCATAATGTGTCTTAAGTTTTCTTGTTTTTTTTTCAGTTTTTATTTTCCTTTGGTCATTTCCATGAGGTCTTGTTCTCTGGATGTTTGTTTTTATGTTGAACTTTGTTTTCTGGTAGTGTAGTAGCTTCTTCTGTTGATTTCATGACACCTAACAGGTTTAGCTTTCTTTGTAAAGTTTTGTTTCCTGTTGGGTCATTTTTGTTTTCTTCTTGCTTGTCTTGGTCTTTCTCTTTTATGTTGCAGGCTCTCCTCCAATGTCTGCTGATCCCTGGTTGTCCAGTCATGTTTCTGAATGAGGCAATTGAAATGCTAGTAAGAATTCTGTGTATAGATTTGGCTTGCTGGTAGGCAGGTTCTATGTTAGGGTAAGCTGGATGGGAGTTGGCTTTGTGTGGAGAAGGTCTTTATACTTAAGACTAACATCGGTATGTGTGTGTGTGTGCAGTATTGGTTCTCAGCATAAAAGTCATGATTTTTTTTTTAGTGAGACTTTGCCTGTTTTTAAAATTGCCTGTCATGACACCCAGGAGCAAGTTTGCACTGGGATGACATGGAGGGAAAGGCCAGGACTTGTATTTGTCTTCCTGTCTTCCTGGTTGCACACTCTATTGCCCATAGTCATTCCCATCTGTATCTGTGGAAGATACGCTCTCTCCTTTGCCACGGATCCCTTCTTCAAGACAGTACCAGCTGGTCTTTTATTTCCATTCATACTTTTTTAAATTGGTGTGTGTGTGTGTGTGTGTGTGTGTGTGTGTGTGTGGTCAGCCTGGGACCTCATGCATGCCAGACAAGTTCTCTGCCAACTGTGCTATATTTGTAGAAGTTAATACCTTTTTGTGCTTTGTGGTCCTGGAAATGAAACCAAGGGCTTTCCTTAGGCTAAGCATGTAATCTACCACTGTTCTCCATCCCCATCCTGGATGATTTAGCTGCCAGTGCCCCCTCTACACATTTTTTCTTCTTTACAGGACTGTGTTTTATTTTCTTACTGCTGCTTTAGTGAAATCTCAGGAAGGAGAAGAAAGGAATAATTGTCTTTTGTGTTTAAAAAGGAAGATGATCAGTTTGTTTTAAAAAAATCAAACCCTAGAAGCAAAAGTTCTGTTTATTTTTCTTCCGGTTTCCTTAGAAATGATGTTCTCAAGTTGGGTGTGCAGGTAGTCTTAACACTGTAATGTAATCTCCACACCTGTGATCCTACCATATAGAAGGCAGAGGCAGAAATATCACAAGTTTAAGACTAGTCTGGGCTACATAGTGACACTGTCTCAAAAAGCAAAATGAATCCAGAAAAGCAAGGCAGCACAAACAAACAAAACCTGGAAAAAAGGCAGAGCAGTACATACCTGTAGGCCAACTTAGACTACATTGCCTTAATAGTTATTTTTTTGATTATTTTTGAGACAGGGTTTCTCTATGTAGCTCTGGTTGTCCTGGAACTCACTCTGTAGATCAGGCTGGCCTCAAACTCAGAGATCCACCTACCCCTGCCTTCCAAATGCTGGGATTAAAGGTGTGTATCTGCCACCACCACCTGACACCTTAATAATTAATAAATGATGACTCTAAAAATACTTGTTGAGTGAAGGAAGTCAGTCACAAACAATCACACTTTATATGACTCTGTGTATATGAAATTGCCAGAGGAGGCAAATCATAGAGATTGAGAATAGGTTTCTCTCCTGCCCTGCGGTGGTGGCTCATGCCTTTAATCCCAGCACTTGAGAGGCAGAGACAGGTGAGTCTCTGTGAGTTCAAGGCCAGCCTGGTTTATAAAAGCTGGTTCCAGGACAGGTTCCAAGGTACAGAGAAACCCTGCCACAAACAAACAAACAAACAAAAAAGAAAATAGGTTTCTCTCAGCCTTAGGTGGTTGTTGGTAGGGATGGGGGATGTTGCTGGCTGGCTGGCTTCTGCCAGTTCCCTCCCTCCCTCCCTCCCTCCCTCCCTCCCTCCCTCCCTCCCTCCCTCCTTCCCTCCCTCCCTCCTTCCCTCCTTCCCTCCCTCCCCCTCTCTCCTCCTTTTCTTCGTACCTTTCATTGTTTCTTGGTGCTGGGGATTTCAGGGCCTTGTGCATGCTAAGCATGTGTTTTACCATCAAAGGTGGAGGTTTCTTTTGAGAATATCAGAGTGGATTGTGATGATGGTTACATAGCTTTGTGAATATTATTAAGTAACATTTCAACTTATGGTCAGAGATATCTTGTTTGGCATTAAAAGTATAATGTAGATTGTGTTTCAAATCAACTGATAGTGTACCACTTTTTAATCGATCAGGTTCAAAACTAAAGAAGCTGGTGTACCCTCCTTTTTTCATGGGATTAGGTGCCTCTGTCTATTACCCACAACAAGCCATCACCTTTGCCCAGGTAAGTGAGACCCAGGAAGCAAGATGTTCTTCATTCCTGCTTCTGTGCGCCTGGGAGCTCCACTGGCTTAGTTTATTTTGCAGTTCTTATTGCACCAAACCGAGAATTATTTCTTCGCCAACTTAAAATTTGTTTCTCCTCACTATTTTCCTCCGTATCAGCCTTCCTTCCAGTAATGTCAATCTTCAAAGAATGTATCCTAATTTGAATAGTAATCCAAGAAAATTTAAGATACCATTTGTATACTTATGCAGAAGTCTAAAGACTCAGTGTCTCAGTCTGATACTTACAGGCCACTTTCAGCCTGCCCTTCCTGGCATTGTCGGCACCGGCTGCGCTCTGGCCTCCATGCTCTTCCCTGGTATTGCTGCCCTACTCACTTTCCCTATGGCAACATGAGGTGCCCTATTTGGGCCTTTCAATTATTTGACTGTCTTTTTTCTTACCCTTCAGACCTCAGTTTGATGATATCTTATCAAGTAGATAATAGTTGACTGAAAACTTGGGTTCTCGAAGCATGGCCTTAGGATGAGAAACATCAGCATCTCCTGGGGACTTGTCAGAGATGCAGATTCTCAGGTCTCATCCCAGACTAATTGAACCCAGCAGTATAAGGGTGTGCATTAGTTATTTCCGTTTTTAGCAGGGCTTCCAGGCGATTCACATGCCAAGATATTTGAGAAGCACTGATTTACACAGACAAGCTTTAGGTGCTGGTTTGGAATTAGTGGTACTGTAAACACATAATTCATGGAAGACAGGCTTTAGGTTTTGAGGTCCCTAACAGCTTAGGGACATAGGGACCCACTGGCCAGAACTTCCATATCTCATGGAAATGCTGTCCTAGGAAGAGACAGTGGGTATAGTCCTCAGAATCAGGCCAGCTTGACACTAGGCCCTTGGATTCCTAATGACAGACGTTCCAGTTCCCAGACAGGTCTGCAGTTGTAGTTGGGAATCTAGAAATTGATGGGTTTCGTTCTGGAAGTAGAAAGTTAATGTTCCTGTCCCTGCTCTTGCTCCAACTCAGGAAGAAGGAATAATGTCTGCCTTGCCGAGATAAAAGATGAAAACTAGACATCATTTAGTCTCTTACAGTTTAAGAAGTAGCTGGTAGGCAGGGGCTCTCTGCTGGTCGTGAAGCAGCTGTGGTTGTCCTCGGAGAGAGGCACTTATTTTACAGCCTTCTGCGCCTCAGCATTTGTTGCAGAACATTTTCTGTATTCACCCCCAAGGGAGTAGGATGTGATGAAGAGGATCTGAACGTGGGTAGTGGTGGTGGTGGAGCAGTAAGGATATCCTCAGTGCCCCACCGCCACTGAGCTATACTCCTAAACAGTGCAGGCGATAAACTTTGTGCTGCGTATTATTTCCTCTTTTTAATTTTACTATTAAAAATCATGTCCTGTATATTTTACTACAAGAAAACCAAGCCAGAGGAGCAGCAACTTTGAAAGAGATTCTCCGATCTTATATCATGTTGTTTAGTTTCTTTTTTTACAGTTTCAGTTTTTTTTTTTTTTGAGAAACCTCAAACTTGGACAGACCACTTAGCCACTTAAATCCTGCTCTGTTCTGTAGTTTGTAGCTAAAAATAACATCCCACAGATTGGGGCAGGGGAAGCAGTAGCTCAGTGGTAGAGCACTTGTCCAGCATATGTAAGATTCCAAGCCCAAACCACAAAAAAAGAAAGAAAATGCCCTCATATCGATGGCAAATGTTATTTTCCTTTCGGAAATGTGAAACACCAACAACAGCAGTGTCATATATGGTAAATGCTCCCCATATCTAACAAGGGTCCAGATTGTTAGCATATTATACATTTTAAGAGCAGTACATTGAGCTGAGGAATGTGACATGCAGAAATCAGCATGTTACAGAGCCTCTCTTTTGGGACTTAGACAGGTCACTTGGCCTTTGAGTGTGTCCTTACGGTCTTCCTGTCCTTACTGTTCTGTAAGATAGGGATAACTCATGTGAAAGTGTTTTATAAAATAGCACTATGCGAAGATTAATTACAAAAATCAAGAGGAGAATTTTAAGTGGTGGCATATACCTTTAATTCCGAGCACTTGGGGGGAGGCAGAGGCAAGCAGCTCTCTGAGTTCAAGGTCAGCCTGGCTTACAATGTGAGTTCCAGGATAGTCAGGACTGTTACACAGAGAAACCATGTCTCCTCTAAAACCAAAAAAGAAAAAAGTGTTAGGGCTAGATAGATGGCCCCAGGGTAGAGAGCTGTCATTGCTCATCCAGAGGAAGTGCTTGATTCCCAGCACCCACGTGAGGCAACTCACAGCCAGTCTAAGGGATCTGAGGCTCTATTTTGGTCTCCAAGTGTAGCTGCGTACGCTTGACAGGCACACATATGCCTGTGTGCACTTGAGCATGCACACCAAATAAAAACAGTTTGAAGTATTATCATGGAGTGGATCAATCAGCATTCTTTGTTATAAGTAGAACCAATGAATAAATTATTAGAAACATTGTTTGAAGACCCAATACTTGGAAAACATTTTCAGGAGAGTTGGCTCAGTGCTTAAGAGCACTTGTTCTTTTTGCAGAGGACCCAGGTTTCCTAGTGTCCTCATGGCAGCTCACAACTGCTTGTAGTTCCTGTCCCAGATGCTCTGATGCCCTCTTCTGACCTCCTGTGACCTCCACAGGCACTAGACACATGTGTGGTATGCTACATACATGCAAGGAAAACACTGAAGCACACACAAATTCTAGTAATTCAAGTCAGCTAGCCAAAGATAGGCAAAAACATTTTAAAGTCATGACCTTTCTCAGGCTCAGGCCTCATCAGATGTTGGAAGGATGATTATGGATCATGCTACCTACAAAATCCCTATATTAATCAAAAGACTTTATCATGACTGTGCCTGGGAAAATTGGACATATCTTTATTGGGACCACATATTTTACATCTAAGTCATTAAAATTAATGATTTTTTTCACTTTACCTTGACTTGGTTGATTGTACAATACCAGACTGGGTACTAGATGCGTTAGGTAATTGCTTTTTCTGTATGAGTTTAGGAATTCCCCATCTTGTCAGTAGTCTCATACGTTTAGTTTAGAAGATATACCTTTTGGGAGCTAGGATGTAGGTATCAGTAACATGTATAATGCTCCAGGTTTGATCATTAGCAGCAGTAATAAAAGATGTATACTTATAATTTATAGCAAGTCATTTTAAGAGATAACTATAAATGTAACCAGACTATTTCTTCTTGCCTTTTTTCCTTAACTTTGGTTTTGCATATTTTATTTATCTTTTACTTGTTTCTGTTTTATAATGTTTTGCCTTTGAGACAGGATGTCACTGTGGTGTTCAGGCTGGCCTTGAATTTGCACTAATCTGCCTGTCTCAGCCTCCTGGGTGCTGAGATTATAGGTGTGAGCCACCATACTGAGATAGGAGTGTCTTTTCTTCTTTTGTGGTACTAGAGAATGAAGCTGGGATGTTTCTTGGGCACATGCTCTACCATTGAACTGTATCCCCGGCATGTTATGCAGGTACAATGGACGTGTCTCAAGACTTCCTGTGTAGTTACACACGCACACACAAAGTAGTCAAATGCAGGCCTAAAGAAATTCTCTTGTTTATCATTCACAAATGAATTGTTCACCAGTCTTTTCTATTTGCATCTCAAGGTCAGCGGGGAGAAGTTGTATGACTGGGGATTACAAGGGTACATAATTGCAGAAGATTTGTGGAAGCAACATTTTCAGAAGGTGAGAGATTTCATTGTTTTCCCTTTGGTTTAAATATGTGATTCTTCTAAAGTTTTGTAAAATACTTAAACGATCTTATTCCTTTAATTACTGCTTTTGTTGGCTTTTAGTCTCCTAATAGGTCAAAAATAGTGACTAAAATGCATTCCAGTGTAGCTTAGACTGTAATTTCTATTCTGTTCTATATGTAGTTTCTTCAGAGTGTAGCATATTGTATAAAGGTTGTACCATAAATGGATTCAAGGCCAGTGAGATCGCTCAATGGGTAGAGGTGCTTCCTGCCAGATGACCTGGGTTTGGTCCTGGGAACCCCATATGGTGGAAGGAGAAAACTCATGCCCACAAGTCCACTCACTCACACACATGTAAATAAATGTGATTAAAAATACTTGGGGCTGGAGAGATGGCTCAGCAGTTAGGAGCACTGGCTGTTCTTCTAGAGGCCCTGGGTTAGATTTCTATCACCCATACAGTGGGTTTACAACTGTCTATCACTCCATTCCTGGGGAATCTGCCTCTTCTGGCCTCCAAAGGCACCAGGCACATACAAGGTGCGTATGCATATGTGCAAACAAAACATCTACACATAGAAAGTAATTAAGTAATGTAAAAAGGCCTTGGGTTTGTCAGACGGTGGTAGCACTGTTAGTCCCAGCACTCTGGAGCAGAGGCAGGCAAATCTCTGTGAATTTGAGGTCAGCTCTGCAAAATGAGTTCCAGGACAGCCACCACAGAAACCCTGTCTTTGAAAAAAAAAGCCCTGGATTCAAGTGGAATATATTATACTCTCAAGAAACAAAAGTGCAGAATTGAGACATATTCCTTCCCTGGTTTTACACTTAATCATAAGCTCTGTTCTTGTCTAGTATTATTTGTTCATCTCCCATCTGAGGCTCCAGTGTGTTGGGGAATAGTCTTAGGCCACACATTCTCTGTGCCATCTGGTGGATGAGTAGCAGAGAAAGGAAGTTGTGCCATCATAAGGATGTGCCACTTTTCACGTCTCCTAGTGGCCTGTAGAAATGGTCTCTTTTTGTGATAAAGACTTAGTACAGAACGAGGTGTAGTGCCTCTTGTGTGTGCAGAGACCCAGCTAAAGGCAAACTGGGTTCTTGTGTTAACAGACTTTCTGCAGAAAGCTCATTTTGGCTCCAATTATTTCAAAAGAAAATACTCAAATAAAATATGTAAATAGAAGGTAACAGGGACAAATATGATCAAAGTAAATTAAAAACATGCATGAAAATGTCATAGTGAAGCTCATTATTTTGTACCATTAATATACACCCATCAAAATGTCTTTAAATAAATTCATCAAAGTGTGGCTTAGTAGCAAAAAGGGAAAAGTAAACTGTGAGCTTAGCATGTACAAGGCCCCAGCACCACAAGCACACTTACATATATATGTGTAAATATCAGGATTTAGGAGTAGCACTCCAGAGTAAGTTATAAGCTCTCCTCATTGTATACATAAATATCCTTTCAGTGCAGTCTTAAGACTGAGTTTATTTATTTTATATATATGAATGTTTTGCTTGCATGTATGTCTATATCTCACGTGTGTGTGGTCAGAAGAGGGTGTTGGATTCCTGGACCTTCAGTTACAAATGGTTGAGTCACTGTGTGGGTGCTGTGAATTGAATATAGGTTCACTGCAAGAACAAGCGCTCTAACCACTGAGAAATCTCTCCAGCCCTAAGATTGATTTTTCTACTGGTGGTTTATAAGGAGTTAGTCCCTTTCAAGCCCATTTAAACTAGCTCTTTTATTAAGGACTGGGGATGTAGTTTGTTGGTAGAGGGCTTACCTTGCATGTGCAAGACCCCAGGTTTAGTCCCCAGTACCACTCAGTACAACAACAGAAAGTATCACTGCCTGGGGGGGGGCAGCCTCCAGCAGTATACAAAGACTTTCTATCTGAGGGGGTTAGGGAAAAATACTCTCACACACTCTCTTAATAGTTTCCTTCTTTATTCTCTATTCTTCTGTATACTTATTTTCCTACAGCTTATATACCCCAACAAAATCTTTCAAGCAATATAAAAATTGCAATGTGGTTACATTCTGTTTTTCAAGTGAATGATTATAATGAGTACGAGTAAAAGCATGTTTTTCCCTTTCCTTACATTATTAAAAACAAAGCCACCCTGGTAACCCACATACATTTACATCTAAGTAACTTGTTATGGATTAACCTAACATGAGCAAGCAGAGAACATTTTTTTCTCAGCCAACTCTGTTGTTGGCAGACTGCATATTACAGTTACAAAGAATCAATCATTTTATTGTTTATCTTGATGGGTAATCTTATAATCTTAAAGGGATCACAAATCTAAACCTTTATGCATAAAACCAGTCATCCATCTGTACTTTAAATCTTTAGGGCACATACTCAAGAGTTTCTTATTTCAGGAAAGTGAGGGCAAGAATGGGTACAATGAGTTAATCATCACCCTTGATCACCAACCAAACCTAGCAAGAAAAGTGTGTCAGCTAGCAACAATTGGGCTGCTTTGTATTTTTGACCCTAACCTGTAGTAAGGAGCAGCGGGCCGCTTCCTGCCATCCAGCTCCCGGCCGCCTGGCTAGCTTATGCCCCGAAATAACAACACACAAATTGTATTCTTTTAAACACTGCCTGACCCATTAGTTTCAGCCTCTTATTGGCTAATTCTCACATCTTGATTAACCCATTTCTAATAATCTATGTAGCACCACGAGGTAGTGGCTTACCAGGAAGACCTTAACCTGCATCCATCTCGGAGAGGAGAGGCGTGGCAACTGCCTGACTCGGCTTTTTTCTCCCAGCATTCTGTTCTGTCTACTCCACCTATCTAATTTTCTGTCCTATCAAAGGCCAAGGCAGTTTCTTTATTAACCATTGAAAGTAACAATAGACAAATGACCCTCCTCCATCACTAACCTAATGAATCCATAACTCGGTTATGTATCCTAGTGAACTTTAGATTGTTTTCTGAGGTTTTTCCATCTTTTATTTGAGACAGGGTTTCTCTGTAGCTTTGGAGCCTGTCCTGGAACCAGCTCTTGTAGACCAGGCTGTTTTTGAACTCACAGAGATCCGCCTGCCTCTGCCTCCCGAGTGCTGGGATTAAAGATGTGTGCCACCACGGCCCAGAGGGTTTTTCATCTTTAAGCTATTATCAAAGTATCTGATCTAACCTGAAGTTATTTTAAAGCTTTGTTTCAACTAATGATGTACCCCAGGGCTCCTCCCAATGGCTGTCCTCAACAAGAGAGAATAAAATTGATGTTGACTATGTTCGATGTTTACTGCAAGTTTCCAGTGAAAAGTAGTAGGAAATCATGTTAGCTCAAGGTTTGATAGGCGTAGACTTCAGACAGTATTCGATAATGAAGTACCCTTTTCTCTGATGACATATTGTGATCCCCCCATAGTACCTTGTTGGGTTTCATGGTTTTCAGAGTTCTTTAAATTTTTTTTTAAACCACAGGTACATTTTAATTTACTACTTAATCAAATGCTAATTCAAACCCAGTAGAAGGAGATCATGGTTCAAAGCTCTTTGCAGTTGGAAAGCAGGAAAAAATGGTTTAGCCTTTAGTTGATTACCTTTTTATAGGGGTACTGCCTTTCTTCTCTTTCTTTTCTTTTTTTTTAAACTTAAAAAAATATCTATTCTTACGCCGGGCGGTGGTGGCGCACGCCTTTAATCCCAGCACTCGGGAGGCAGAGGCAGGCGGATCTCTGTGAGTTCGAGACCAGCCTGGTCTACAGAGCTAGTTCCAGGACAGGCTCCAAAGCTACAGAGAAACCCTGTCTCGAAAAACCAAAAAAAAAAAAATCTATTCTTATTTTATGTGCATTGGTGTTTTGCCTGCACATACCTCTTTGTGAAGGCACCGAATCCCCTGGAACTGGAGTTACAGATAGTTGTGAGCTCTTATGTGAGGGCTGGGAATTGGGAATTGAGCCCAGGTCTTCTGGAAGCACATCCAGTTCTTTCAACTACTGAGCCATCTCTCCAGCCCCCTTATTTTTATTTCCATGTGTTTATTTTTTATTATGCATATTAATCATATGGTGAAGAGTTAAGCTCCGTTTATTTGTTTTTTAATTGAAAGCAAAGAGTTAAGCTATGTTGGAACAGAAATCTTTGGGGGCCTTGAAGCTGAGTGTACTCTCTTCACTGAATGTCAAAACAATTACATATATATCAGCTCACAATATAGTTAAGGGGATGAAGCATACAACTGAAAATCCAAACAAGCAGAAGCACTCAAGAAAGGCACAGACAAGGCTTTCTGAAGGGACCCTGGGGTAGGTGGGCACTTCATAAAGGGAGACTTGTTTGGAAGTTAGTTTTCCTTTTTTTCCCTTGTTTTTTTGAGGTGGGGTTTCTTTGTGTAGCTCTGCCTGGAACTTACTCTGTAGATCAGGCTGGCCTCAAACTCAAAGGTTGGTCTGCTTCTGTCTTCCAGGTGCTGGGATTAAAGGTGTGTGGCACCACTGCTCTCAAGTCAAGTGTATTACCAGTCTCAATTAGTGTCTTCTAATTTGGAATTTTTTGTACTGTAGTGATGTAGTACATATTTTTGGTTGTGTCCAGTCAAAGAAATTAATGGACATTATGGTTAAAGCAGGAACCTAAAGTCTTAAATGCAGGCTGGGAGAAAACCTAGTAAAGTGCTTGCCTTGCAAGCATGAGGACCTGAGCCTGAACCGTAGAGCCCACATAAGAAGAGTTAATGCATGCTGGCACGCGCTTATAATCCCAACCCTGTGGAGGTAGAGGGAGGCGGATCCCAGGGTCTCTCTAGACAACTGCCCTAGCCTAACAGGAGAGCTCCAGGCCAGTGAGGCCCCTTCTTCAAAACGAGCACGTGGCGCCTGATGACATCTGATATTGTGCTCTCTCTTACACACACACACACACACACACACACACACACACACACACACGATGACATCTAATGTTGTGCTCTGGCCTACACACACACACACACACACACGATGACATCTAATGTTGTGGCCTACACACACACACACATGCACACACACACACATGATGACATCTAATGTTGTGGCCTACACACACACACACACATGCACACACACACACATGATGACATCTAATGTTGTGGCCTACACACACACACACACATGCACACACACACACATGATGACATCTAATGTTGTGGCACACACACACACACACGATGACATCTAATGTTGTGGCCTACACACACACACACACACACACACACATGCACACACGATGACATCTAATGTTGTGGCCTACACACACACACATACAAGATGACATCTAATGTTGTGGCCTACACACACACACATGCACGCACACACACACATGCACACACACACGATGACATCTAATGTTGTGGCCTACACACACACACACACATGCACACACACACACGATGACATCTAATGTTGTGGCCTACACACACACACACACGCACACACACGCACATGCACACACACACCTGATGACATCTAATATGCTCTGGCCTACACATACACGCACGCATACATATATACACACACATGCATGCACATACACATGCAGGTATACTATGCATGTGTGTTTGTACACATAGACATACACAAATTAAAATGGTGTGAGTGATGGCCAGGATTTTTTTTGTTTTTTTTTGAGACCGTCTTCCTATGTAGGAGAGTCGGACACCTCAAACACTGTTCTCCTGCCTTAGTTGCTTAAGTAGCTTTGATTTCCAGGTGTGTGCTGACCGTCAGTGGCTCAGTTCTTAGCTGTATTCTCTTTCATGTAACTATAGCACTCTCAAGTACCTACAACAAATCTGTGGCAATTTGCTGCTCTGCCATATGCCATCTCCTTTTAGGAATTGATTCTAAACATTTGCATTTTGTCTTCTAGTAGTTATTAGGATAAAGGCATATTTTATTTTGTCATTGTCATTGGTCACTTAAAGTTCTTTGCTTCAGCTAAAATTTAAATGTCTAAAATGTAAAGATAGGTGCATCCAGAAAGAGGGGCATCACAACATGGTTTGTGTTTCTTTTTTCTATAAGTGCAGTTTCAAGCTGGAGAGATGGCTCAGAGGTTAAGAGCACGGGCTATTCTTCCAAAGGTCCCGAGTTCAATTCCCAGCAACCACATAGTGACTCACAGCCATCTGTAATGAGATCTTGTGCCCTCTTCTGACCTGCAGGTGTACATGCATATAAAACACTGTATTCATAAAAAATAAATTTGAAAAGTATTGAAGTACAGTTTCAAACCCAACAGTAAAGCCACACATCTACCCACCTTCAAAACTAGGAAGTTACCCAGGCCCCTCCTATCTCCCAGAGGGAGTCACTAACTGAAATGTGTTTCTTTAATCCTTGGTTTTCTTTCAAGTTTTGTATTTTGTTTAACCGTGTATGTATATATTATAAAGCATTGTGGTTCTTCCATGTTCTTTTTTGTTTGTTGGTTTTAGCCATAGTCTCTTGTTGTCCTGACTGACCTTGAATTCACTATATAGCTGAGGATGACTTTGAACTCCTGAACCTCCTCCCTTAGTCTTTTGAGTGCTAGCATTACAAGTGTGGGCCCTCACATCCAGTTCAGCTTTTGTAATTTTCCTTATCTTGACTTACAGACATATAAGCTCTCTCAGTTGAGACTTATTTGTACTTTAATATTATGATTATAAGCAATATAAGGCAGTAGCTTATTTATTTTAACTTCTGTAGGCTATATTTTTGTGTGGAAAAATATATCCATTGATGGCTAATTGGGTAGTTTTCAGCATACTGTTGGCAGTATACAGAACTATGGGCGTTTTTTGTTTGTTTGTTTGTTGTTTTTTGACTTGCTTTGTACACCAGGCTGGCCTTGAATTCAAGAGAACTGCTTGCCTCTACCTCCTGAGTGCTGGGATTAAAGGAGTGTGCCAGCACCTCTAACTCTGAGGGAGAGGGGAAAGGGGGGAGAGAGAGAGAGAGAGAGAGAGAGAGAGAGAGAGAGAGAGAGAGAGAGAGAGAGAGAGAGAGAGAAAGAGAATATATTTACTAGTGTCTATTTTGGAAGAGGTTTTTTTTTCTCTTCTGGAGACGGTCTCTCTTTATGTAACTCTGACTGTATAGAACAGGCTGACCTCAGAGTTACAAAGACCCACCTGTCTGTCTTTCCCGAATTTGATACTAAAGGCTTGAGCCACCAGCTTGAAAAGCTTTAAACCTACAGGAGAGTTGTAAGACTAGCACTGTTCACTTAGATTCACCCATTAGCACCTGCTATTTTGTCTTACCATCTTTTAATATATGCAATTTGATCATATACACACATACGTATGTTCTTCTATGGAACCATTAGAAAGTTCTAAATATTCATTGTACTCTCCATACATCATCTATAATTCAATATGTATTTCCAAAGAACATGTAGGTTCATTGATATGAACAGCAATGGTAACATCATACCTAGGAAAGCTCTTTCATTGTTGATAGTAATATTACTTAATATATATCCCACACTCAAGATTTCTCTAGTTTCCCCCACTGAACTGCTTTTAACCTTCTAGAAACTTTCACAGCTGTGCATTGTTAAAAGGCAAATACTTGTTGACTATGACCTAAGATGAAAATGGATCAGTCAGCTCTCCACTTAACCTTCTGGGGAGGTAGCTGATAGGAGGCACAGCCTGCCTGCCTGTATCTTTCCCCAAAGTGTTGCTATGTAACCCTCTCAGGCTAGAACTCACTCTGTAGACCAGATTGGCCTTAAACTCAAAAGATCCGCCTGCCTCTGCCTGCTGAGTGCTAGGATTAAAGGTGCGCACCACCATGCCAAGTTTTTATGACTTCTAGCTAATCCAGAGGCTGCTTCCTTCCTATTTGATTATTTGAAAGCTCTGTGTAGGCACAGAAGTCTGGTTTGTTTTGTTTTTGTAAGGAGAGTCTCACTGTGTACTTCAGATTGACTTTGAAGGTAGGGTCCTGCTTCATTCTTAGGAGTGCTGGGGTTCCAGCTGTGCATCAGCAAACGTGGCTGCTGTCTTTTACTGACAGCCGGAAATTCTTTATACAGTTGATTTACTCATCTTCTCCAGAATTCTTTTACTTTAGAAACTTAATTAGAACATGAGTATTCTAAAACCTTTTCAGAATAATGCCAACCCAGATCTTTTTTTTTAAGATTTATTTTAGTGTTCTGTCTGCATGTATGCCTGCAGGCCAGAAGAGGGCGCCAGATAAAGATTTATTTTTTTATTTATACCGTGTTCTGTCTGCATGTGTGCCTGCAGGCCAGAAGAGGGCGCCAGATCTCATTACAGATATTTGTGAGCCAGCATGCAGATATTGGGGATTGAACTCAGGACCTCTGAGCCATCTCTCCAGCCCCCAAATAGCTCTTTTTTAAAGACACGGCCTTCTTTTGTAATCTGGGCTAGGCTGGAACATGTGGCTGTCTTTGTGTTTGCTGGGAGGATTGCATGCACGCCTGCCATAGGCAGCTTCTCAGAGCTCAAGTTCTCTTACAATTAGCTAAACACAACTGTCTCCCAGTAAATGGCAGATTTTTCTTTTTACTAGGTTTTTAAAATCTGCAAAAAGTTACTTTCAAATGACTGCTAAAAGCCAAAAATAATTATTTAAAGGTCAGAAAAACACAGAAATACAAACTTTTCTCAACACGAGAACTGGGTAGAACCTCTCATGCTGAGCTTTTAATAGTTTTAGTCTGGCCTTTCCTGGCTCAACAGGAAAATGCAAGAGAAACAGTAGCCACCACCCTAAGTAAACATTGTGCACTCTCTTTCTGCATTCTAGATTTCTTAGCTCTTTAAACACAAGTTTAGTTGAGAGTAGCTTACGTGATGATCGAAGATTTGCCTTTGAGTATACAAGAGGAGGTCCCTGAGGTTCAGTGATAATGGCGTGTCAGAGGCTGGAGGCTGTGAACCACACCAGTTAATGAACGTTTTTGGGTGGGGCTGATTGTGCCACACTGACACTCCCAGTGCCAGCGGGATGAGTGAAGAGGTTGGAGAGGTAGGAAAATGGAAGAGGAGCAAGGTGGTTTTTTGTTTGTTTTGTTTTGTTTCTAATTAATTTTTTGGGGGGTGGTTTCTTTTGGGGAGGATGATGCAGGGGTAATGGGTAGATATGGAGGAAGGTGAACAGGATTTGGGTGCTTGGTGTGAAATTCCCAGAGAAGTCAATAAAGAGTTACATTACATATAAAAAATTTGCCCTTGAAATAATGCAGTCATATACCATGTGATTCCACTTATGTGAGGTATGTGGAGTTACTAAACACACAAAAGGAAAGATTGACTGGCAGGAGTTGCTAGGGGCTGGAGGAGGGAGGAATGGGAAGTTGCTGATTGATGGGTAGAAAGTTTCAGACAAGATGAATAAGTTCTGAAGGTCTGCTCTTCAACCTTATTTTAAAAAAGAGAAAAATTATTACCTAGTTTCTTTATTTATAATAGTCTTATATAAGAGAAATGACATACATCCAGAACAGCTTTAGCTTTCTGGAAAATCTACCATGCTGCCCTTACCTTCTTTTTAATTTTCTAAGGTAGGAAGAGTAACGCTCTCTGCTCTTAACAGCTTCGGAACTTTACAGCACAACCTTGTCTCCGTTGTCCCTGAACCAATGACTGTACTCAGGCTGAACACAATGCGGACTTACTATCTTTGCCCAGTAGGTCAGAAGTCCAGTGCTAACCCAAGGTGTTAGGAGGGCCACATTCCTCTCCAGAGGTCCTAGAACAGAATTCTTGTGGACTTAGGTTGTTGACAGAATTTTGTTCCTTTCTGCTGTAAACCTAGGTCTGTTTTGCTGCCTGGCAACTGAGGCTGACCCAGTTTCTGGAGACTTTCCGTGGCAGTCTCCTTCCTTTGCCTTCAAAACCAGCAGCATAGGCCTTCTTTTTCAAGGTGCTCTCTCTGACCCCCTTGTTTTGCTTCCATCTTAGCCTCTATTAGCTCTTCAAGGTCAACTGGGCCCATTCGCATAAGCCAAGGTAATTCTGATGAGTGTGCCATCTGAAGGTGTCGCAGAAAGTAACAGGTCTCAGATACAGACACCTGGGGCGTCACTATCCTGCTTATCATAGGCTCTTTAACAGGTCATCTGTCCTCACCTATTTATTTTATACTTTGCATTGTTTTCTTACATTTGCATACAAAATAATGGATTTTCTCTGGTATTTCCATACATACTTTGTTCTTGTTGATCCTGCTTCCTCATGCCTCTTATCCCCATGCCCTTTTAGTCTTTCTCTATACAGTAACCCCTGTATTTAATATCAGACATGTTTAGTACCCCCCTGCTCTAAGGACCCCTTCTTCACCTCTCATGGCTTACACTCACACCCATACCGACATGTATCTATGTGTATTTGTGTGTGTATGTATGTGTGTGTATACATATACAAATTAAAATCTAGGAGCCACATAGGAAGGAAAACATACAGTGTTTGTCTTTCCAAGTCTGGCTTACCTTGCTTAACGTAATAATCTTCAGTTGTATCCATTTCATTTTTTTGCAACTACGTTTTTTTTGCAAATATGACAAAAATTTTGTTATTTATAATCTATTAAGGGATACATACCACATTTACTTTGTCCATTCGTCTACCGATGGACATTTAGGATGGTTTCATTTATTAACTACTTTTTCTTATTAAAAAGAAGTGACCTATCATACAGTAGGTTATATCCATTGAGCCTAGCTCAGAGTGCTCTTTACTCAGGAGCCTGACAGGCACGTTTTTATTACCTTCATTTTACAAGTAGGGAAATTGCATTTTTGAGGAGTTAAGCAATTGCTGAAAATAGTTCAGGACTCTAGAGTGTGTGCGCGCGCACACACACACTTGCAGGCGTGTGTGTTTGTGTGTCTGTTTGCTGTGCACTCACACGTGGGAGTGGAGTCCAGAGGACAGTGTCATCCTCAAGTGCTGTTCATCTGGGTTCTTTTGTTTTGAGAGTTGCTTTTTTACTGACCTGGGATTTCCCTAGTCTACGCTGGCTGGCTTCTGAGCCCAAGGGATTCTCCTGTTGTTACCTTCCCACTTCCGAGATTACAAGAACGTGCCACCATACCTGCATTTTTTTTCAATCATGGATTTTGGGAGTCAAAGTCACAAATTCCTGTCTAGTTCTAGGACTCACAGATTTTAGGAGGATGCAAAGCTTCTAATATTTGGCTGGCCGTATTAGTTACTTATTACTGAGATCGAGTACCTGATAAGGGGACCTTAAGAGAGGGAGAGCTTATTTGGGGTATTGTTATGAAGGCACAGTCCTCATGGCTGGAAAGGCATGGTGATGGCGTGGCTCTTGCTGTGACTCTTATTTCCTTACATCTTAGCAGAAGAGTGCAAGGAGTGTTGGCGCTCCCCTCGCTTTCCTGTATGCTTAGTCTGCGACCAGAGACCATGACCGTGGGATGATGCCCCCACACTTGGGGGAGAGCTTCCTGCCTCAGTTTAACCTCTCTGGCAACACTTTTACAGACACAACTCTGCGTCTGATTCCAAATCCAGTTAAAATGACAATGAAGATTAACCACCACACTGACAGTCCACCTTGACATAGCAGTACGTAATAATTAGAGACCAATGTGTTGATGTTTCGAGCTTTTCAGAAACTATTTCAGTCTTTCTAACATAAATTGTTATTTGTGTTCATAGACATGGTAGTAAAACATTGAAAAACAAATATGAATTACAATCACATAAGGAAAATAATCTTTTTAAAGAAAACTTGTTCTGAAAATACAGTAGATTTTTTTGCTTATTCTTAAATCACAAACTGCTTTTTTTTTTGTTTTTTTGTTTTTTCGAGACAGGGTTTCTCTGTGGCTTTGGAGCCTGTCCTGGAACTAGCTCTGTAGACCAGGCTGGTCTCGAACTCACAGAGATCCACCTGCCTCTGCCTCCCAAGTGCTGGGATTAAAGGCGTGCGCCACCATCGCCCAGCCACAAACTGCTTTTTGAAGTGAGAATATTGTTTCCTTTGAGATCATGGTACTGTCTCGAGAGCTCTTAATTTGTAACGTGGTCATGGGTGGCTAGGTCCAGTATTTTTTTTAGTGAGATATTGGTTCTGATTTGTATTATTATAAGTGTTATATATCTGAACAAGGCCATGTTCCTAGCAACAGATTGTTTTTCTCAATCAGTAGAATGGAATGCTTTGCCTGCTTATTTTCTTCATCTGAATTATTTTTCAGAAGCTTGAAAATTTGGCACCTTATTTTTTGAGGTTGAGACATTGGTAGGTATGGATAGAATGTGTCTAAAGAATATCATTAGATATACTTGGCAAGTAGTAAATAAATTTAATTAGGTGGGAAGCCATATTACTTTAGGGCAGCCCCAGTAGTTAGCCATGATTGTGTTACTTTCTTAACTTTCTTTTTATATCTTTGTCTTTGGATTTTTGAGACAGGGTTTCTCTGTGTAGCCCTGACTATCCTGGAACTCTCTCTGTAGACCAAGCTGGCCTCGGACTCACAGAGATCTGTCTGCTTCTGCCTCCCAAGTGCTGGAATTAAAGGTGTGGACCATCACCCCTGCCTTATCTCTTATTTTTTAATGAATCGCTCCCCCCTTGAGACTCTGTGTGTAGACTAGACTGGCCATAAGCTCCCAGTCTTCCTTCCTCTGCCTTCCTAGTGCTTAGATGATAGGTCTGCAGCGCTAGACCCCTAAGCTCTCTCCTATTCCATTTGTTCATGCAACAAATATTTGAATGCGGTGTGCACACATATGGACACACACATGGGATGGAGGAGGGAAGTGACTGTGCAGGGAGGGCTTAGCACTAATAATAGGTCCTTTAGAGTTCCATTGGGCCAGCTTCTGTATTTTGTGTTGAATCACCAGGCAGTGCATATGGTCTTGTTCCCCAGAACTCCTCTATAAAGTGCTATGGTGTTATCATGGTGCCCATGTTATCATCGAAACTTGGATGCTCCTGTGAATGAGAGAGGACTCTGTTCATTATGCTGGTATGATGGGCATAAAGCAACACATAGAGAACTGTTCTAAACCGCTCGAGCAGACTTTAGAATTGCCCAGAAGCTATGCTGTGCACTGACAGTCGGTCACATGCTCTTGCTTTCGCACCCCCCTTCACTCATTAGTGCTGATGAGAGAGAGGCCACCAGGGCCACCTGCACCAAGTCTAGTCTCCCGAAGCACAGCCTCACGCCCTGCCCAGCTGCAACCCAGAGTTGTTCGGACTGCCAGTTCATGAGTTTTGATCTTTGATATCCAAGCAGGTCTTATTAATAGGATTTCAGAATCTAAGTCTTAAAAAATACAGAAAAGGAAAGCCTGAACTTAAGCACATGAATTTTCTCCACTAGAACCTTTTCTACATGTCTTTCCATGGATATGACCTAATTAATTATATGTTCCCCAAGGATAGTCAGGCAGAATGGTTATGGCTCAATTAAAAGCTCTTTGAGAGTGTACGTTTAATGAATTGACCTTGTGGATAATGCAAGAAGCTCTCTTAACGTCTCTCAAGCCCTCTACGTCAGTGATAGTGGCATGTAGTAATAAATACAACTTTTAAGAAATAAATCTTTTGAATATTGATTTGATTTTGCTTTTATGGAATCAACTGTTTGGCTGGATCTATAGAATAAGAATTCCTATAGCCCTTTTCTCTATTCTCTGTACCTAAGCTACTTTTCCCAACAGGACACTGAAGGAAATGGACTAATCTCTTCAGTCTCCTGAGAAATGGGTCATCCTGTATTATATCCTCCTTTAACATATCTCATTGCAGTCCTAGTTGATAATTCGGGGTCTCAAGTCCTTCTTTGACACCCCACCTCAGACCTTCAACAAAATGACTTGACCACCTTACAAGGAAATAATAATAATTCATGTTTATGTTCAGCCAAATACTGAAGACATCTTGACATTAAAGCTTTGTATTTTCTTTTACAAGCCAGGAAATGTGAAGAACTCACCTGGAAATAAATAGAAAACTCCATGTTCTGTCCATTTTAATCAGGTAAAAAATAAAACAAAGACCTGGTTATTTTCAGCATTGTTAGTGCTAGCTAAAATGATTTCTTGTTAATTAATTAATTATAGCACTTTCACCTTGATGTGGAAACATAAGGGTCATATTTTATTCTGTCTTTAACTTCTGGCTTTAAATGCTTATTTAATTATGTTTGTGTTTCTTTTTGAGAAGTGCCAGAATTTTTTTAGATAAACTAGAACCAGACAGAGGTTAGAAACTGAATGCAATTTCTTTTGATCTTATATTCAACTCACTATTACTCATGTTTGTTTAATATTTACTTACCTAGCACCTACTAAGTATAAAAGTATTAATTCTATTAGTATTTTGTGTATATGTTAAAATTATATAATAGATCTTGTCATTTCCTGATAATTAGCAAATTATAAGGAATTAAAATTTAACCTGGGTATTCAGCTGCATGAAATTAGCTTAGTTATGATAGATCTATAAAGAGGATCATTATTGTTTCAGTTATACTTAATTGCATGGGAGCATGTACAATTTTTTGTGGTACCGGGGTTGAACCCAAGGCGTCACACATGCTGGGCAAGCACTCTCTCTCTCTACCCCTGAGCTATACCCATAGCCCTCACGTTCCCTTTTATTTTCTAGACACTTTTTCCATAAAGTTGCCTGGACTGGGCTTGAATTTATGATCTTTAAGTCTCAGCTTCCTGTGTAGCTAGGATGACAAACCCAGAGCTACAATTATTAATTAGAGAAGAAAGGTGGTATATTTTGTTAGATCCGGAGGTATATAGAAAATTTAAATGTGCATTTTTATTTGAACTTTATTTTTTTCATATTTCCTGCCATGAATATGAGTTTTCTTTTATGATAAGTTGTGTGTGTGGCACTGAGATTGAAGCCAAGGTTTCACACATGCCAGGCAAGCATTCTACCCATCTTAAAAAGTTGTGTTATATTGTTGTTTATCACAGTTACTGTTTAAAATGCCCCAAACTCTGCATTTGAGGCTTTCCTTTCTCAACTATCTCCATGTTCTTAGAGAGCCAGAGCGTCACATCACTTGAAATTTGAGAGGTCATGCAGTGCAACCCCAGCCCTAAGCAGAATCCTCTGTTGCTCTGCTCATCACCCCCTTTTACGCTTCCATTGGTAGGAAACACATCACAAGGCAGTTGTCTTTGGACACTCCTGACAGTTTAGGAAGCTGCTGCTTATCGTAAGTGAAAGATATTGTCTTGTGACTCCTGAACAGTGGTCCTGATCCTGGTTGACGTGTCACAGCAATCTAGTTCCCCTTTGACATTGATGCTAATGCAAAGTCGGTAGTTCTCTGCTGTTAGACAAACAATTTAATAACTACCCCGAGCTCTTGTTAAAGGGTAGCGGCCCAGGCTCCACCCCAGAATCAGCTTTTCCGTGGATATGGCGGCAGAAGGGAGACTAGAGAGTGAGCTTCCAGAGGCCCATACAAGTCCTTAGATACTTTATATAGAATGTGTTTGTATTTCTCTATAGGGATGAGATCTAACAAAGAAAAAGTTGGTAATAAGCCATTTCAGTGTTCAGAGGGTTCTAGACCAGGGTTCAACTTACCCTATATACAACCTTGATTTTTTTAGTCCTGAATTTTTAGAACTTTATTGGTGGTTTAGTTTTTAATTATAAGAGCAGTAGGGGGCTAGGTAGCTGGCTTAGTCAGCCAAGTGCTTGCCATGTAAACATGATGACCTAAGATTGGATTCCCAGCACCCACATAAACAGCTAGGTGTGGTGGCATGTTCCTGTGGTCCCAGCACTGGAGAGGCAGAGACAGATGGATTCCTGGCGCATGACGGCTAGAATCTAGCCTATTCAGTGAGCTCCAGGTTCACTGAGAGAGTCTGTCTCAAAAATAAGGTATACAGTGTTGAGAAAGATCCCCAATGTCGACCTTTGGCCACCAGGCACATGTGCACCTGCGTGCACATGCATACACATACACACACACTATGCACACATAAAATAAAATGACAGTCTATGTTGGTTGTAGCTATTGTTTTGGAAGCTAGGGATGGAACCTGGGACTTTATACATGGTAGACAAGCACTCTATCTCTGATAAAAATTTTAAAAGCTTTCTGGTCATTATTCCTTTCCCAGAGATAGTTTCTGCTCATAATTTGGTACACTATAGACATTTAAGTATGCATGGATTTAAATAATACACATTTGTATGCTTTTGGTTTTTTTGACTGCAAGTACACAAAAAACTCCAAAAAGGTATGTATAATTTTATCATCATACCAAAAGAAACTAACAGTAATTCCTTAATACCCTCTAATATCTAGTTAGTGTATAGATTTTCCTGTTTATGTCAGTAATAACTTTGGTGTTGTTATTTTGAGATACATCCTCATTACATCGTTCAGGACTTGTGATCCTTCCGCCTCAGCCTTCTGAGTGCTGGGGATACAGTCTTGTTCAGCCATACTGGCCTTTCATAATAATTTTTTAGTTGGTTTATCAAATATTATTTGTCCTTCACATTTTAGTGAATAAATCTCTTATTTGTCGTTTAAATGTAATAGTTTCTTGTTCCTCATTTATTCATTGAAAAACTTGGCTTTTAGTTTCTTGTTCCTCATTTATTCATTGAAAAACTTGGCTTTTTTGGTCTTAAGTTTGCCATGTTCAAATGGTGGCTAAATATATCCATTTAGTGCCAACTCTCCTTTTCTCTTCATTTCCTTCTTTTCTTCTTTTCCCATGTAGCAACAGTTGGATCTGAAAGCTTGATCAGATTTAGGCTTCATTTTTTTGTTACTATATCTCACAGATAGCACTATGCTTAGGTGTGTTTAATAAGGAATTTGCTTCTTCAACTGGGTTTATTGTGTATATTCTCCATCCGTATTTGTTGGCCTACTTTGCCCCTTCTTTATTTACATAGTTCCTGGTCTATATTTTACCATAGCTTACTTAATCCTTGTTAATATAGGTTGCTTCCAGAATTTAACAAAACAGTAAATCAGTTATATTCTTAGGATGTCACTAAAAGGTGAATAAACTGAGAGAGACCAATTAGCTAGTTGTTTGCATGTTTAAGAAATTTTGATTTTACATTAAAAGCTCAAGTGAATAGTCAGTCATTGGCTTCTCAGATGTTGGGCTGTATGCTCAGTGCTAGAGTGCTTGCTTAGCGTGTGTCAGGCCCCAGGTTCAATCCCCAGCACATAAAAGATTTAGAAACTTCTAGAGCTGTGCAGGCTCATCATATATGAAGGAAAAGACAGTCTGGAGAAGATTAAGCTTGGCTTTGGTGTGCGTTTGTGTGTGTTTCATCCCTGGAAGGAAGGGTGTGAGGGAAAGGAAGGTATGAGGAGAGGCATTCAACTGTCTGAGGATGATGGGATTGCGCTCTCCTTCAGTGATACATGGAAGTATGTCCTGGTCCTCAGAGGGCAAGAGGTGCATGTATTTGCTGTGCCATTTAGGCATGTACTTGGCATCATCCACATACGTCAGTATGCTCGGGTACTCAGCCAGTTGAAAGTCTGGATATAGTATGGATGGAGCACAGTCTGAGTTTTGGCAAAATGAGCCTAGGTGCTGTGTTCTCTAGCTCATTCTTTTTATGGTGATAAAATAGTAATGTAAAAACTTATACTGTTTATTAATTTAAACCTAAATACATTTCAAAATGCATAATTTTAGCGTCATTTTTGTTTTCCTGTGTACAGTTAACTTATATTTTTCTTTCTTTTAGTTATAGGTAAACATTGGAAACTCCAGACGGTAAATCAGTATTTCTACAGACAAATGGCAGAGAGTCAGTATTGGATATAGTAAACTGGCTTTCTTCAGGAAAAACAACACTTTAAGCCTCTTTGCTATCTTGGGTGATGCCATATTACAGGCCAACTAATCAGCAGCCCTTCACATGGAAATAATGTACAAGCCTTAGAACTCCTCATTCTTCTATCACTATTTATGTACATAATTAAAATCCAGATTCAAACAGAGCTGGCCTGCTTTCTTTACTGATCTGAGTAACAGCTTAAGTGAGCATCTCCAGTGCTGTATCTGTGTGGTTTATGTGTACACATGGTTAGCGTGCGAGGCTCATTCCTCTGTGTGTGTCTCTGTGTGTATCTGTTTGTCTGCATGCACACACGTGCAGCGTATGGAGGATGTGTGTGAGCATGAGCATGTGTGCCAAAGGCAATGTTTTTACTCTTTTTTTTTAAGGGTTGGCTTTTATTTGCCTCACTTTGAGATTTTGGTTTTTGCTTATTTTTGAGATTTATTTTAATTACACCATTTCCTGCTTCCCTTTGTTCCCTTCAAACATTCACATACACCCCTCCATTATATTTTTATATCCTTGGCGTCTTTTGCCATCAATTATTATTGCATGCATATATATGTGTACACACACACACACATATATACATATTTACACACATACGTATACATTCCTAACTATAACCTCTTCAGTCCATATAATGTTACTTGTATTATGTTTTCAGGGCTGACTGGCACTGGATAACCAACTAGTGTGCTCTTCCCTGACAATATTTGCTCTTTAGGGCCACACCAGTTGGCAGTCAGCAGATTGGACCCTACAGCCCAGAAATGAGGAGGAGAACATAGAGGCGATGCTTCAGAAATCAACAGAAGGAACCAGATTCCTAACTGCGGTGGTTTGAATGAGAGTGGCCCCCATAGACTCATATGTTTAAATGCTTGGTCCACAGTTAATGGGACTGTTTGGGAAACATTAGGAGGTGTGGCTTTTGTTGGAGGAGGTGTTTCACTAAGGGTGGGCTTTGCAGTTTCAAAAGCCTATGCCAGGTCCAGTCTTGTTCACCCTCTCTGTCTGTGGATCAGGATGTAAAGCTCTCAAGCACTGCTCCAGAGCCATGCCTGTCTGCTTCCTGCCCGGATGATCATGGACTAACCCTCTGAAACTGTAAGCAAGCCCCCAGTTAAATGCTTTCTTTTGAAGGGGTTGCCTTGGTTGTGGTATCTCTTTACAGTAATACAACAGTAACTCAGACACTGACACATTCCGAAACCAGTAACAATGACTCTCGTTGTCTTGGTTGTATAGGTCTTCAGTTCTTGAATGCCTGGGAGAAATGCAGGATGAAGTAGCGCATGCTCTTAGCTGCTGGGGCGATGAATATACTGCTGTGTACTGGCTCCCTGTCTGTGGCTTCCTCTCTCATGGTTCCTCAGCTCACAGCTCATGGAACTCTGAATTACCAAGGTGAGGGGGACCAACAGGAGCCTCTTTTGACTGGTCAGCCAGCCCAGAAGGTTAGCATGTGTACAGCATGTGAAAATGAATGTAGACTTTCCAAATTTCATTAAGATTTGGAAACTAATCCTTTTGTATTCCTGTGCTGTCAGTTTAGTTGACCTTCCAGATTTGATAGCAACTGGAAAGACAGTAAACACACAAATAGGTGTGTACTTATTAAATTAATATTGGGTACTTTTAATAGGGCCAAGTGACAGGAATAGTGCTGGTATTCTTACCTGATTAATGAGCTGAAACAAATTTGATGATATAAGAATTCTCCTGGCCACCCAGAAGCCTTTTGTTTTCTTTTATGTTGAAGTACTTTTGTTTTACTGGACCAGTACTCTGTGTGTGTTTAAGCTTCGTCAGAATTACAGCTATGTTCTTGTTATTTTAGGCTTTCTTCATTTGGCTTATCTTTGTCACCTCTGCAGGGTAGAGAGTCCACAAGTTTCTTCACTGAGATTACTTGATTTACACCTCAGCTCACTCCGGAGATTATTAATCAATAGTACTCGACTGTCTCCTAACTGAAAGGTATTGGCTTCCCACTGCTGTCTTCTTAGTCATGATTGAAAGCTATGCTAAGACTTACTTCTCTGTGGGGGTATAGGATTGAGTCTTACAGAGCTGTTCCATGTTTGGTGCCACACAGAAGTTACTGCTCAACCATAATAGATCAGTTGCCTTTGGACTATTTTTTGATCATGGCTAATGGACCAAAAGATCTTGTTTTCATTTTGTGCTGTTTTCTTCCTATATTTAACACATTTTTCATTGGATCCTGAACTGTTGGCAATATAAAATATATTTATTTGAAGGATTTGGGTTGTGGCTAATGCTAGATTGCATGCTTAGCATGCATGAAACCCTTGGCTCAGTCCCTGGCATGACAAACAAAACCAAAACCCATATTTGAATACATTGTATTTCTCTTTCCACTTACTTCCTTGGCATATTCTTCACGTTAGCACATGTGTGTTGTTTTTTCAGTCCCATGTCATAAATTCTTTTTACTTTTTCATGTGTGTGCATGTGTATAGCGTATGTGCATGCTAGTGTGGCGCTGGGGATTGAATCCAGAGCCTTTTCATGTGTGTTTTGATAGGTATCCAAGTATAGTAACATATCACTATATGCACTTTTTACACAGATGCCAAGTGCCAAGAGCAAACATATGCTGGTGCATATGTGTGTACTGACATGTGGTACTGAGGGAGGTCACATGTCAGAACATATATATATTCACATGTGTGCATTTTGAGTAGACACATATCTTGTAAATGTGTTTACATGCATGCTACTCTAAGCATGGTCATATATCATGTATGAGCATTTTGATGCCTGTGGAAGTTCTGATCCTGATCACATTGGCACATATGTGCATGCTGACACACATGGCACATTTTAACATGTGCACAAAGTTCTGAGAGTGAGCACATGCCGGCTCATATGCACATGTTGACAGGTGTGTAACTTACAAAAGGCATCACACGGTGCTTATGTGCATGTTTCCACATGTGCAGTTCTGAGTGTGGTCACATGTCTGCAGATCTGTGTGTTTACAAGCATTAAGTTCTCAGATGAATCACATGTATGTGCTTACATTTACTTGTGTGCAGTTCCCAGTGTGTTATATATCAGCACATATGTGCATGCTCACATACATGCAAGTTACAAGTGTGGTCACATGTCGGTACATAATCATGTGTTCACATGTGCATTTGCTGAATATGATCATGCCAGCACATGCATATACTTTTCCTAGCATAGTCATGTTTGTGATACATGTTTGTTTACCTGTGTACAGTTCTATATGTGGTCATATGTCAGTATTTATGTACATGTTCACATTCATGTAGTTCTCAAATATATTAGTGTGTATACATATGTTCACTTGTGTGCAGCTGGATTTTTTTTGTTTTGTTTGTTTGAGACAGGGTTTCTCTGTGTAGCTCTGGCTGTCCTGGAGCTTGCTCTGTAGCCCATGCTGGCTTAGAACTTAGACATCTGCCTACTTCTGCTTCCTGAGTGCTGGGAATAAAAGTGTGTGCCACCATGCCCAGCGTGTTGTGTGCAGTTCTGGATGGTGGGAATATGTTGGGTCATATTGTGAGTGTTCACATGCAGGCAGTCCTAGGTGTTACTTATTACATCTTAACACATACGTGCTATTCACCCCTATACACTTTGTGAGTACAGTAAGATGCCAGTGCATATGATTGTGTCCACACAAGTGCAGTTCCCAAGCATGGCCACATGGTGGTGTATGTGCGTGGTTACACACTGGCAGTTCCTGAGCAAGGTCATATGTTGGCACATGGTGTATTCACATGCATGAAAATCCCGAGTCCTGGCATATGTTGGTACATATGCATGTGGTCACTTGTGTAGTTCTGAGCATGAGTGGTCATATGCTAGTGCGTATGTGCGTGTTCACATGTGTACTGTTCCTGATCATTGGAATAGGTTGGTGCATATGCAAATGTTCACATATGTGGAGTCCCCTGTGGTTGCATGTCACATATTGGTGTACATGTTTATGCTCACCTACATGCAGTCCTATACAAGGCCATGTCAGTGAATGTATATAGTGTTCACATATGTGTATTTCCTGACCATGTTTATATGTTGGCACATAGGCACATGTTCAGATGTGTGCACTTCTTGGGTTTGCCGGCTAGTATTTTGGGGTGTGTGTGTGTGTGTGTGTGTGTTTTTCTTTCAACTGGACGTGTGCTAAAGTTATTTGAGAGAAAGGAACCTCAATTGAGAAAATGCTCCCATAAGATTGGGCTGTAGTCAGGCCTGTAGTCCATTTTTTAAGTTAGTGATTGATGAGGGAGTGTCCAACCAGTTGTGGGTGGTGTAGTCCCTGGACTGGTGGTCCTGGGTTCTGTAAGAAAGCAGGCTGAGCAAGCCACTAAGCAGCGCCCCTCCATGGCGTCTGCATCAGCTCCTGTCTCCAATTTCCTCCAGTTTGAGGTCCTGCCTTGGCTTCCCTCAAGGGATGGTGACTCAGGAGATGTAAGTAACCAAATCAGCCCTTTCTTCCCCAAGTGGCTTTTGGTCATGGTGTTTATCTCAGCAGGAGAAAAACTAAGACACTAGACAGAGTGGCATATATATGCATGTTCATGTGCATGTACTTTCCGGGTATGGTCACACATCAGTGCATCTATGCATGTTCATATATATGGTCATATGTGAGTGTATATATGTGTTTTCATGTGTATGCAATTCCTATTATTATATGTCAATGCATAAGGACATGTCCATATGTGGGCAGTTTCTCATCATGGTCACATGTCAGTACAGATTCATGTTTTCTCATGTTTACAGTTACTGAGCATGAACATATACAGACATATGCACTTTCCAAGTATGGTCATATATGAGAGTATTCTCATGTGTGCATGTGAGAGTATTCTCATGTGTGCCGTTCCTGTTTGTGGTAATGTACGTGAATATGCGTATGTTACAAGGCATAAAGGTAAAATGCATTAATAGTTTTTTATTCTTAACCCAATTTAAATTATTTGTTAAAGACTTGAGGCATAACATATACCTGCTTCTGCCTCCACTCCTGGCTTAAGCATTTCCTTTTTTGAATGTCTGTGAGGCATCAAAAGTAGGGTAAAATGTCCAGAGCAGGATGAAGTTTGGCATTTATGACTCAGATGATTATTTTTAAATATATCATTATGATGTAACACATTAAGATTATCTGTAAACTCTTAAAATGTCTTGGTCAGCCTTAAAGTATTTTTTGTTTGTTTATTTTTGCTGCCACATGGAAGAATGATTTATTAGAACAAATTTCATGACAAATCATATAAAATAACTATTTTCAGAAAGACCTCCACAAGACCACCTGAGAACAATGTACAGCGATACCTTCCAGAAGCCAGGCAATTAGGATACCAACGCCAGGTCGAAGGCTGGAGGGACAACGGAACTAAATGTGAGGAGGTACACCAATTTGTGCATTGAAAAAACAATTGTACAGTGCTGACCAGGGCTGGGAGGCTGGACAGCCATTTACTATGGGAGCAGGCTGTGGGCAATGTGTGGGATGTGTGGGGGAGCAGCCAACAGGCTGGGCTGGCACCTCCTCCAGACAAATGCATGTAAACATCAGGTGGGTTAGGCAGAGGCCACAGGACCCGTGCATGACACCCTATCAGCTAAGTGTAAACAGAGACCCATGCTACCCCCGAGGGCTCTGGGTCTCCCACCGCAGCTACCTCTCCCCCAGCAGACAGTCCTGATCAGGAGCAACACCCCCAGCACATCTGGCAGGGCATAGAGCACACCCATGCCAGCCTGGTTGATATGGGACATTCTTCATCCCATCCCAGCCAACGGGCTCTTTGGCTTAGTGCCTCCAGAAACATCAGCAAGGGACAGCAGCTGGGCAGCAGCCGGGCAGCCACACTCTGCTCACCTGGCAGGCCCCAGCCGAACAAATCCTGAGAAAGCAGAACCAGTAGTGGGCCTGTCCCTGCCAGGCCCACAGAGGATCAGGCCACAGGAATCTCCTGCAGTCACCACTTTGTGCCCACACACAAAGCCAGGAGCTTCCAAATCTTTTTTGAAGTGTTTTTTTAAAAATGACAATAAAAAATATGTTTAGGGTTTTCTCTTACATAGGCTTGGCTAAGACATGGCTCTTGAAAAACTCATTTGTTTTTTAAAAGGCAGTAGTTGTATAAATATTCTTAAAACCTTTAAAAAAATTTTTTTGATTTTTCGAGACAGGGTTTCTCCGTAGCTTTTGGTTCCTGTCCTGGAACTAGCTCTTGTAGACCAGGCTGGCCTCGAACTCACAGAGATCCGCCTGCCTCTGCCTCCCGAGTGCTGGGATTAAAGGCGTGCGCCACCAACGCCCGGCTAAAAAGTTTTTAGTGTTTTAAAATTGTATTTATATGCATATTCACATACAAAACATATCTAAAGGCACAGAGGTGAGTTATTCTCTTAATCTTTGGAATAAGGAGTTTAGTATTTCAAAGGGGGACAATTAATAGGTATATCCTAGAGTATGAGAACTCTTCTCTTAAAGTTAATTTTTACCCTCAATTAGTAGGGACCATGTTGTAGAACCAGAATTGAGATAAGGATCAAGGAGCTAACATCTTTATCAGAATTGTATGATTATGTATATATTGTTTTTTTTTAAAAAAAATAAATTTAAAGACTCATTCTAATTGTTCCAAAGAAATGTTTAAGACCATTGGCCATCTCTGTAAATGTATTCCTTTGTAGTTTGTCATTTTGTTCCTAAAATTTTAACTTTACTATAAGCCAAAATGAAGTTGGGCCAAGTTAATTAATAACTTTAGTTTACATGAACACTTGTTTTATTTTTGTTTTTATTTATTCTCTCTTACAATATATTCTTACTATTCCTCCCAGTCCTTCCCCCACCTCCCTGCTCTCCAGATCCAGGTCTTCCGTCTTCCCCCAGAAAAGACTAGGCCTCCCAGGGACATCAACCGAACGCGGCACAACAAGATACGATAAAACCAGGCACAAACTCTCACATCAAAGCTGGGCATGGCAACCCAGTAGGAGGAAAAGGATCCTGAGAGCAGACAGAAGAGTCAGAGACACCACCGCTCCCACAAAACCACTAAGGTAGCAGCCATAACATACTCAGAGGACCTAGCACAGACCTGTGTAGGCTTTGCGATCTCTGTGATTCCCCATGACCTCTTCTTAGTTGTTTCTGTGGGCGATGTTCTCCTGGTGTCCTCGGTCCCTCTGACACCCGCTATTCCTCCCCATCTTCTGTGGTTTCTCGAACTTCAAGGGAGGGACCTTATGGAGATCTCATTTGGGCTCTCTCTCTATCTAGTGTTTGACTGTGGGTCTCTGCATTTGCTCCCTTCGGCTGCTGGGTGAAGCCTCTCTGATGACAACTGAACTATGAACCAATCTGATCTGTGAGTATAGCAGAATATCATTCGGAATCATATCACTGATTTTTTTTGTCCAGTCACATTTGGGAACACTTACTTATAAACCAATCTTGTATTGAGTAAATTATGTTGAAAAAATCACATTTAGACAATGTATATATTTATAATCATACATAAGATATTTTTATCCAAGATGTTAAACATTATTGTTTGTTGGGATTACACTTTTTTCCTTTCCTGTCTCTGATCCAATCCTTCCTTCATCTCTTCCCTCTCACCATAACTTCCAAAATTTTCTATAATTTTCTGCTACTATTGATGGTACACAGCCAATAAGTTCCTCAATTTCTGTGGGAGCTTTTTCCCTCTGTGGTCCTTTGATGGCCGATCATTATGAAACATCTCTCTAGAGACCAAATGTTTTCATCTTCATGTTTCTTAATATTGAGGGATGAAATGAAAATCCTTGTTCCTCACTATCTCCTTCAAAATATCTTGCACACACACACAGGATCATGTAAATTGGATATTCCTTTTTTCTATACTTTGACCGTCATATTCTGAGGTACTTTCATTTCATTTTCTATCTGGCTCTGTTTCTCATTTCTACACAAAAGGTAGATCCTAGTTTCATTTTTGTTTTTGTGAGAAAATATCCTGAGAAAAACTGAGGCAGAGAAAGGGTGACTCAGCTCACAATTCTGGGTTCCAGTCTAATATGGCAGGCAAGTCACAGGGGCAGGAGCTTGGCACATCCAACATGCATGATTGCTTATGTTCAATTTGATTTTTCCACACTATACAGTTCAGGACTATCTGAAGTATATTGTAATCCATGTAAATTTTATAACACAGTGAGCTGGGCAATATTATACCAAGTTACAGGTGTTGGGGAATATGTTACAGTTGTAGAGTTGGAGAGATATCCTGACTTATCGGGAAGCCAGGTTATACTTCGAGCCACAATAGGACAGCTCAGCCCTGGAGGAAGTCAGGCTACCTGGAGCTGGGGTGCAATGAGGAATGGTCTCCCGGCAGGATATAGTGATCCTACTTTTCTCCTGGAGAGCAGCTATAGCTGAGCTCTGCTCTGCTCCCTTAAGGGAGCGTCCTAGCAGGGCTATCTGCTTCTTCTCCTTCTCCAGCCCAAGATGTTTCTTCTCTTGCTAACACTCTGCTAAAGGGGAAGCCCCTACTCGTTTGAAAAGTTGTTACTTTTTTCTGCCCAGCCTTGCTCAGCCCCCTTTAAGGAGTGTCCCAGCAAGGTTCTGTGCTGCTCCACCTTGCTGAGGCCCCCTAGGGGGCATCTCAGCAAGGTTTTTCAGCTCAGTCCCCTAAGGGACATCCCAGCCAGGTTCTTCTAGTCTGCGCAGGCAAATGAAGGTTGTCACCCAAGACTCTTTGGAGAAAGAAAGTTATTTGGGAAGGAGGAGTCCAGGAGAGTGGCTGCCTCTGCCAGGGAGGGATAAATGGTGGCCTTTAACTGAAGGGGCAGAGAGGCTTATACAGGGCTTCTTAGGGGCGGAGTTTTCCCAGGGAGAAGAGGAATTGGTTAGTTTTTCCCTGCTCAGGGATTGGTAAGTTTAGTTTGGTCAGGGCAGAGGTGGCTCTGACTTTATGGCCAAACTGTTTCTTTCACTGGTCCTTTTTAGCTTTTTGACTCTTAGGACCAGGGCATATTTCTCTCTCTAACTCTTATTCTAGGGACAAAGTGTGTTTCTTTCTTTGACACTAGTTTCAAAGTCAGGGCATGTTTCTTTGGTTCTGGGTTCAGGGATGAAGATGTTTCTTTCCCTGGCTCAGGTCTCAGATCCAGAATGTGTTTCTTTCACTGGCTCTGGGTTCAGAGTCAGGGTGCCCAGTGATTGGTTGGTTTCCTGCCCTGCGATTGGTTGGTGCAGTTGCGCAGGGGCAGAGATGACTCTGACTTCGTGGCCAAAATGTGTTTCTTTCACTGGTCCTTTTTAGCTTTTTGACTCTAATCTTAGGACCAGGGTATAGTTCTTTCACTGACTCTAATTCTAGGGACAAAGTGTGTTTCTGTGACACTAGTTTCAGAGCCAGGGCACACGTCTTTAGTCCTGGGTTTAGGGATAAAGATATTTCTCTCCCTGGCCCAGGTCTCAAAAACAGGGTGTGTTTCTTTCTCAGACTCTGGGTTCAGAGTCAGGTGCTCAGTGATTGGTTGGTTTCCTACTCCAGTTGTCCCTTTTACCCTACAACAGGTCTGAAGACACGAGACAGAGTGGTTAAATGAGTTTTTCTGTGTCGTAGCCTAAAAGTAGCAAACCTGTACAATGGAATTATTTTAAAGCACAGAGCTGCAGCCCTTGCTCTGTGTGACCTGTCCTCTCTAAAATATTCTCCTGTACTCATTTCGTTCCATTGATTTCTTTTTATAGAAAGTGCTAGGAATGTGTTTAGATTCTTCCGTATCCAAATCCACCTTGTCCTTTTGGTCTAGGGCAATATTATCTCTGGCCTGGGTTGATCTAGTAACATCTCTCATACTCCATGCATCAATCCTTGCTGGTTTCATGCTTGTTGTAAATACTCCCATCTGCAAATAAATCATTTAAGAACAATATCAGTACTTGATATCTTTCATCATGTTGTGTTCCTATGTATCTTAATACGCATGCATATTTTTAAAGCTGTAGTGTATAGGACACATATGAAATAGCCAAGAGTTTCTACAAAGAGATCCACAGGTTATCATGGTAACCCAGAACACAGTTTTATTTTTTTAGTAAATCCTTCTCATTTTAATTGTTTGGATAGGAATATGCTATACATTTTTCCCCACTCCCCTTCCACCCTCTGCCTTCCCACCTCTCTCGCCCTGTCCTTCATGCTCCCAATTTACTCAGATCTTGTCTTTTTTTTCCCCTTCCTAGACAGATCCATGTATGTTTCTCTTAGGGTCCTCTTTGTTACCTAGGTTCTCTGGTTGTCTTTTGCTTTATGTCTATTATCTTCTTATGCGTGAGTACATATATTTGTCTTTCAGGGTCTGGGTTACCTCACTCACGATGGCTTTTTTCTAGTTCCATTTGCCTGCAAATTTCAAGATGTCATTGTTTTCAGAACACAGAACAGTTATCTATGCATCCCTAGATGCTGTGATAGTGGTACAGTGAACAGGGGGCACTAGACATTCATCTGCAATATTGATTGCCTTTCTTTTAATACATGCCCAGAAGTGGTATTGCTGGATCATAGGTTAGTTCTCGTGTTCCTTTTGTAAAGAGACTTTATAGTGCTTTATATAATATTTCCGCCTACAAAACGTAACAGGGTGCATTGGTATTCCATACAATTAAGCACACTATCTGTGATACTGGCAGGGTAAGGCCTTTGTATGAAATCATAAGGAAAAATGACTGTTCTCTAAAAGTCATCATCCATGTGGAAATGGCATTTAGCCTGGCAGGGTCAGGTGATAGGGATTTTATAATTTATCTTTTGCTCTTTTTTCCAAATCTTATTTTGCATTTATTTATGGGTGAGTACATGCCACAGTCCATGTGTGGAGGTCAGAGAACAGCGTGTAGCAGTCATGTGCTTCCGTCATGTGTGGCGTGGGGATTAAACGTGAATCATCAGGCTTGTCCACAGGCACTTCGCCCTGCTTAGCCGTCTCGTAGGGCCTCAGTTAGCTTCTAAATCCTATAATGACGTACAAACTGTCTTTTTCTTTTTTGTCCTCTTGTTAATTCATCTGTGCTGATAACAAAGTTTTATAGTCAAAACTATTATCTCTTATTAATAGTTAATAAAGGGGAAACAAATTCTTGTATCATCAAGAGGCTGGAATAATTGAATTTAGTTTGAAGTCTAGAAGTTCTATTAGTAAGGATCAGAGACGATCAGACATATAAGTGGCACATTACTCCAAGATGAATCTAGATTTGGGTAAAAACAGTGTTCCAGGGAAGTATAGAAAGGACAAAGGTTTCGAAGGGTTAAATAACACTGGGCATTTTTTTATCCTAAACGGGGAAAAAAAATCAAACAGGCTCTGACAATGCATGTCTCTGATTTTCTTTTATTTTGTCTACAAGCCTATGTCTGAGAACACTGCCTATATCTGAGAACCCTGATGGCTGCCAGGTTTGTTCGTGGCTTTAAGGATGGTAAAGGCCATTTGGAACATGAGTTTCCCTCCTCATTCCAACATCTGGTTCTTTCAGTTCTTGCTAAAGACATGAATAGAGCTTTCTTTTTTTTATTTTAGTTTTCCCTTTTATTGAAAATAGATTTTTTTTCTCACATAAATAATATATCCTGATTACAGTTTCCCCTCCCTCTATTCCTCCAGGTTCTTCCCAGTTTCTATCCCATTTGGATCTGATTAGTAAAGAACAGGCTTCTAAGAGATAATACTCAAATATAACATAAAATATAATAAGATAAAACAAAAACTATCACTTTAGAATCTGACAAACAAGCAGAAGGAAAAGAGCCCACGAGAAGGCATAAAAATCATATCCACTTATTTGCCCACTTTGGAATTCTATAAAAACACTAAACTGGAATCCATAATATATATGCAGAGGTTCTGGTACAGAACCCGTGCAGGCCACAGCTGTATGTGCTGCTTGAGTCTCTGAGTTTCTATGTGCTCCAGTTGCTTTAGAGGGCCTTCTTCTCCCAGGTTTGTCTAACTCCTCTGACTCTTCCACTCCTTTTGGGTCCTCAGGCTTGTCTGCAAGCACCCTTACCTGCGAGCCATCTCACCGCTCCTCAGTTATCTTCTGAACCCCATAATGATGTATGAACCATCATTTTCTGAGCCCTGATGGGAAGGATTTGATGGATGCACCCTATTTAGGACTGAGTGTTGTAAGGTCTCTCACTTTCTGTATAGTGTCGAGCCGTGACTCTATTTGTTCTCTGCTGCAGGAGGAAGCTTCTCTGATGATGGCTGAACGAGGCAATGATTTATAAGTATAGCAGAATGTCATTAGGAGTCCTTTTGTCACCACCTCCCCTCCCTTCTTTTAGACAAGTAGTATTTGATTTTACCTTAGTCCCTGGGCTATTTAGTCTCTGGTTCTTGGTTACCCTAGTAGTATTGGTGGTAAGGGTTCAGTCTCATGGAGTCTAATCAGAATTTGTTTTGTTACTCCCACAAGCTTTGCGATACCATTACCCTAGCATATCTTGCAGGCAGAACACTATTGTAGATCAGAGGGTTTATGGCTTGCTTAGTGTTTAGGTTTCTCTTTTGTTAGTCTGCAGAGTGCCTTCCCATAGCCAAGACACTAGAACATAGGAATGGAAGTTCTATGCAGGCACCAGCTGGACCTCTCCATGTTCAGTGAGTTGTATGGGTGTTGTGTTTAGCAACAGGGCCTTGTCATCAGTTTGTGGAGAGCAACCTATTGTCTTAGCAACAGCTGGGTTTGGGGGTTCCCATGGGACCCCTTTGGCCAACAACTCAACTCGATGTAATCCATTCCTGGTACTGGAAACTTCATTGGTGACAAGAAATGGCTAGTTAGGGCTCTGCTTCCCCCATGATTTAGCAGTTTCATTTAAATCACCTATATGTGTATATATATGGAAGTTTCTACTGTATTAGGTTTCCATACCACCCCTTAGATGCTCCTTCATTTTAGCTGTCTCTCCTCATACTCCCTTCCTCAACCCCTTCTTCTACTTTCCCCACTTGCTTCTCCAGTTCCAGCCCACCCCATCTATCCATAATGATCTAGTCTATTTCCCTTCCTTGTCTGTTTCTCTAGTCCCTTAATGTCTCTATACTTACCGTCTGAGGTTCTGTGTTGTAGCGTGGTTGTCATTGATTTAACAGCTAATATCCAGATCTAAGTGAATACAGTCGATATTTGTTTTCTGGGTCTGGGATACTTCACTCAGGATTATTTTTCCTAGTTCTACACATTTGCTGTTGTTGTTGTTTTTTTTAATGGCTGAGTAATACTCTACTGTGTTAATGTACCACATTTTCTTTCCCCTTTCACCTTTCTCTCCTTAGTTAGCTGACAGTGAAGGGGCTTTTAATTGTGCACCAGGCTGCTTTACTAGGAGGTAAGAAAGTGACTTAGGATGTGCAGATGGTAGGGAATTTGGAGGTCACAATTTGTACCAAGTCAGATCTGGTCACTCTTCCTCAACAAGGCGATTAAAAGAGTCGAACTAAAAGTGAAAAAGCAGAAAAGGGAGAATTTACTCAATGGAGTCACATTGGAAAGGGGGGCAAAGAAATACAGAAACCTCTTCACATCCATTTTTAGGGCCTCCAAGTAAGGTCAAGGTTTAAAGAGAAAGCCAAGCAAGCAGTCCTGGCCAGTGTGTGGTCAAGGCCACTTGTGGCGGCTTCAGTCTCCTCCTGTAAGGTGGTCTGACAAGTTGTTAGAACTGTGAAAATAATCTCTTTCCTAAGACAAGTCCCCTCTCTGCCTGGTGCTCTTTTCTTCTCCCAGCATGAGATTTCTGGGGAAATTTCATATTTTTTTTTTTTTGGTTTTTCGAGACAGGGTTTCTCTGTGGTTTTGGAGCCTGTCCTGGAACTAGCTCTTGTGGACCAGGCTGGTCTCGAACTCACAGAGATCCGCCTGCCTCTGCCTCCCGAGGGCTGGGATTAAAGGTGTGCGCCACCACCGCCCGGCTTTAGAGTCTGTGTTCAACAGTCTGATAGCCAGATTGTGTCTCTTTATAATATCTTTATTTCTGCCAGACCAGTTACATAGGGAATCAGGTTTTATGATGTTACCCCCAAACTAACCCCCCAAAAGGTGCTATTACATATGACCCAGGAGCAGAGTTCTAGGCAATGTCTATTTCTGATGGGAGTATCATTCAGACATTTAGTAGGTTTCTGGGTAGAAAAACAGAAGCCAAGGAACCCAGAACCCACATTTAACAGGACCCATCAGACACATGACAGACAAGGACCCCCGCCCCTCAACTTTTAGGATGAATTTCAGCATAAATCTCCAGGAATATTGTGGTGGGGACACAGACCTAGCTTCACTTGGTTATCTTTAACATTCTGAGCAGTTCCCCTAAGCTAGGGGCCTCCACTCAGGCAAGAGATTTTTGGTTTAAGACTGGAAGGAATTTTAGCACTTGTTTGTACAAAAACGTCACTTTAATGTAAACAGGGGAGTTAAAAGGAGAAAAAAGCTGCTCAAGGAAAACTGTAAGACATATAAGACACAAAGAAACAAGGGCAGAGAAAGAGATGAGTATTATGCCCAGTCCCTGGGGACCCCAAAAGGCCACCAGGGAGACTGACTCACCGAAATGCAAGAATAAGGCTTATTGTGTCCACATACAAGCTGGCAGGGACCTCGTCAGCGTAACAGTGGCAAGAGGAGGTACCCTGCTCCACCAGAGGGCATTATTTAAAGGTAAAAGCCAGAGAAGTTACATTAGCAGAGTGTGGTGATGGTTTCACTCCTGATTGGCTCGTGTCTAGGGACTTCTCAGAAATTTTATTTTCAAACCTCACCTGTTGCTTGTCAAGTGTTCTTATCAGCTGACCTTTGGGTGGGGACATTCTGCAGTTATTTGTACTTTCCAGATGGCTACCCTGTTACTTTTACCCCTAGCCATTTCTGAAGACTGGAATGTTTTATAGAAAATAGCTTACACAAGACACAAAGATGGAGCATAGGACAAAATGGAGGAATTTTGGATCTTCAATGAGCAGGGAGCTGTTTTATCTTTAGTTTTGATATAAACTCAAATCTTAATTTGTTTTAGCATCTAATTTAACTCGTGTAGTTATTTGAAAAGCTCTTTATTATGGATTAGCAGTTTTATCAGCATTTTACATTTGAATTAAAGCGAGCTATTTGTGTTTTTAGAAATTTTTATTGCCTAGGACTTTGTGTAAGTGTATGAGATAAAACCAGTTTGGAGGTAGTACATGTTATTTTATCTTTACTTCAACCTCTATAGTTTCCAAATATTTGCGAGTTAGTAAGTAGTTATATAAACTGGCTAGAATACCAGATGATGGTTTATCTTTAAGCATTCAAACACTTCCTCACTTTTGGAGAGAGAAAGAGAGTGGTGGAAGAAGAGAGAGAGAGGGAGGAGAGAGGTGGTAAAGTATCTCTTACGTGTAAAAGACTGGGACTTTTGCTGGACCTCACAGCTCGAGTTAATAATATACTTTGAGGTTACTTAAGACTTAAGACTGCTATCCTGCCTGTACTCAGCCTGTTTGTTTAACCTGCCTTTAAGAAAAGGCAACCTTGCTTGCCTTGCATTTTCCATGTAATCAACTTTTACAGCCTAAGCTAATGTATAGCCATAATGTTAAAATACACAGTTTTTCCATGCCCCTGACCTAGAGTAATATATGTGTACCATTTGCTGAAAGCAGCAAAAGTAGAGGTTAGAAGCCCTTTCTAAAATGAATAGCTACAATGGACACAACATTTGGACTGCCCAATAATGGTGCTTGTAATACTGTTGGTTCTCTGAGGTCGTTGACTTTGTGACTTAATCCCTTGTAAAACACCTGTAGGGATTCCTGTAAAGTGCCCCTCATTCCCTCCTCGTGAGGTGTTTCTGTCAGAGCTTCCACCAGCCCAAAAGCTAAGAATTTCAGCTGATAGTAGCTGAGACAGACAGTGCAGAATACCCCTGCTTTGCTATAATGTGCTGTTCTGCCAAAGTATTTGAGAAATGTTCTGATTTATGACTTTGTTTTGTTCCGTAACTAAAAACAGTGTTGGATTCAGAGTGCCCTGACTGAGTACTATAGTCCCAGGTCATGAGTACTTAGGTTTTGCTTAAGAGAGAACTATCTCATATTTGTTTTGAGGTGAGCACTGTGTGTTTTGTGTGGACACTTTACAGATCTAAAAAGCCCAAGGGGCAGTCACCCCCAAACACTTAACAACATAATACTAACAATGAAAGGAAAAGGGGTCATGAATTTGAGACAGAGTGGACAGTGGGAATGAGAGGAAAGGGAATGAGAAATATGATATAATTATATTTTAATTAAAAAATTAAGATACATAAATGGATGGTGGGAGTGTAGCATGATTTTTTAGGTGTAGAACTCAAGTACTTGATCATGCTCCACTGCGCTCGCTCTCTCTCTCTCTCTCTCTCTCTCTCTCTCTCTCTCTCTCTCTCTCTCTCTGTGTGTGTGTGTGTGTGTGTGTGTGAGACATGTCTGAACTCTTGATCCTCCTGCCTCAAAGGTTCCACCTACTAGTTGAAAGGATGGTAGGTCAGAGGCAGAAGGGAGGCACTGATAGCTATGTAAGGGGACTGAGATAGTTTTGGCTGTGGGTTTATAACATTTCAGCTCTCCACAGTCATGAATTCAAACCATTCGGCCTTGCAGAAGTTATTTCTTCCCAGCAACTTTAGTTTACCGGGAGTTCAAGGTCGGCTGGGCCACGTAGCTGAGGATAATTTGAACTCATGATCCTTTTGCTATCACCTCCCAGGTGCTGGGATTATGGGTGCATGTCACTATGTTCAGCTTAAATATGTAAGATTTCATGTAAGAGACTATGATTTTAGAGTGAGTACTTTGTAACTGGGGACGTAGTTTCAGCGTCCGGGCCTATACATGGAATGGGGAGGCCTTGGCATCAATCTCTGGCACTAGGGAACATGATGAAAGAAAGACGTTCTCAGGATCATTCTGGCAGTCAGAAACTTTCCAGTATCTTTAACCGCTTTCAAAAGCTGGGACTCTTGACAGTTGCATGCCGTACTCCTTCCCTAAGTAAATTTCCACCCTGCGTCAGCCCTGGTGTGGTCTGGCCTCACTGTCCTCTTTGCTGTGCGTCAGATGAATAGCCCTTAAACTTGAGTCACTCCGTTTTTCCCTTTGACATGACACCTTGCCCTGGATGACCTGAACAATCTGTCCACACTAAAATGTAGACAACGGCAGAGCATTCTGGAGCGCCACTGTCAGGTCACAATGCAAGGCCTCCCCCTCACTCTGTTCTGGTGTCTCCCTGCATCCCGAAGCATGTAAGCTTTGGTTCTTAGAAGTACATATTCAACCCTTAGTCACATGATGGTATAATGGGTAGGATTATTTTTAAGCCCTGGAATCGGGAGAGTTTCTTTGCATCTTCAAACATGCAAGCAAAGGGTCCTGCAACAAAACAATTTTTAACATTCGAGTAGGAATTACACATAGGGAAAAATATGATGAGCTATTTGGAAAAATGTGTATACACACAGATGAAACAATGTGAAAATATATTCATATTTTTAAAACTAACAAAATAGGACGAAAATTTCTATGAAACTTAGTTTTCAATGATGCACTTCTGTAGTTGCTTCTGTGAGCCACTGGCTATTTTGCAGGCAGCAAATGAGATTTTTAAAAGGTTGACGTTTCCTTACAAATCATTGCTTAAGTCAAAGGGTGCTGCAGTAGCTTGTCAGTGCTGTGGATTGGAGCTTAGAGGTTAAGTTGGGGTGACTGGTACGCCTAAGGAATGCTAACTTTACTCGGTTTCCTAATTTCCTTTGTCTTCTCGGCTTCCTTTGCTTTCTGGAGCACTGAACACAGAGAAAAGCTTAGAGATCATATAGGCCAGGGGATGCAACCTCTTTTGTTTATATAAGCAATGCTTTCTTAGGAGCAGGCCTCCCGCCCAGTTCAGATGCGTGCTGGCGACTGGCCACTCCTGGACAGCACAGAAAAGCAGTCTCTTGTGCTGCCCAGGGCCCGGTTGCAGGTGGGGAGACTTTAGAATGGATAAGCAGAAGGCCCTTGAAAAGGAAAGACTGCAGTGACAGCCTGCCCACTCACGTGGGCTCAGAGGTAGGTTGTTAGGGTCCAGAAGTGAGGGCTGATGCTCACGACCTCACATGCGATCATTGTGCAGACCCAAAGCCCACCAATCCAGTGACTTGCTGGCTTGTGTACTTCCTGTGTGTCTGGCATGGCCTGCTGCTGTTGCTATGGCTCCGAGGGCGGGACTAAAGGCTGCGTTTCCGGGCATGTTCTCCAGGCCGGTGCACTTAGTGCATGAAATCTTGTAGCCTCCGACCTCCTCATTTATGCCTCCTGTCTGCCACATCCTTTCTCACTTGGGCGGTGGGTAGAAGAAGGAAGGAAAGTTAGATTTTTGTTCCCTGTGGTTGGATCTGTTTTTTTCTTTCTCGCCGGTAGATGGTAGTGCTGCTCCTTGCTGCCGCCTGCTGCCTGGCTTCTCCCCCTCCCCCCCCCGCCCTTTGTGCTTGAAAAAAAAAATGCGACGAAGTGCCGCGGTCTTTCTTTTTACCTGTTTTCTTTTGCCCCCCTTCTTTTTCTTCTCCCTTAAATGCTATAGATTCCATGGGATTTTCATGAGGGTTTTTTTTCAGGGTTCTTTTACTAAAACGCAATATCTGGTTTTGGGTAACTCCAACTACTCATATTTTCTCTTTATTAGTTGTCTTGGCATATAAGGATCTGATTTTGTATTGAGGCCATATACTGTTTGATTCATAGACATCAGTTAGCATCACTGTATAAAATTTGGAATCCAGATAAGGTATCCAGTCACCATGACCATAGTATCTTATAATTTTCCTTACAAGTTTTTCATTCCTAATGGTACGTTTTATTTTTCTTGAACTGTATTTTTCATACATTGAAATCAATATTGAATATATTTATGAGGTGTGTGAAATTTTGTTTATTCATTTATTGTGTAATACTCAGTGAAATATCTATCCATTATCACCACAAAAACATAACTCTTACCTCTAAGAGAAGAAGAGAGTTTATTATGGAGATGAGTAACCCTGACCCTGGAACATAGATTTGGGTTACCCTAAATACCATGTTAAGACGTGGTGATGGTTTCATGAAATTTTATAGTAACAGACAAAGGAAATCCTAATTGAGGACCCTTTTCAAATGCATTCAGATAGCCAGATGTGAGAATTCTTTGAAGAAGCCTAGTCTGCAAAGGCTTATTGACTGTTTAAAACCTTGTGGGGGCCAGGCGGTGGTGGCGCACGCCTTTAATCCCAGCACTCGGGAGGCAGAGGCAGGAGGATCTCTGTGAGTTTGAGACCAGCCTGGTCTACAAGAGCTAGTTCCAGGACAGGCTCCAAAACCACAGAGAAACCCTGTCTCAAAAAACCAAAAAAAAAAAACAAACAAACAAACAAAAATAAAACCTTGTGGGGTATAGTGGTGTCCGCCTTAATTCCAGCAATTGTGGGCATATCTCTGAGTTGGAGGCCAGCCTAGTCTACATAGTGAGTTCCAGGACTGTCAAGAGAACCCTGTCTCAAACAAACAAAGAAACAAAACAACCTACCGCGGTGATGTGGAGAGGCTGGAATGTTGCCATTCCAGGGCCTAATTACAGTTTATCTTGGGTGATCTTTAGCCTACTGAACGGCCTTTTCTTTCCCCTCCGTAGATCCACTATCCTGACAAACAGATAAAGCCAACCAAAGGGCGAGCAGTATTGTTTGGTGGGCAGTATTGTTCGGTGAGCAGTATTGTTAGGTGAGCAGTATTGTTCAGTGGGCAGTATTGTTCGGTGGGCAGTATTGTTCGGTGGGCAGTATTGTTCGGTGAGCAGTATTGTTCGGTGAGCAGTTATTGTTCCGTGGGCAGTATTGTTCGGTGGACAGTATTGTTAGGTGGCATCGAAGGCCTACAGCAGAGGTCTCTCAATCTCGCTATAACCTGCCTGCATGATGTGCCCACTGATGTATTTGGAAAAATATCTTGATTTTTGGATTTCTTCTGTCACAATAAAGTGATAAAGTGTATGAAACTGCTACCTCATTAGAACATGGTATTTTGGGGAGATCTAAATCTCTGTTCCTATGCCATGGCAACTCATATTTGACTCCAGAAAAACCACACTTTTTTTTTTTAACTTTGAGGTGAGACCGGTTTCTTTCCTTGGCAGTGGTTATAGTGAGGAGTGGAGAGGGAGTGGGGGAGCTCTACTCTAGACCTCGGGTACTGTTCTTAGCTTTGGGATTTACCTACTGGTCACAAGGATGTTGAATCACATCTATTGGGTGGAACTCTGTTTAGGAATTGTGGTAGCCCAAGATAATTTGGCTTTGGTCCTGCAACATTCCAACTGTCCTTAGCTTTGTAGAGTGTTTAAAGTAGATGTGGATTTTCCCCTGAGCATTTTAGTTCACACCATTTATTATGGCTTTAGGGTAGAAAAGTTGCAAATAATTTAAAAACAAAAGTGCATGTTAAACACAGTGAAATTCATATTGCATAGTGATTTCAGCTTTTTTTTTTTAAAAAAATGAGGTTGGTAACACGAGATACTTTTCCTGTTTTATTTTTAAAAATATATGGTTGCACTATGTAGCCCTGGATGGCCTGAAATTCATTTTACAGTCCCAGAATTCTTAGTTCTGGGAATAAATGCATGTACCGCCATGCCCTGCTTATCTGCCTTTTGAAACATAGTCATTGGCCGTTATTCACTTACTTACTTTAGTTCAGGCGCCGTCTTATTATAGAAGAGTAGATGAACACACTTGAACATGGGTCAGCCACTACTGAGAGACTGGCCAGTACCTTCTGAGGGGACAGGAGGTGGCCTCCTCCCTTGGCAGATTGAAAGGGAGACAGATTCAGATCCCTAAACCTGGAGTTATGGAGATGGGGGCAAGGAGGCATCCAGTGTGGTCATAGACCCGATGACGGAGAATCGCGTGGGAACTCTGGAGTGGGTACACTCACACAGAGAGAAGTCAGGCCTTGCAAAGCATTGTGGTTCTATCAGCATCCGCCAATCGAAGCAGAGGCTATACATCTTGTGCCAGGCCAGACACATATGTACAGCAGTTCTCTGAAGTGCACAGCCTCTGGCATGTTTGAAAACGAGAGAAGAATAGTAGGTATTTGCAATGCTTTTTGAAATGACCCTGAACACAATGCTGCCACACTTACACTTTGATGTATACCTCTAGAAAAGTAATATCTTTGTGTCTAACTTATTTGATTACTATAGTGATTCTTTATATAATTATGAAGTACCTTTCAGTGCCATGTAAATACCAAGAAATCCACTAGTGATTTTGTAGCAATATTGACTTTTCTTAGAATAAAATGACAAACATTCAAAGGGAGATGTTCTTTCCTTCACAGAGATAATATAAATGCCGCAGTTCAACTTCCTTTCAGTTTGGTGTTGTTTGTACTTGTCACCAGTAATTTAATTCCTTGATGCCTTACATTAAGTTACCACACTGTACCTCTGCCTTGACAGGCTGGTCATTATTATAGCTTTCAGGGTTCACAGCTGGGTACGGCTGTTAACAGCTTCTCTTTCCCAGAAGCCTGTGCAGTATCTTTCATTAGTATGAAAGCTAGCCAGTAGGGGGAAGCTCCCCACTCAGTACCAACTTGATTACTCGGAATCCTGTGGCTTTTCAGCTATTAGGCTCCGAATCCGCAGTCTTCAGCACTTAGGCTCTTGCCACCAAGTTCTAGTGGGCAACCAAGAGCAATGGCAGCAATCTGTATTGTTTGAGAGATATCTGGAACAATCCAGACAAATAGCGTGAGGGCGGGGATTTCATGCCTGGGACTGCGGGATTTTATTTGGCAACCTCTGGCTTCTGGGAGAAACATTATCATTTCTGCAGGGCAACTCCAGTTCAACTATTTTCCTCTTGCTTATATCAGTTTGCACACTAGTTAGTGAGGGCTCAACTTTTCTCACATCCTCACCAACCTGTGTCGTCACTTGTTTTCTTAGCCATTTCTGAATAGGATAGATTAAATCTAAATGTAATTTTAACTTGCATTTCCCTGATGGCTAAGTGTATTAAATACTTTAAAAAATATTCTCAACTATTTGTGTTTGTTCTTTAGATAGTGTTCTGTTCAGTTCCATAGCCAATTTTAAAATTGAGTTTGCTTTCTTGGTGTTTAATATTCTGAGTTCTTTATGTACCTTAGATACTAACTCTCTGTAACACGTACTTTTGAAGACTCATGCCTCTGTCCTCGGATTCTGTATGACTCCAGTTAATTGAAAGTTTATCTTGCAGTATAGACACCTTTTAAGTTGATGAAGTCCAACTTGTTGGTTGTTGCTTCTGTTTTGTGAGAGTCCTTGTCTGAGCCTATCCTGAAGTGTGTGTGCTCCCAGAAGTTTCAGAGTTCGGGGCTCAGGGGTCACGTTAATATCTTTGATCCATTTGGAGTTGATTTTTACACACACTGACAGATAAGAAGCAAATTTTAGCTACATTTAGATACCCAATTTTCACAACACCATTTGGTAAAGATGTTGTCTTTTCTCCAATGTCTAGTTTTGACATTTGTCAAAAATCAGGTCCCTGGGCTAGGGAGCCTGCATGGGGCTGGACTAGGCCTTCTGCATGTGTGTGTCGGTTGTGCGGCTTGGTCTACTTGTGGGACTCCTGGCGGTGGATATGGGACCTGTTTCTAATGCTGGGTTGTCTTGCTTAGCCTTAATACAAAGGGAGGAGCTTAAAGTCCTACCTGAACTTGATATGCCATGCTTTGTTGGCACCAATGGGAGGCCTGTCCTTTTCTGAACAGAGGTGATGGAGGGAAGGAGTTAAAGGAGAGATGGAGGGAAGGAATGGAGGGAGGGGGAGGGGAAACTGTAGTCAGGATGCAAAATAAATGAAAACATTCAGTTAATAAACAAATCGAAAAAATCAGGTGGCTGTAGGTATATGTTCTTTCATCTGATCTTCAGTTTGCCCGTTTATGTGTCAAGTACAATACTGTTTTCTTTACTGTGGCTCTGAAATCTTTGAAATCAGGCATGGTTATACCTCCAGTAGTGTGTGTATTGCTCAGGATTATTTGTGCTACTCAAGGTCATTTGTACTTCCATATGAAATTCAGATTGCATTTTCAATATCCATGAACAATTCCTCTGAAATTTTGGTGGCGATTACAATAAATTTGTAGATTGCTTTTGGTAGGATGGCCAATTTTTTGTTTTACAATATTAACCGTATTAATCAATCCATGTTCATGGAGGTCTCTCCATCTTCTGGTGTCTTTTTAAATTTCTTCATTGTTTTAAAGTTTTTATTTTATAGCTCTTTCATTTCCTTGATGTATTAGTTATTTTTCTGTTGCTGTGATTAAATACTACCCCCTAAAGTAACTTATGGAAGAAAGAATTTATTTTGGGTTTATGGTTCCACAGGGATAAAGAATCCATCATGGCAGGGAGGTATAGCAGCATCACGCATGGCAGCTGGAGCAGGAAGCTCACATCCTAGAGATAAGCAAGAGGCAGAGAGCAATTTGGAAGCAGGCCAAGACTTTAAGCTCTCAAAGCTTTACCACAGTAACATACTTTCTCCAACAAGGCCATACTTCTTCAACCTCCCTGAACAGTGTCACCAACTGGGGACCAAGTATTCAAAACTCAGAGCCTATTGGGGACATTTCTTATTTAAACAGGCACAATTGGTTAGGTATTTTATTTATATAAGTTAAGGATATTGTGAAGGTATGCTTGCCTTTGGTATATAGCAAGGGCATTGATTTGTGTATGTTAATTTTTGTGGCCTGCCACCTTGCTGAAAGTGTTTGTCAGATGTAGGGGAGTCTTTAGGGTCTTTTAGTTGCAGAAAAAATTATATGCAAATAGGGATACTTGGACTTCTTTTCAATTCCTTCATTTGTCTTAATGCTCTAGCTAGTACTTTAAGTACTATGTAGAATTTGAGTGGGGAGCATGGATACCCTTGTTTTGTTCTGATTTCAGTTGAACTTAGTCCAACTTTCATCCATTTAGCTTTATGATGAATAACATATTATGTTGAGAAATAGTCCCTTCACCATAGTTTCTCCAGGGTGATTAGTGTTAGTTTTTGTACCAATTGAAACCATTATATATATGTCTACATAAATGTATTTTATGGAATTTTAGGTAAATACAGCATAATATGATTCACTATTAATTTTCCAAATATTTGATGTTGTTTGTGCCCTCTTCTTCTGCATTGTTTTTCCTCCTCCTTTCCCAGTGAAAGCTCCGCTCCTTGTTTTTCCAATTTCCCTCTTCATAGCACTCATGTCCTGCTATTTCCCTCTCTAGGGATCGTCCGCCACCACATGTGCTTCTTAAAATTCCTGGTTACTTCAATCACTCAAGGTTACATAGTCACATCTGAAGATTTGGATCTAGGAATCACAGATAACAGAGAACACGCAGTATGCGTCTTTCTGGTCTGAGTTATTCCTCTCAATATATTATTTTATAGTTCCATTTGCTGCAAATTTCACAATTTAATTTTTCATTACATATAGTGTCTACATTTTCATTATTTATTCATCAGTTACAGACATTTAGGATTTCCTACCTGTCTTAGTTAGGGTTTCTATTGCTGTGAATAGATACAATAACCACAACAACTCTAATAAAGGAAAACATTTAATCGGGGCTGGCTTATAGTTTCAGAGGTTTAGACCATTATCTTTGTGATGGTGTACAAGCAGACATGGTGCTGGAGAAGGAACTGAGAGTTCTAGATCTTGATCCATAGGCAGCAGAATCAACTGTGTCCCACACTGGGCATAGCTTGAGCATATGAGACTTCAAGTCCAAGCTCCACAGTGACACACTTCCTCCAACAAGGCCACACCTCCTAATGCCACTCCCTTTGGGCCAAGTATTCAAAGACATGAGTCTGTGGGGGCATACCTATTCAAATCATTATCCTAGCTATTGTGTATAGAGTGACAGTGAACAAGGCTGAGCAAGCATTTATGGACCAGGCTGTTGAGGTTTTTGGACGTATGCCAAGGGGTGCTGTAGTTTTATAATATGTTAGACTTATTTTTAGACTTGTGAGAATTCTTAAAATTGTTTCCAGAGTGGCTTTACCAGTTTTGAATGCCCCCAACAGTGAATGAGGGTTCCCTTTTCTCAAAGGTATTTGTTGTTGGTTGTTTTGTTGATTCTAACTATTCTGACTGGGGTAAGATGAAATCAGAGCTGTAATTTGAATTCCCCTAGTTACTAAGATTGTGAACATTTTAAGCCATATTCATTCATTGTGAGAATTCTGTTCAGATTCATAGTCTATTTTAATTGCTCATTTGTTTTGGTAACTCTTTAAGTTCTTTATGTATTTGGGGTATTAATCCTCGGTCAGATGTTTAGCTGAGTTTCTTCTCCAACCAATTGGTTATTTTCATAACTGTACAGAATCTCTTTAGTTTTATGAGGTGCCACTTGTCAGTTTTGGGCCTTCATTTCTGGGCAAAGGGAGTCCTTTTCACAAAGTCATTTCCTGCACCTAGCTCTTGTAGGATATGCCCCAACTTTCTTCTATATGTTTCAGCATTTCAGGTTTCATATTGAGTTCTTTGATTCACTAGGAACTTTTTTTTTTGACCAGGGTGATAGATACGAGTCTAATCTCATTCTTCTGCATGTTTTTCCAGCACCATTTGTTGAAGAGGCCGTCTTTGTCCAGGGTGTTTCTGGCATCTTTGTTGTAATGGAGATGTGACAGCTGTCTAGGGGATTGATGAATTTGCTCCCTGACACGAACAAAGAATTGAATGACTAGGAAGACAGAAGACACAGTTTTTTCCTGTCAAGATGGGAGAAGTCTAAAGCTGGAAGTCCATTAAACAGAGGCTGACTTGGGTACTTTACAGTTCCTCTTCTTTCCCCTATTGGTCCTGTATGGATACCTGTCCCCCTCCCCGACTTTGTAGTCATTTCTCCTCATGGAGTCCTCTGGGAACAATAAGTAGCCCTCTCACAGAGCCAGCTTTTGTTTTTCTTGTCCCTCTAACTATGCTTAATGCCCTGTGGTTTGAATAAGTATGGTCCCCATAAGCTCATATTTGAAAGCTTAATCACCAGGGAGTGGCAACTATTCAAAAGGATTTTAAGGATTAGGAAATGTGGCCTTGTTGGAAGAAGTGTGTCACTGGGGGTGGGTGTTGAGGTTTCAAAGGCCCATGCCAGGCCCAGTGTTCCTCTTTCTGCCTACAGATAAGGATATTGCTCTCAGGTACTGCTCCAGTGCTTGTCTGTATGGTGTCTTGCTCCCTACTATGGTGACTTTGGACTAAACCTCTCAAACTATAAAGGAGCTCCCAACTAAATGTCTTCCCTTCTAAGAGTTGCTCTGGTCATGGTGGCCCTGGATAGCAATAGAGCAATGAGTAAGACATACCACCTCCTCAGAGATTGATACTGCCTGCTGTTGGAGGAGTGGGTATTGACTGTTTTACTTACTTTCTGCTCAGAGGAGGTGGAATCGGGGGGGGGGGGGTCAGTGTAATGGAAAAATTAAAAATGCTGCAGATCCCCAAGCAGTGGCAGCGGGCCATGTGGCAGCAGGCAGTGGGCCCTGGGAGCAGCCAGTCCCAGGCAGGGACAGCTGCAGGTCCCTGAGCTGTGGCTGGTCCTGGGCAGGGAGACACACGGTGGCGGGCGACAGAGACATGGATAGTCATACCATGCAGAGTGAGATTGGATATTTATTTGGGGATTATGGAAGGGAAGAGGGAGAAGGGGAGAGGGGAGAGAGAGAAGAAAGGGGAGAGAAAGAAGGGGAAGGGGAAAAGTGGGAAGAGGCAGAAGCTGCCTCTTTGAGAGGGAGACTGGAAAGAGAGAAGGAACTCAGGCTAGAAGCTGAAGATCAGCCTGTTTCAGCAGACAGGGGAGGGAGTGGGCGTGGCTTGTCTCTTAAAGAGACAGAATAGATCATTACAGTCAGTCCAAGTGAGGGGTGGTCCAGGGTGCTGTGGCCAAATTCTAGTGGGCAGTGTATCTGGGGCTTCATCTGTAGGACCTCGTCTTCATCTGTAGCTGGTATATGTGTCTATATATGTGAATAATTTCAGTGAAGTTATATCACTTGGGGTACTAATTGTTTGGGTTAAAGCCTCATTCCAGTCCCTGGCGGATTATCCCTATACCCAAAGAGTCTGGGATGTTCGGATGGAAGCCTCACCCTAGCCCCTGTCATCCATATATCCAAAGAGTCTAGAATGTTTGTGTTAAGGCCTCACCCCAGCCCCTGGCATCCATATACCCAAAGAGTCTGGAATGTCTGGGTGGAAGTTTCATCCCAAGCCTCCTCCCCTGGGAGTTGCCTTAGCCCAGACTCCACCTCCAAGACAGCCTGCCAAATGATGACCCCCTCCCCAGAGATGCTCAAGACCACTCCCACAGGGTATTTAAACTGCCCCTCAGAGAACAAACACGTGGTTTTCTAGTCTTCCTTCCCCAGCTCCTCTCTAGGAGGATGGAAATCCATCTTGGAGTATTGGTATCCGTCAAACCTGGGTCTTTTCTAATTCAGTTTGATTTGGTCTGATTCAGATTATTGCATTAGCAGAGAGAGACTTATCGGGGTGCAGAAACTTTTCACTAATGCTTCCTCAAAGAACCATAGACCAAAAATCCCCACCCCCAGTACAAAGTCTGAGAAATCTCCTTTCCTGTTGTTGTTCAGGGGAGTCCAAGACACTCCCAAAACAATATAGGCTATTGCTATTGTCTTTGCCCCCATGAAGTAAATTCCTAGTGTTGACGACTCTTTGCTCTCCAGACACAGGACTTAGAGGATTTGAGCTGAAGCTGACCTGAAAGCCTCTTCCCTGAGGACTAGCTTTCCCAGTAATGGAAGGCGCTGTACAAGCTGCTGGAAGAGGGAAGCCGTCAACTGTCCTACCAGTCTGTGAGGCCTATGACCAAAGCATGAGCAGCATTGGTAAGATCTAGAAATATAATAGTAACAGTTATATTTTGGTGGCAGCCAGCGACTGTCTAATTGGACTTATGGCTCCGGTAAACAGTGGGAAATCATGCCTGGTACTGGAAACTCAACCAACTACCTGTTGCTAATGAGCTTATGAATCTTCAAGTAGAACCTACTGGTGCCATATCTGGTAACAGTAATTAACCTAACTGCATTCTGAATATTTGTCCTTATACCCACAGATATGTGTAGCTCCCACCCCTCATCAAAGACGCTTGCCTTTACAAAAGACAGAGACAATCCAGAAAACCCCAAGTGGTCACAGTGCAGAGAACAAGTGATGGTAGGTGCCAACTTGAACTGATCCATCTACCTAAAACCCCCAACTCTAAAGTTCATGGAACATCAGAGAGGGCACGGAAATTTCAAGAGCCTGAGGACAGGTAAGTTTGCTGTGAGATTGTGTCTACTAGAAGTGACAGGGAAGTTACAACCATGATACCAGCAAAAATATGGCTGCCCAAATGAACCCGAATAATGACTACACCAATAGGCATGCTTACTTTAAAGGGGGAAATCTCATGGGACCGTACCCCTAGACAAAGAACTGCAGGCACCTGAGAATGCTAAAAAAGGGAGAATTAGTCTCCCCAGGACTGAACCTCCCAATCTCTTATCTACAAGGGGTCAACCCTGAAAATCATATATATACAAGTAACATTACATAGACTCAGAAGATTTATTTATATATTTATGTATGTACACATACATGTACATATGTAAATATATATTTATATATATGAAAGAATAATAAAGAAAAAGGGCCATGAATTTGAGAGAGAGTTAGGGACAGACATGAGAGGGGCTGGAGAGAGGAGGAGGAAATGATGTAATTATATTAGATTTTTAAAACTTGCTAAAAAAAACCAAAAAGAAAGAAAAAGCATGATAGAGATGAAGCTCATCTCATGACCCTATCTCTCGCATCACTTTGTGGTGTGCCTTAGCGGCCACATAGAATCAAATAGTCCTTTGTATGCCTATAGATTTAGAACTTGTGTACTTATTGATGTCTATAAACATACAAAGTTTTGCTTGTGTGTGAACTTTACATAAAAAGAAGTAAGGAAAAATGAAACAATTCAGAACAATATATCTTAAACAATTTCAATTATTAAACTGCCTCTTTTCTGTCCATCTTTCCCACCTCCCTCCCTTCCTTTCCTTTTCTCTGTGCATCCATACTTTCCCCCCTTTCTCAATTTCTTGCTGCCTTACTCTTTGCTTAGTGATGTGGAAGTAGTTGTGTGGTTGTTCACCTGTTTTCTTCATTGGTATCCTCTTGTGCCAATGGAATACTTCTGTGCCAAATCCCTGTGACTTAGGAAAAGGCACTGGCAGCGGCATAGAGGTTTGCTGAAATGTCTGCATATGCCAAAGATCCTGACAAGTACTTAAGAGATACTGACTGACTTTGGACAGGATCCTGTTGCATTTTCCCATTTTCCCAGGGTTGAAGTGTGCATCTTGACTGTCTCTTGAGAGCGTGTTGGCATCAGGAAAGGTATGAGCATCGGTCTCTGCAAGGCTCGGAATATCTAACGGAGATAGTGCCTACAGAAAGCAGGTATGGGGGCTGGAGAGATGGCTCAGCGGTTAAGAGCACTGACTGCTCTTCCAGAGGACCCGGGTTCGATTCCCAGCACCCACATGGCAGCTTACAACTGTCTGAAAACGCAGTTCCATGAGATCTGACACCTTCACACCAACAAACATAATAAAGTTAAATAAATAAATTAAAAAAAAAGAAAGCAGGTATGCTCTGCACTGGCTGCTTACTGTTGCTGCCCTTTGTCTACATGGATCTGTGATGTGGACATGGAGTCATTGCGCTAGAGTGGGGTATGTTCGTGTTTTTGAGGTGAGTAAGGACATGTCTTCGGTCTAGTACAAAATAGCCCACTGAGCAGCACGTGATAGTGAGAAGGTTGAGGTCAGTGCTTACCTTTGTTGAGCTGTGCATCCTTCCTCATCCCATGTGTGGAACCGGGGTCAGGTCACTATGGGGGAGCAGCTGTCCAGAAAATAGGGTTTGCTGAGCTAATTTTGGGCAGTTGAAAGTGCCACATTATTGCTGCAATGAGTGGAGACAGCGGAGCGTGGCTTTCTGTCTGCTTTCAGCTCTCTCTTCCAGGTGATCCTGCTTTTTTGCTGCGGTACCAGCAAGAATGAAGAAGGAGGCAATGTCTGGCCTTCCAGTGGGACAGATTGGAAGCAATAGAGATACAGTAATCTAAAACATATTAGAAGATACTTTCTGAGTGCAATCTTAGGTTATTCTTAAAGATACTCACTAGAAAATTCATTGGCGTACATTTCTATTTGACTTATTTTGCTGCTGTAATTAAGAAAAATTTCTAACAACAGGTATACAGTGATGTCAAACAGAAACCCCTTTTGATATTACCAAACGAAAGTCAAAAAATGCTCCTCCTTCCCCTGGACTTCTTGATTCCCTTTGGTGTGTTCCACCCTAGAGTAACATGGCACCAAACAGACAGTTCCTTGGCATCCAGGAATTTTATGTTCTATTATGTGTGTGTGTCTACTTATAGATCTGTATACAATTGGTGGGAATTTTATACATAGCTACAATGAAAGATAATTATGTGTGATCCTCAGTTTCCTTCTCCAACTTCTGTCACGTTCCCCCAGCCCCCAGCACGCCCCCTCTTAACTTCATGTCTTCTTTTTTGTAACCTCTCAGCCCAGTTATTGCTCCCTAAAGGAAACCTAGCAGTAAAAACCCTCAAAAAGCAACGGTTCTCCTTCTCCCCGCAGCTGTTGGCTGTCAATAGCGTTTCTTCTTTAAGGAGAGAATCCAGAAGAGCACCCCTCTCTGAGTGTGGGCTGACTTGATCTTCTGCAGGTACACACAGCTTATGTCAGTTCATGACTCTGGTCACCACGTCATGTCCAGAAGACAGCATGTTTTGCAGTGGCAGCAGTCAATGAGGAGATGCAAGATCGGTCAGAGTGCTCAGAGGAAGACTGCTCTGTTTCAGAGAGGTGGTGAGATGCAGTTTGGGTGAGCAGAATCAGTAGCCAATGATGGTGGGCCTGCTGAGGATGTTGAGAGATGTTTACTAGCATACATGCTTGGATATAGTTGGCTCCTCGTACAGTTGACGTGTGTGTGTGTGTGTGTGTGTGTGTGTGTGTGTGTGTGTGTAAAATAACAGTTAACAAAAAGCAGACTATGAATTTTAAAGAGAACAAAGAGGGCTATACAGGAAGGTTTGGAAGGAGGAAAGTGAATACAAAAATGTTGGAGTTCTATTATCTCAAATATAAAAGAAAAAAGGAAACTAATAACAATTAACTTAAGAAGACATTAAAAGGTGAAAACAGTAAAGCAGGCTGGGCAGGCCATGACGAGCAAGCGCGTCGGTGAGCAGCACTCCTCCATGTTCTCTCTTTCAGTTCCTGGCTCCAGGTTCCTGCCTTCATTTCCTTGGATGGTGGACTACAAGCTAAGAAGAAGGAAACGATTTCCTCCTCCCAGGTCGCTCTTGGTCATGGTATTTTATCACAGCATTGCAGACCTGTGGCTCCACGTATGTAACTCTTCCCATGGATAGGATCCAGGGTTGGGTAATGGCATTGATGGCTTTCCCCCACAACCTGCATGGGGCCTTCCAGCACTGTGCACACCAGCCAGCAGAGTGGAAGCTTCCAGCTTAGCGCTAGCGTCCTTCAGTAATGTAGTTTTCCCATCTAGTTCTGGCGGCTGACCTAACAATGGCAGTACCCTCCATTGTTTGGGAGCCTCTAGCCAACAACTCAGAAGGAAATAACCCACAACTGGCATTGAGATTTTTGTTTCAAAATCTATGATTTTTGTGAGCAGCATTATTCGTTCTTTTAGGGTATCACCATTTAAAAATTTTAGCTCTCTAATTGGACTTAAGGCCTGCTTAATAGGAGAGAAACCACGGCTGGTACTGAAAACCTAGCCAACCACCCAGGGCTAGTGAAGTCATGGATCTTGGAGGGGAACCCACAACCACCACTCTACTAAACCATCATAATCCCTAACGGTGCTCTTAACTCCTTGTATTCACAGATAAGTAGAGTCCTCTCTCATCATTTTTTTTCTCTTTGCAACAGACAGAGACTGCTACAGAAAACAACAACCCGTCAAGCTGTGGAGTTGTAGAGCCTGTCCCAGTGGATACATCTGCAAAACAACTGCACCTAAGGCTCTGGGAAGATTTTTAGAATAGGAGGCAGAAAGATTCTGAGAACTAGAGGATCAGGGAACAAGCTGTGAGGCTCTGTCTCCTAGTAATGCCATGAGTTACCCATAATGTGTCAGCAGTGTGACTACCCAAACATAAGCTGAACAAGGACAAAAACAGACATGCCCAAATGGACAGGGGAAGCCCGCTAGGCCTCGTCCCTATACAAAGAACAATGAGGCAACTAAGGAATACTGAGAGCTGAAGAAACAGTCTTCTCCAGAGAAGAGCATAGCAGTTGTTTGTCCCATACCAAATGATCAGTCCTGGAAGCATACATACAAGTAACATGATAAACACTGAGGGGCTATATTTATAAGTAGATATGTATATACATCAACATACACATATGCATGAAACCAGTTCATGAAAAAAGAGGCCATAAATTTGAAAGAGAACAAGGAGGGGGTATATGTGCGTCTTTAGAAGGAGGAAAAGAAAGGGAGGAAAGGTGGAATTATAATGACAAAAAGAAAACAAAGCTTTAGTTACCTTCTAAATTTAGGAAGTTTCTGCGTGGCTGTTGCCTCTATCCTAAGTTTCGGTTGACCCTTTTCTCAACCCCATTGCCCCTGACACCGTCCCTGTTTAAGCCTTTCTAGCCCTTGTATTCCCCCAATGGCACTTCCATGTTACAAGCATTTTACTGCCCCTTCCCTCAAGAGCGACTCTTGCTCCCTGACTTCTACAGACAGTAACTCCCATTTAAACACAGAAATGTACAACTGTGTGAGAGAACACGTGTGGCTGCTGTGGCCATTGTGACAAAGACGCTCAAACATACAGTAGAGAACAGGCAGGCATCCTGTTGACATATAGTTCTGGGGAAACCAGATAGATACATGTAGAAGACTACAACTGGATTCCTATCATTTATCCTGAAGAAAAATCAGTTCTAAAGGGATCAAAGAACTTAATAAGAGACCTGAAATTCTGAACATGTCAGAGGAAGGTAGAGGGAAAATTCCACAACAGAGGGTACAGCCAAGAACTTTCTTAAAAGGTTCAATAGCTCAGGAAATGTTCTACGTATTTGGTGGATGGGGTTAGATTAATTAACAGCTTTCTCCACAGCAAAAGCAAGCGCACTGCCGGAGTGAAGAGACAGCATTTGGAATGGGTGAAAAATATTTGCTACATATCCAGCAGGCAGAAAATTAATGAATACGCAGATAATCCTACCAACTACAAAAGAACCAAACAACGTAAAAATGAGTCACTAAAGCAAACACATTTCTCATGCATAATATATGATCTGCATATAAACAAGAGAGGATTGATAGGGCAGAATAAGGAGACAAGGAGGAGGGGGGAGAATGTGGATGAGGAGAAAATTCAGTGTATGCGGCTTGGAAATGGTTAAGGCACACTTGATATTTGAGCATAGAGTGCATTAGACTCCTTGCTGTTTTCAGTGTGTGTGCACAGCAATTTAAAATGGATGAACAGGTCTGTCTCCCCTCCTGAGATCATGTGGGTGTCCAAGAGCCACGCTGCAGCAGGTTAAGATGACCTGGGAACGAGCTGTTGGAGACGGCAATGTCTCGGTCCACAGTCGTGCTGTAGCCAAGGTCTGTGTGAATGCCCATGGCTCACGTGGCCCCCAAAGGTGGCACAGATACACAGGTCGTGGTTGCCGCCTCCAGTCATGTTGGTGCCTGAGGGCCCTGCTGCCTCTGATTCCATGCTGGTTTGGGTGACCTGAGCTTGTTAAAGAAGGTGATGATGACATCTGGATCTCAGCTGCACCTGGGGGACAGGTCTGGGTCTGTGGGCCTGCAAAAACCAGGGTCTGCGTTGACGTCCTGGGTGGCTCCAGTTGTGACTGAAGTCCACGCAGGTGCCTGGGGTACAGGCCACCACCTGAGGGCATGATGCTGTCTGCAGACCATGCTGCAGGTAGGCCATACAGATCTGAGTGGGCTGCCCAGCTACCAAGTGTCATGGTGACATCTGTGTCAGGGCTGCAGCTGAGGGTTATGTGAGTCCATGGTCCTGCTGCAGCTGGGGTCTGTGTTGCTATCTGTGGCCTGTGTTACCACAGGGGGCCAGGAGAACCATGCACCATGAAATCCAAAGGCGAGGCTAAGCCGGCCCTGCCATTCTCTACCCCTGGGAAAGCTGACTCTGCCCCTTGCTGGACACTGCAGCAAGACAGGGAACTGGTGAGCTGCCCCTGCACTTGGGAGAGGTAGTCCAACCCCTCCTGGCCCTGATGGCATGGGCATAGGAGAGCTGGCTCTGTCCCACACCTGAGTGGGGCAGCCCTAGCACCCAGGTCTGACAAGCTCAACTACAACTGGGGCCCATTCAGGCCTTAGGTTGGCCCACCCTACATCTGCCCAAGCTATCACCTGCTAGACCACATGAAGGAACTGGTCCTGTGGAACTAGAATCACAGCATCTCCATGACTCGGGGTGCCCTCCGGATTACTGAGAGGAGTTTCAGAGAGGGTCTAGTGATGATGATAGACCAGAAAACAGAGGCCTTGAACCAGACCATCACAATGAACATTGCACATAAAGCTGATAGGACAAAGGGGGATATGTTCTGCCTATGTGACACACACCTTGGCTCCCAATGTTACTAAGACAATTGTACAGGTGTTGGAGAGGCAGGAAGTACAGAGAGCAAAGTCTTATTTTAGTTATTTATTTCTTTGTCCCAACCTCAGTTTCCCCTCCCTCCTCTCCTCTAAGGCCCTCCCCGATCGCACCACCTCCCCTCTACCTCCTCCCCATCCACACCTTCTTTCCTTTCCTATGCAGAAGAGGCCAGGACATCCTTGGATATCAACAAACCACGGTTGCAATAAGACTAAGCACCTCCTTATGTATTAAGGCTGGGCAAGGTGACCCAGTATGAAGAGTAGGGTCCCAAAGGGAGCAAGACTCAGAGACAACCCCTGCTTCCACTGTTAGAAGAGCCACAAGAGAACCAAGCTACACAACTGTCACACACGCAGAGGGCCTAGGTCAGTCCCATGCAGGATGCCTGGTTGTCGGTTCCTTGTCTGTGAGTTCTTATGAGCCAGGTTCGCTGTTTCCGTGTGTTGTGTGGTCCTTGAGTCATGTGACTCCTACAGTCCTTCCGTCCTCTCTTCAGTCGGATTCCCTGGGAATCAGGGAATCACTAAACACAGTGGTTGATGGAGGAACTGACAGATGTACACGGTGCTTACATTCACAGTGGGAAAATGAATCTCCTAGAGGAGAAAACGTGAGAAAGGGAGAGGTGGGAATAAGAGGCCACTTTTGCGCGCACAAGAACATGGGAAGCGTGGAGAAGCAGCACAGGAAGATGTACTTGGGCCCCAGGAGCTGCTGTGGTCGTCATAGTCTGTCTGCTAATGAGAGCACAGAATGGTTTGACAGTGGGTCTCTGCATCTGTCTCCAGAAGTTGCTAGATGAAGCCCCTCTTATGACTTTTGATCCAGCACTTAGCAGTAGAGCAGAATATCATTAGTTCCTGTATATACACAGGGGCAAGCATTCATACACAGAAATAAAAAGCATCATTACACTGACATGTTTCGCTGGGGTGGGGGGGTTGTCCAGTGGTGTTTGGGTCAATCCTAGGGCCCTGGGATATCCAGCCCCTGCATTCTGGGACAGTGTCGGGTGGGCTCACTCTCGTGGAATTGTTTGGTTTGGTTTGGTTTTCATTTATTCAAATTTTCTTTATGGTGGGGGATGCTAACAGGGTGAAGGGCAGATATGGGGGGACTGGGAAATGAGTGGAATTGGGTGGATGATGGGACATTTCCAAAGGATCAATAAGGAAATCACCTGTTCAAATATCCAACAACCACACTCGGCACGGTCCTCAACGTGACCCCAGGAGGTACAATATCAAACACGATGGTGAGAACTATGTTTTAAAACATGGGAGAATACCATCTGAAGACGTGACTCGGAGGTTGAGGGTCCTTTTTCTCTTGCATAGGTTTTATTCCCAGCACCACAAGACAGTTCACAGTCATCTGTAACTCCAGCTCCAGGGGATCTGATCTCCTCTTCTGGCCTCTGATGCTACAGGCACTTATGAGTTCACATATAAACACAGGGGCAAGCATTCATACACAGAAATAAAAATCAATAAATCATTAAGAATGATACCCAGGTGGTTTTCTAAAGAAGGAATACGTATGCCCAGGCACAAGGTGCTGTTGTGGTTCAGCAAGCCCGAGTTTGTGTTGTTTGTAACTAAACACAGTGGTTGATGGAGGAACTGACAGATGTACACGGTGCTTACATTCACAGTGGGAAAATGAATCTCCTAGAGGAGAAAACGTGAGAAATGGAGAGGTGGGAATAAAAGGCCACTTTTGCGCGCACAAGAACATGGGAAGCATGGAGAAGCAGCACAGGAAGATGTACTTGGGCCCCAGGAGCTGCTGTGGTCGTCATAGTCTGTGCTAACGAGAGCACAGAATGGTCGGACCGACAGTGTCTGGAGTGCTCTTATGCAAGCAGCCAGGATCATGAAGTAAAGATGTCTGGAGCCCAGAAAGGGATGCAGGACACTTGGGAGGCAAATGGGGAGGAGGAAGGCTGACAACTGATCAACTTAGCAGAAAAACTTGGCCAAAAGGGCAGCAAAGAACATGACAGACACGCAGCTAACCTAAAATTGAGAGGGAAACAACAGCAGGCTAATGGGAAAAAAACCAAACACTGGTGAGAGGGATTGAGAAGTGCCAGAGTAGTGGAGGTCGCTTGCAAGGCTTAACCTTTGAGAGAGAGATCAGGGACACTAGGAAGGCTGACCTGCTGAAACCCTACTTAAAAAGGAATACTGACAACCCCATTTCTGCATGTGGTCACACTGAGGATGAAGGCTTAGTCGAGCCAGAGATTCATGGAGCTGAGGACTGAGGTTCGAATCTATGAGATCTGGAATGATTAACACGGGGTAAACCGGAGTGGCAGGGTGGGATAAGACATGCATTCACTGGGGGTATAATCCCCATTCCTGGAAGCACGTGTTTCTGCCCCCTGAGTCCATATGCTTGGATCTAGAGGAAGGCAAGGTAGATGGTCTGTTGAGAGAGGAAAGACAAGGATTCCGCAGTAGGGTCCAATGTTGGAGGGGGTCTTTCTCCTCAGCAGAGGGAGAAAGGGGGATTCTCCAGACGCAGCAGGGAAGCTGTGGTCCTGGACTGACTGAAAATGGATTCTCTCCTGAGGACTAGCATTCCTGTAGTGAGCAGAGGATGGGCGTTTGGTCTTGGCCTCCGGGAACACACACACAGAGCCATCGCTTTCTCGTCATTTGGTTTAATCACCCTGGTCACTTCCCACTGTTTGCTAGGTCTGTTTCCCACATAGAGCTTGAAATCCTGGGAGGGTTGTCTTGTATTTGGGGGTGGCGTTATGAAGCAGCACAGACAAGGTAAGCTTTGCCCTCCTGGATTGCCCTCCTCCCCGGGATCTTCTCCAAAGGAGCCGCAGCCCTGGAGTCACTCAGTGGCTGTGAAACATGGAGGCGTTGGTGGCACATGGTATCTTGGGAGTGCATAAGATGGATGCAAACACTCACTGTGAATCCTGATTGGAAACCTCACAAAGAACCCGAAGGTCGAAATGGTGACAAGCCTTGGCGTGGCCCCCTTGTGTGAAGGGCATAGCCAGGGATGTAGGTGGCCCAACTAGAATGAGTTTCTTGGTCTTTGGGAGCAAAAGTCCAGGCCGAGGGATGTGCCCAGTGGGCAGTCGAGAGCCAGACAAGCACAGTGTGGCTGGACAAATGGACGTCCACACACTGGAATCATGGGAGCAAAGGGAAGAGAAACCAGGGACTCGGCTCAGCTTTGGTGCCATGTCTCGTGACAAATTCAAGCTGTCAGGCCTCTCATGCTGACCAGGCTCTGAAATGGTGCAAGAAGACCAAGGTCAAAGTTGTCCCCTTAGGACAAGCGGGTAGGGGGTGAAGAGCACGCTGAAACAGTTGGTGCGTTTTCAACAGGGGGAAACAGCAGCCACCCCCCTCGTGTATGTCTCTGTAAAGCCCAGGAACTAGGAGTTGGCAGGAAATGAGAGTCTTACAGATTGATCCCCTCATC